>NC_089583.1:25133134-25433134 GCF_019320115.1 Miscanthus floridulus | reverse complement strand
TGCTTGGGGTACCCCATTCTAAGGTACCTGACAGTAGCCCCCAAGCCTCGGGGGGAGTGCGCGCACTCCCCCTGAGGGTTTGCCGAGGCTTGGTTCATACCTGCCCCGTAGGAATTGGGGCTTATTTTTTGAGGTTCTGGTGGGTGCGTGCGAGCGCACCCGCTGGGTGTAGCCCCCAAGCCCCTGGGGGAGTGGAGTTACTCCTCCAGGGGCTTTCTTCATTTCCGTGTCTGAACGAGTAGTTCTTATTGCATTTGCCAAGCCCCCAAGCGCAAGTTCGGGTTGCGGGGGTCTCGGCGAGGCTGCAGGGAAAAAGGCCTCTAGCCTCTGCGCGGAGCAAGAGGTTCGTCAGGGGCCCCCTGACTTTGGGTATGATCCTCATGCTTCCTTTCGCTCAGAAGGAGGGGTGAAACGTGCCATGCTACCCTCGATGGGCACGAGCGTGGACACTTCCGGTGAGCTGTTAGCGGGTAGTCCGAGTGGAGGCCCGAGCCCCGTTCGCTGGGGGACGGCTAGTGGTCCAGGGACACACTCCAAGAGTACCAGGGGGTTTCTCTAGTGGGTGCCGAGGCCATTTGCGGGCCTCGGTGGCTTGGTGCCTCCATACGGTGGGATCCCATTCGGATACTTCCCCGCCGGTCTCGGACACGACTTAGGACGCCCCGAGCGACCGTTCGCTCGGGTCTGGGCCATTCGTAGGCTCGCCCAGATGTCGTCCCTGACTCTGTTGCCCTGGGGCGACTGTCGAAACCTTTTGGAGGCCCAGCCTTCGAACCCCTGGACCGTAACGGGCTCGACGCCCTTTTATCGTGTTTGTAGCGAAACCTCTAGCACGGTTTTGGACCGTTTGTCTTTGCCTTGGGTGTTCTGGCCCTTTTATCTGGTCTTCACGTGTCCTTTTCGTTTGAACGGAGGGTTAGTTTGCTGAGCCCATTCTGGTCTCGGCAAGGTTGCAGGAAGAGCCCCTAGCCTCTGCGTGGGAGGGCCGTTGGGAGTTCTCCTGACTTTTTATACGCCCCTCGCGCGTGAGGGTTTGTTTGCCGAGGCCCCTTTGGGCGCGAGCCCGGGTCGTGAGGTCTCGGCATATTTGCAGGAGGAGCCCCCTAGCCTCCGCATAGGGCGAGAAGGCCGTCAGGGGTTCCCCTGACTTTTTATGCGACCCTCGCGCTTCCTTTTCGCTCGGAAGGAGGGTTGGAATGTGCCTCGCTACCCTCGATGGGCACGAGCGGTGGCACTTCTGGTGAGCTGTTATTGGGTAGTCCAAGTGGAGGTCCGAACCCCGTTCATTAGGGGACGGCTAGCGGTCCAGAGACACACTCCAAGAGTACCAGAGGATTTCTCTAGTGGGTGCCGAGGCCGTTCGTTGGGCCTCAGTGGCTCGGTGCCTCCCTATGGTGGGATCCCATTCGGATACTTTCCTGCTGGTCTCGGACACAATTTTGGGCATCCCAGGCGTTTCGCTCGCTTGGGTCTCGGCCCCATATAGGCTCGCCTGCAGTTGCCCCTGACTCTGTTATCCTGGGGCGGCTGTCGAAATCCTTTGGGGTCCAGCCTTCGAACCCCTGGATCGTAACGGGCTCAGAGCCTGATTCCTTCCTATGAAAGGAACAGGCCACGGGAAATGTCCTCCCTATTGGCTCGGCCGTGGGTGGCGCGCCTTTTGAGGCGGTTTCACGGGGAGGCGAAACGATGCCTACTGTCGTAGTGGGCGAGCGCGACGTGATGGACGGGATGTAACTGTTCACGCATTTAATGCGGGAGACGTGGGCGCGTGGGCCGCCGAAATCGGCTCGTGGTTAACCGCGCTGGACGGGGAAAACCTCCTTGATTTCATCGCCCGTTCGTTTCACCTCCTCCCTGCATAAATACCCGAAGAGTCTCGCCCCTCCTTATCTTACCTTGCCTGCCACCTCCGTCGAGCCGTCGCCAGAGCAGCGGGTGCCGGGAAGAAGAAGAGAGAAGAGCGAGTCTAGGGAGAAAGCGAGAAAAAAGCGAGAGCATGGAGGGGGAGAGAAAAACTCACCACCACGCCCGATTCCTCCATCGCATTCATGGCCAGCAACGTCATCGTTGTCGAGGCGGACCCCTGGGATCCGTCGGATGTCACTGAGGAGATGCTCCAGTCGCTTGTCGACGGTGGACTCCTCTGCCCGGTGACAGACCCTAGCAGGCCGGAGTGGATTGCTCCGTACGGTGAGCTAGAGCCAAGGCCCCGCGATGGCTACGTTGTGAGCTTCGTCTCCTTCCACGAGCGCGGCCTCGGCATTCTGGCGGACCGGTTCATGCGGGCGCTCCCGCATTACTACGGAGTGGAGCTCCACAATTTTAATCCCAACTCCATCGCTCAGGCGGCTATCTTTGTGGCCGTCTGCGAGGGGTATTTGGGGATCGCTCCCCATTGGGATTTGTGGCTCCACCTGTTCTGGGTGGGGCATACTACCAAGCCGACGGGCACGTCGGGCAAGAGGAAGGCATCGAGGGCCGGAGGCTGCACTCTCCAAGTGCGTCAGGACCGCCTGCACCTCTACATCCTGGCCCAACTCGCGTCCTCCAACCGCCGATGGTACACGAGTTGGTTCTACCTCCGCAACGGCGACGGGGGACTTCTCCCTTATACTGGGCGGATTGTGGGGAGTTGCCCGGAGAAATGGAAATGGGGCATCCCGAAGGTCGACCAACCCAAGCTGGAGCCGCTCTTGGAGGGGCTGGCGAGGCTGCGGAACCATGGCCTCACCGTCACTGTGGTCGTGGCCGCCTTCCACCGCTAGAGGGTGCTGCCACTGATGGCTCGACGGCGGCGGTTGTTCGAGATGAGGCCGGGTGAGCCCGACTGAAAGCTCTAGTTTGGTTTTGGTGAATTGATGAAACCCTAAGTGCTAACCTAGTTTATCAAGTGATCATGACATAGGTAGCACACTTCAAGTAGAAGAAGCTAATGAAAATCATAACATGACAATGGTGATAGCATGGAGATGATCAAGGGCTTAAACTTGAAGAGAAGAAAGAGAAAAACAAAAAGCTCAAGGCAAAGGTATAACTTGTAGGAGCTATTTTGTTTTAGTGATCAAGACACTTAGAGAGTGTGATCACATTTAGGTTTGATAGCCGTACTATTAAGAGGGGTGAAACTCGTATCGGAATGCGGTTATCAAAGTGCCACTAGATGCTCTAACTTATTGCATATGCATTTAGGATCTAGTGGAGTGCTAACACCCTTGATAATATTTGTGAAAATATGCTAACACATGTGCACAAGGTGTTTGCAGGGTTGAGATGGGTTTGGGTCATCACATTCGGCGCTTTTGGAAAAATGAAATGTCTATTTTCTATTGCGCCGGATGCAAAATTCTTGGTGGTTGGCACATTTGAGCAAGGGTGAAGAAGTTAGAGTTGAAATAGAGTTGGTCGAAATGATGCTGGCGTCGGTCTACTGACCGGACGCTGGGTCACTTAGCGACCGGACGCTGAAAGGCTGCGTCCGGTCGAGCTGTCAGACGGCACAGTAGGCTAGGGTTGAGCACCGGACGCTGGCTGCGTCCGGTCAAGGTGGACCGGACGCGTCCGGTCGGAAAAACATGCCTCGGGGAGCTTACTGGAAATGATCGGACTCTAGGGCTTCAGCGTCCGGTCAGTTTTGACCGGAGCGTCCGGTCAACTTCGTAGCCGTTGGAATCTGACAAACAGCATTTGAATGTGATGACATGTGGCGTCCATCGGGCGACCGGACGCTGAGGGCCAGCGTCCGGTCAGTATGACCGGAGCGTCCAGTCAGAGCACGTTTTGCCCAGTGAAGGGGTATAACGGCTCTATTTGATGGGGGCTCTATTTATAGCCCCATGGCCGGCTGTGGCTCACATCTTTGGCCATTTTCATTGACATAGCAACCTTGTGAGCTAAGCCAAAGCCCTCCCACTCATCTACATCATTGATTCATCATCATAGTGAGATTGGGAGTGATCCAAGTGCATTGCTTGAGTGATTGCATCTAGAGGCACTTAGTGATCGTGTTTCGCTGCCGGTTTCGCTTGTTACTCTTGGTGGTTGCCGCCACCTAGACGGCTTGGAGCAGCGAGGATCGTCGAGCGGAGGTGGTGATTGTCTCCGGCTCCGATCGTGGTGATTGTGAGGGGTTCTTGACCTTTCCCCGGCGGAGCACCAAAAGGTACTCTAGTGGATTGCTCATGGCTTGTGTGATCCTCATCTTGTGTTGGTTGTGCGGCACCCTATTGAGGGTTTGGTGTGTGAAGCCAATTAGCGCGTGAACCTCCAAGTGAGTGAATCGCCACAACGAGGACTAGCTTGCCGGCAAGCAAGTGAACCTCGGTAAAAAATCTTTGTCTTCATCATAGATTCCGAGGTGATTGGTCTTCATTGTTATTCATCTTTGTGATTGATTGGTTCTTCATCTACACGGCGGTATAACTATCCTAACCACTCTCTTTACTTTACCGCAAACTAGTTGACAAGCTCTTTAGTGTAGCTAGTTGTGAGAGCTTGCTTGCTTGGTTGGTGTGGCTCTTTAGTTAGTCTTTGAGAGCACACTAACATAGGATAGTGTATTTGCTATTGTGTGAATAGACACTATCTAAACTAGAATTGTGGTAGGTGGCTTGCATTTTAAGTAGGCTAGTGCAACACTCGCTTCGCCTCATAATTGTCTAACCATTTGGTTAAGTGTTGTTGTAGAAATTTTTATTAGGCTATTCACCCCCCCTCTAGCCATTAGGACCTTTCACCGACGAAGGCACCCGGATGTCTTCCTCCGCCCTCTCCGACGAGGAAATTCACCGTCGGGTGGGGGAGACGGTAGATGTGAAGTTGAGGGGCGGCAACCTGACCCCCTTCGCGATGCGACCGTCGCAGGGGTTTCTTTCGCTGGTAAGTCGAGTGCCGCTGCAGCCTCTGAGCCTCCTCAATCTCCCTTTATCCCTTGTTTCCTTATGCGCATTTGTGGTTTGTTCAGGGGATGAGGGACGTGCGCTCCACCCCGCCGCCCGTTCCTGAGGACGCGAGGCAGCGGGCGATTAACCGCGCTCACGCCGACACGCAGAAGAAGGATGCTAAGGCGGCGAAGCGCACGAAGCACATCCTTGCGCATGAGGCGTTGGATAAGCGCCGCCGTCAGCAACGGAAGGAAGGTCTCCCGTTGGAGGAGTCCCCGTCGACGTCGTTGTCGACGGAGGCCTCGGACGGGAATGACAAGGACGAGGTGGGGCGAGGCCCCCTAGACCACCTTCCGGACGTCGAGGAGGTGGCGCCCGGGGCGTCGGTAAGTAGCCCGGCACCCCCGGGAAGGGGAGAGGAAGCGGACCTGGGGCCGGCGGTGGCCCCCTCCGGGGCTGTGGCCGACACGCCCGAGGCGCGGGCGTTAGGCAAACGCACCGTTAGCCCAGTAAGCTCGGCGGTCGCGGTGGAGCCGGTGGCGGTGGAGGCGACGCCACCGGCCCCGCAGAGGATCAAAGGGGCGCCGGGGTCCACCGAGGACCGACCGGCGCCGGTGGATACGGATGTGACGCCACTGCCGCCGCCTCCGCCGTTGCGGAGGAGGTTTGCTGTGGCGAAGCTGGGGCTGCCCCGTTCAAAGTAAGTGTGTTTTTGGCGGGGTTATGGTGTCTTCCATTCGCTTTTTTGGTCTCGTGCTGACCCTGTAGGTTGATTTTCTTTAGTTGGAAGCGGCCTGCGGACGACCTCCCCTTGGCGCCCCTTAAAGCGCTTAAGGCAAGCCCCGGCTCCTCTGCCCACTGGGTGGTGGAGGCACAAGCCGCCATCCAGCGTGGCGCGGCGTCGGCGAGGGTCGACCCACAGGAACCGGCTGCCCAAGGAAGGGTTGCCGAGGCGGCCCCTACACGGTCGGATGGGGCCGTCGTGCCCTTTGTTGCCGAGGCTCCCGGGGCCTCCGGGGCTGAGGCGATGGGGGCCCCGGCGCCCATGACCGCCGAGACCACAGTGTCCGCGGCCGGTGCTTCTGCGTCTGCCGAGGCCATAATGATGGAGGCCGGAGCCCCCGAGACGCCGAGGCCGTGACTGCAGAGGCCGAAGCCCCCGAGGTCACCACGGCCGTCGTGATGGCAGCGAGGCCATCTGTGCAAGAGGCGGAGATGTCGGCGGCGGAGGCCTCGGCCGTGCCCTTGGCTCAGGGCCCACCACTGTTGCGGGAGAGTGCCCGGGAGACGGAGGTCTATCCGATCTCCTCCAACGATACTTCTCGGGCATGGGAGGTGGTTGGCGCCGAGGAGACCGACGCCGTGGAGCAGCCGGCGCCGCTCTTAGACGAGGGAAGCTTGGCCCTTGTGCGGGTACGACCCGAGCCCCGCGGGTGGGATCACCCGCGGGTACTGTGGTGGAGCCGGGATGACCCTGAGGGGGAGCCTTTGTTCGCCCTCGAGGACACTACCGAGGTCTGCCAGGCCGAGACCCGACACTGGGAGCTGAAGGCCAAGGGTGAGCTCCGTGGGCTCCCGTCCCTAACTTAGGTTGTTTTTTCTCTGGCTCGACCTTATTTCATTTTCCGTGGTGCAGAGTTAGAGGTGGAGGTCGTTTGGGCCACCGAGGCTTCCAGCGCGGTGCAGACGGTGCTCGAGATCGAGATCGGGGAGCACGAGGCGCTAAAGCGTGCTGCCCTTTCCGCCTGCGAGGCCCTAGAAGTCGAGGGGGTTCAGTCGGGTAGCTCCCTGGGGAGCCACTTGATTACGCTGAGCAGCCAGATGCACGAGCGGCTCCGAGGGGCGCTGCACACGGGTGTCAAGCGGGCGATGGCCATCATCTCCTCTCACTACCTTGGCGTCGACCTCCTGGCCATCAGTGATGGCTACGTTCTGCCTGATGATGACGAGGAGGCCCACGCGGTGGTCGCGAAGCTGCTGGAGGTGGCAGAAGGCCCTAGCACGGCGCTGGCGACGCTCTTTGAAGATGAGGTGGTTCCTCCCCTACCCTCTGTCGGTGCTGGGGGCCCTGAGCCTTAATCTGGGCCCCGGGGGCTATGTAAAGATAGAATAGGGGTTATTTTTGTATCATAACGTTTGTGGCCGTCGAGGCTTTTATTTCTGACGTATTTGTGTTTCTTAGTTGTTTTTCTCATGTTTCCGAGCCTTTGCCCTCTGTTGCTCCTGATCCGATTTCGTTTGCAAAACACCCCTTTGGGGCCTAAGCCGTCCTTTGAGCGAGAGGTAGTGAGGGAGTGCCGTAGCCCAGGGGCGTAGGCCGTCTCGCGACTCAGCCGGCCTCTTGCTTAGGAAACAGACCTTGGTCCGAGGAGTCTCTACAAATGATTCGTCAGAGCCTGCTAGAGACTTGGCGTAGGAATTTTTTCGAAAAGCAACTAAAAAATGGTGCGTGGGACCTAGGGGAAGTCCCCCATCTAGCCCCCAAGGGAGGCTTGGTTCTGCTAAGGCAGAGCCGAGTCTCCCTTATTGTGTTTATTGTACTGCCGAGACCTACTGTGGGCTCGGGGGGTTTCTCAAAAAGTAAAGACCAACTAAAGAGCGCTTTTTAATTGCATTTCGAGAAACGATATATACAACGCTTGGAAATTTAGGGATAAAAGCGATGTAGCTGTTCTATGTTCCAAGCGTTGGTGAAGATTTCGCCCTTCTCGTTGGCCAGCTTATAGGTCCCAGGCTTCAGGACTTGGGCAATGATGTACGGTCCTTCCCATGGCGGGGTCAGCTTGTGGCGACCCTTGTTGCGCTGTGCTAGCCTCAGCACCAGGTCGCCTACCTTCAGGTCTCGGCCTCGGACGCGTCGGGCCTGATAGCGCCATAGGCTCTGCTGATACTTGGCCGAGTGTAGTAGCGCGATGTCTCGGGCTTCCTCCAGCTGATCGAGGGCGTCCTCTCGGGTTGTGCGGTTGCTTTGTTCGTTATAGGCTTGCAGCCTCGGGGAACCATATTCCAGGTCGGTGGGGAGGATGGCCTCGGCCCCATAGACTAGGAAGAAAGGCGTGAACCCCGTGGCTCGGCTCGGAGTGTTCCTCAGGCTCCAGATGACCGATGGGAGCTCGGCGAGCCATTTCTTGCCATACTTTTTCAACCGGTTGTGAATTCTTGGCTTGAGGCCTTGTAGGATCATGCCGTTGGCACGCTCTACTTGGCCGTTGGTCCTTGGGTGTCCTACGGCCGACCAGGCCACACGGATGTGGTGGTCGTCACAAAACGTCAGGAACTTTTTGCCGGTGAACTGTGTCCCGTTGTCGGTGATGATGGTGTTGGGGACCCCGAACCGGTGGATAATGTCAGTGAAGAACAGCACTGCCTGCTCGGATTTTATTCGATTGATCGGACGGGCCTCGATCCATTTGGAGAACTTGTCGATTGATACCAGTAGATGGGTGTAGCCCCCGGGGGCCTTTTGCAGAGGCTCGACCATGTTGAGCCCCCACACGGCGAACGGACATGTGATGGGGATGGTTTGCAAGGCCAGGGCCGGGAGATGTGTCTATCGAGCGTAGTACTGGCATCCTTCGCAGGAGTGTATTAGCTTGGTAGCGTCGGCGACCGCCATCGGCCAGTAGAACCCTTGGCGGAAAGCGTTCCCTACGAGCGTCCGAGGCGCCGCATGGTGCCCGTAGGCGCCTGCGTGTAAGTCCCAAAGCAGGGCTTGGCCCGCCTCAGAACTGATGCATCGTTGAAGGACGCCTGAGGGACTTCGCCAGTATAATTCGCCATTGTAGAGGGCATAGGTCTTGGCTCGGCGCGCAAGCCATCGTGCTTCAGTTCGATCGTCGGGAAGCTCCCCCCGGTCAAGCCAATCGAGGAACGGGACTCGACAATCTGCATCCTGATCATTCTGTGGAGGCTCGGCGTTGACTTCCATGACCTCAGGCTTGGTCGAGGGGGTCTCGGCAGCAGAGGGGGTGTTTGGCTTTGCCATGGGTTCCCCAGGTGGGCCCTCCTCTATTGTCGAGGTGCAGCCGATGGACGGTTTGTGGAGGTCTCTAGCGAAGACGTTCGAGGGGACTGGGGCCCGTGCTGAGGCCATCTTTGCCAACTCATCGGCGGCCTCGTTGTACTTTCACGCGACGTGATTTAGTTCGAGACCGTCGAACTTGTCTTCTAGGCGTCGCACCATCTTGCAGTAAGCCTCCATTTTAGGGTCGAGGCAGTTTGACTCCTTCATCACTTGGTCTATGACGAGCCACGAGTCGCCTCGGACGTCGAGGCGCCGTGCCCCAAGCTCAATGGCGACTTGTAAGCCATTGATGAGGGCCTCGTATTCGGCCACGTTGTTGGAGGCGGCAAAGTGGAGCCGCACCATGTAGCGCATGTGTACTCCGAGGGGCGAAATGAAGAGCAGACCCGCGCCTGCCCCGGTCTTCATCAGGGATCCGTTGAAGTACAGGGTCCAGCACTTTGTCTGAATCTGAGCAGGTGGCAATTGAGTATCTGTCCATTCAGCCACGAAATCGGCCAAGACCTGAGACTTGATCGCTTTTCGAGGCGCAAAGGTCAAGGTTTCCCCCATAAGCTCGACAGCCCACTTGGCTATCCTGCCCGAGGCCTCCCGGTTATGAACTATCTCGCCCAGGGGGAAGGATGATACCACAGTCACTGGGTGCGACTCGAAGTAGTGGCACAGTTTGCGCCAGGCCAGGACCACGGCGTAGACTAGCTTCTGGATGTGGGGGTAGCGCGCTTTGGTCTCGGAGAGCACCTCGCTGATGAAATAGACCGGTCGCTGGGTAGGCAGAGTATGCCCTTCTTCCTGCCTCTCTACTACTACAGCGGCGCTGACCACTTGGGTTGTTGCGGCGACATAGAGTAAGAGGGCCTCGTCCAAGGTCAGGGGTATCAGAACAGGAGGATTGGTGAGCAGCCTCTTGAGTCTGTCGAGGGCTTCCTCGGCCTCGGGGGTCCAGGAAAAATGCTCGGACTTTCTCAAGAGTCGGTACAGAGGCAAACCTTTTTCGCCGAGGCGCGAGATGAAGTGGCTCAGGGCCGCAAGGCATCCCATGACCCTCTGTACTCCCTTGAGGTCTCTGATTGGTCCCATGCTGGTTATAGCTGAGACCTTCTTTGGGTTGGCCTCAATGCCGCGTTCCGAGACTATGAATCCCAAGAGCATGCCTCGGGGGACCCCGAACACACACTTCTCGGGGTTGAGCTTGATGCCCTTCTCTCTAAGGCATTTGAAGGTCACCCTCAAGTCATTCACGAGATTTTCAGCCTTTCTGGTTTTGACCACGATGTCGTCTACGTAGGCCTCGACGGTCTGCCCGATGTTGTCGCCAAAGACCTGGGTCATGCACCGCTGGTACGTGGCACTTGCGTTTCTGAGGCTGAAGGGCATCGTCACGTAGCAGTACATGCCAAACGGTGTGATGAAAGAAGTCGTGAGCTGGTCGGACTCTTTCATCTTGATCTGATGGTAACCAGAGTACGCGTCGAGGAAAGACAGGGTCTCGCACCCTGCGGTGGAATCAACGATTTGATCGATTCAAGGTAATGGGAAGGGGACCTTTGGACAGGCTTTATTTAGACCGGTGTAGTCTACACACATCCTCCATTTCCCGTTTTTCTTCTTGACTAAAACGGGGTTAGCCAACCACTCTGGGTGGGATACTTCCTTGATGAACCTGGCCGCCAAGAGTTTCTGTACCTCCTCTCCGATGGCCCTGCGCTTTTCTTCGTCGAAGTGGCACAGGCGTTGCCTCGCCGGTCTAGATCCAGCCCGGATGTCCAGGGCATGCTCGGCGACTTCCCTTGGTATGCCTGGCATGTTCGAGGGACTCCATGCGAATATGTCGGCGTTCGCATGGAGAAAGTCGACGAGCATGGCTTCCTATTTGATGTCGAGGGTGGCGCTGATCCTCAGCGCTCGGTCGTCGGGGCATGCGGGGTCGACCGGGATGAGTTTGATGGTTTCAGCGGGCTCGAACGCCCTCGCGCGACGCTTAGAGTCAAGCACCTCGCCACTGAGTTGGTCGAGGTGGGCGATGAGGGTCTCGGCCTCCACAAGAGCCTCGGCGTACTCGATGCACTCGACGTCACAGTCGTATGCATGTTCGTACGTGGACTCGATTGTGATGACACCATTAGGGCCTGGCATCTTGAGCTTGAGGTAGGTATAGTTGGGCACTACCATGAACTTGGCGTAGCACGGTCGCCCCAGAATGGCGTGGTAGGCTCCCCCAAACCCGACTACCTCGAAGGTGAGGACTTCCTTGCGGTAGTTGGAAGGGGTGCCAAAGCAGACAGGAAGGTCGATGCGCCCGAGGGGTCGCGTGCGCTTCCCTGGCACGATGCCATGGAAGGGTGCGACGTCGCCTCATAGCCTCGACCGGTCGATCTCCAAGAGCTCTAGGGTGTTGGCGTAGAGGATGTTGAGGCCGCTGCCTCCGTCCATCAACACCTTGGAGAGTCGGGTGTTGCCGATGATCAGGTCGACGACCAGTGGGTACTGCCCGGGATTCGGAATACGGTCGGGGTGGTCACCTCGATCGAAGGTGATCGCCTCTCGAGACTAGTCGAGGTACTGAGGGGTGGCCACCTTGACTGAGAAGACTTCTCGGTGTTCCCTCTTGCGCTGCCGCGCCATAAGGCATGCTGAGGGCCCACCGAAGATCATGAAAGCGTTGCGTACCTCGGGGAACCCGTCGTCCTTGTCTTCGTCCCGACCGGCGGCGCCTTTCTGCTTGGCATCGTCATCGGGGAGCCCGAGCCTGGCGTAGTAGCGCCGCAGCATGGTGCAATCCTCGAGAGCGTGCCTGACCGGGCCCTGGTGGTAAGGGCAGGGTTTCTTAAGCATGTCGTCGAAGGGCCTAGGGCCTTTGGGGCCTCGGGGATTCTTGCGCTCTGTGGTCGCGACCAGATCAGCCTCCAGGACCTCCGGCCTCCCCAGGCACCCCTTTTTCTTTTTCTTAGGGAGGTGGGAGGCTGAGGCCTCGGGGGCCTCTTTCCTCCGCTTACCCTTGGTATCGGCGTCAGGGAAGATGGCTCCGACAGCCTCTTCTCCTGAGGCGAAGCTGGTGGCGATGTCGAGGAGCGCAGCTGCAGAGCGCGGGACGTTGCGACCTAACTCTCGGACCAAGTCCCGACAAGTGGTGCCGGAGAGGAAAGCCTGGACGATCTCCAAGTCGCTGACGCTGGGTAGCTCGGTGCATTGTTTGGAGAAGCGCCGGATGAAGTCTCGGAGAGACTCGTCCGGCTTCTGGCGACAGCTCTTAAGATCCCAAGAATTCCTAGGGCGGCTGATCGTGGACACAGTGGTAGGACATAGTGGCCAGTAACCCCCGCCATATCCTATCCCAGGTGCTGACGGCGGCTGATCGTGGTCACAGTGTTTGGACACAGTGGCCGGTAATCCCCGCCATATCCTGTCCCAGGCGCTGACAGCGGCTGATCGTGGTCACAGTGTTTGGACATAGTGGCCGGTAATCCCCGCCGTGCCCTGTCCTGGCCGGTATGGTGCTGATGCGACTTCGGGTCGCGTCGGTCTTTCTGTGACGTTGAGCCGCTGTTCGGCTGAGATCACGGGAGTGGTTGAAAGCATTAATGGGACGTGACCGGCTGCCGGGAGGGTCGGCCAAGGCGGGGGGCGATGGACCGCGGGCGAGCTGGCCTCAAGCGACACGGAGAATGGGGCCTCGTGCGAGACAGGGATCAGGCTCCTTACCGAGGCTCCGCGCGAGAGGCCTCGCGCGATACGGAGAACGCGCCTCCTGCCGAGGCCTTCTGTGGAGAGCCTCGGGCGAGGCGGAGACGGCGTTCCCTGCCGAGGCCTTCCCTGGGGAGCCTCGCCAGGATGTCGAGACCTCCTTCTCGGGGCTCGAGGCGAGGAGGAGGAGGACCCAGTGGGCCTGGTCGCAACAGGGAGGGACCCACGACTTACCTTTTTGCTTTTATCATCGTTATTTTTTAGATGGGACTGGGGCAACCCATTTGATGTTTTGCTTGGGGTACCCCATTCTAAGGTACCCGACAGGTGGCTATGGCATAGAAGACTTGCTCATGTTGGGATGAGCTCACTCAAGAAGCTTATGAAGAATGATTTGGTGAGAGGGTTAAAGGGTGTAAAGTTTGAGAAGGACAAGCTTTGTAGTGCATGTCAAGCCAGCAAGCAAGTTGCAAACACTCATCCAACCAAAGCTTTCATGTCAACCACAAGAGTGCTAGAACTCCTACATATGGATTTATTTGGACCAACAACATACAAGAGTTTGGGAGAAAATCTCTATTATCTTGTGATTGTGGATGACTATTCAAGGTATACATGGGTGTTCTTCCTTTATGACAAATCCAAAGTTACCTCTTGCTTCAAGAAGTTTGCCAAGAGAGCTCAAAATGAATTTGAGGTGAAGCTCAAGAAGATAAGAAGTGACAATGATAAAGAGTTTGACAACACAAACATAGAAGCTTATTGTGATGAAGTTGGAATCAAACATAAAGTCTTCGCAACTAATACTCCTCAACAAAATGGTGTAGTTGAGATGAAGAACCGGACTTTGATCACTCTTGCAAGGGCAATGCTAGATGAGTACAACACCCCTGAAGCTCTATGGGTGGAAGCAATCAACACCGCATGTTATGCATCCAACCGCATATTCCTTCAAAAGTTTCTTGACAAGACACCTTATGAGTTGCTCAATGGGAAGAAGCCGGACGTCTCATTCTTTAGGGTGTTTGGTTGCAAATGCTACATCTATAAGAAGCGGCAACACCTAGGGAAGTTTCAAAGACGTTGTGATATAGGTTTTCTTGTTGGTTACTCATTGAAGTCCAAAGCATATAGAGTATTTAATCATGCCACCGGCTTAGTTGAAGAAACATATGATGTGGAATTTGATGAATCTAACGGCTCCCAAGGAGCACATGAGAATCTTGATGATGTAGGTGATGAACCATTGAGGGAGGCTATGAAGAATATTCCGGTGGGAGACATCAAGCCAAAAGATGATGAAGATGATGTACAAGTCATTAACCAACCCTCTTCATCAAATGTACCACAAGATGGTGATAAAGTTGGGAGAGTAGAAAATGAAGATACTCACATCTCCCATGAGCAAATGGTGGTACAAGCACAAGATGTTGATGCTCCACAACCTCCTCCTCAAGTGGTCAATAGAAGAAATACACCTCTCCTACAAGATCATCCACAAGATCTCAACATAGGGAGTCCATCAAAGGGTGTAATGACTCGATCTCAAAAACTTACTTCATTTATTGCTCATCACTCTTGTGTCTCTTGCTATGAGCCTACCAAAGTAGAAGAAGCTCTTAAAGATCCGGATTGGATCAATGCCATACATGAAGAGTTGAATAACTTCACTCGTAATGAAGTTTGGACTCTTGAAGAGCGACCAAGAGGTGCAAGAGTCATTGGAACAAATTGGGTGTTCCGCAACAAGCAAGATGATCAAGGTGTTGTTGTGAGAAACAAGGCAAGACTAGTTGCAAAGGGGTTCTCTCAAGTTGAAGGCTTGGATTTTGGAGAGACCTTTGCATCGGTTGCAAGATTAGAAGCCATTCGTATCCTACTTGCATATGCATCACATCATGAAATGAAATTATATCAAATGGATGTAAAAAGTGCATTTTTAAATGGCTTTATTAATGAACTAGTCTATGTTGATCAACCTCCTGGGTTTGAAGACCCTAGATATCCTAATCATGTCTATAGGTTGTCCAAGGCACTATATAGGCTTAAGCAAGCCCCAAGAGCTTGGTATGAGCGCCTTCGGGACTTCCTTATTAAGAAGGGCTTCACCATTGGGAAGGTCAACACTACACTATTCACCAAGAAGCTTAATGGGCATATCTTTATTTGTCAAGTATATGTTGATGATATCATCTTTGGATCATCAAATGAAGACTCATGCAAAGAATTTGGTGAATTGATGTCGAAGGAGTTCGAGATGTCAATGATTGGTGAGCTTACATTCTTTCTTGGTTTTTAAGTCAAGAAAATAAAAGAAGGCATCTTCATCTCTCAAGAGAAATATACAAAAGATCTTCTCAAGAGATTCAAGATGGATGAATGTAAGCCAATCAAGACACCAATGCCTACAAATGGACATCTCGACCTAGATGAGGGAGGTAACCCGGTTGATCAAACTCTCTACCGTTTTATGATTGGTAGCTTGTTATATTTAACCGCATCTAGGCCCGACATCATGTTTAGTGTGTGTATGTGTGCTAGATTTCAAGCTAGTCCTAAGGAAACACATTTAATTGCCGTAAAAAGAATCCTTAGATATCTTAAACACACACCAAGCATTGGCATTTGGTATCCCAAAGGAGCTATTTTTGAATTAGTTGGCTATTCCGATTCGGATTATGCCGGTTGCAAAGTTGATAGAAAGAGCACATCCGGAGGGTGCCACTTGCTTGGTAGATCACTTGTGTCTTGGTCCTCCAAGAAACAAAATAGTATGGCTTTGTCCACCGCCAAAGTGGAATACATTGCCATGGGTGCTTGTTGTGCACAAATACTATACATAAAATAAACTTTGCTAGACTATGGTGTAGTTCTAGAAAAGGTACCTCTTTTGTGCGACAATGAAAGTACGGTAAAACTTGCAAATAATCCGGTTCAACACTCTCGCACCAAGCACATAGATATCCATCATCACTTTCTAAGAGATCATGTTGCTAAAAATGATATTTCACTAGAAGGTGTAAGAACCGAAGATCAATTAGCAGATATCTTCACCAAACCGCTAGATGAGGTTACTTTTTGTAGATTGCGGAATGAGCTCAATGTACTTGATTTTAGCAACTTCACTAAAAATTGAGCTTGTGTTGTCCCTTGCATTCATTGTAATATACAACATGTTTAAATTTGTCGCAATGCATATAGGGCTTGTCTAACATGGTTAAGATAACCGCTGAAAAGCGTGTGAAGAAGCTTAACCTTGGATCAAACTTGACAAGCAACTAGATTTACTTACAAGTATTGCATATGCATGAATGTTGTTCTGTCGTTTTGTTCCATTTGCCCTCTTGTTGCCTATTTTCTTAAAAAGAATAATAGCCTAAGGCAAAATATTTTGAAAAATATGAGGGTTTGAGAGAGATCACTCATATCAGTCTCAATTGGTGTTTATTTGAGTCTTAGTCAAGTTGGGACTTGATTAGGAACAGGTAGTGCGAAGGAAGTTTAAAGATTTGCTGGAAAAGGTGCATCGGACGCTGCTATCCAGCGTCCGGTCAGTTCATAGGAGGTGAACTGCTGCCGAAGGAGTGACCGGACGCTGCGTCTGTGCATCCGGTCAGGAAGGGATCCTACGTCTGGTCGATCGGAGGAAGAATAGGCTGTACTGACCGGACCCTGCGTGCGTCCGGTCATAGATCACCGGATGCGTCCGGTCCCAATTCCAGTGGAATTGGACCTCTCTAGAATCGACCGGACGCTGGGTGGTAGCGTCCGGTCGCTACCACCAGAGCGTCCAGTCAGTGGATCTCGCGCGGCTTCAGGACTCTTTTCTCCGTTTCCTTCTCTGTCGCGTCGGGGGATCTATTTATTTCGGCCGTACCACGCCTGTTTCCTCGTGACCTAGCCCAAGCTGCCATTGTCGCCGCCTCCTGTGCCTCCACAGCTCGCCACTGCACAGCCCATGTCGAGCACCTGCCTCCACTGCCAGCTGCCGCGCAGCAAGCTCTGCCCGAGCCTCCCCGCGTGCCACCGTGCCACCGTAGCACCGCGCCCTCCGCGCCCCTGCTCCGTCTCTTGCTGGAGTCGTCGTGCCCTAGCCCGAGCAGAGCGCTGCCTCTCTAGGTCACCACCAGGCAGTGCCTTCCTCACTGTCGTTTTCTTCGGTAAGGACGTGCCTTTGAACCCGCATTAAGTTGCCCGTGACCTAGATTGAGTTCATCAAGCATTGATTTCACCTTATGTCAGGGCCATTGATTCACTGCTTACCCTAACCCTAGCTCGGTTCCGAGGATCCCCCGCGTGACATCTCATCTTTTCTTGGATCGCCGTTCGTCAGGTAGAAAGCCATTCGATTCAAGTTCGTATCTACATTGCTTTCTCTATTAGGGTTTTGTATCTATTAGATATATTGTATTTATTTGTATATCCATCTATTCTATCGTGCAGCGTGTCGTGCCGCTGAGTTTCGTGTGATAGTTGTCAGATAACTCGAGGCCAAGCTCGCGAGTACGGACCAAGGCCAAGCCTCAAAAGCGGTAGTTTGACAGTTAATCTTGGTCAGTGACAGCTCATCATCTTGTCAGATCAAATGGCTCGCACCAAGAATATCGGAGGTGGTCCAGGCGACGATGATCGAAGGCCCCAGCCTCCCCAGCCTATAGATCCAAAAGGCAAGGCAACAAAGAAGACTGCATCCAAGAAAAGGAAGTACCCAGATAGAGAGACAGCTAGAGCAGCAGCAGTTGCAGAGGCAGCGGACCATGCCAAGAGAGGTGGTGCCCGCAGCGGAGTTGTCATTGTAGATCAGCCGGTTTCACCAGTAGTGAGAGCTGTGCTTGAGGAGGTTGAGCGTTGTCACGGTAGTCCAGCTAGGACTGCCATGTTTGCAGGACGACGGGTTGCCATTGAGGAGGGTCAGTCAGCAGAGCAGGAGCCAGTTCAGTAGACTCAAGAGGGCGAGCAGGCATAGTAGACCTAGGAGGCCGAGGGGACAGAGCCGGCACCCTAGCTTCACCGCTCTAGACGGACCCGTGTACTAGTCTCGCCGAGGCTGCCGACACAGCGGAGGGGATCACGTCCACCACCTAGACCATAGGGTCCACCTCTAGTGGTGCATCTCGACTTGAGGGCCGCCATGGCCAGACAGGTTTAGCAGCTGTGATTTGTAGAGTTTGAGATTTGGTTTCCTCCGAGGAGGGATGAGAGAGCAGCTGAGGGTTTCTACACGCCACTGCAGGAAGATTTCTACAATGCTTATCTCAACAGTGGGGCAGTGTTCAGATCTCAAAGAGTCTGCCGCATAGAGTCTATTGTGGCAGCAGCTAGAGAGCGCATTTGGCCTTACTTATCATATTTGCCAGGGTTGACAGATTTGATTGGATGGACTGGAATATATGTACCATCTTGGGTTCGTCAGTTTTATGCTTCACTCTTCATCGATCCACATCACAGATTTATTCACTTTGCTTTCAGAGGCAGAGACTATAGAGTGACGAGTGCGAGGGACAGAGAGATACTAAGGCTATAGGATTAGCCTGTTAGGATGCATGAGGTTTGTTATGGATAGCAAGAGCCTCCTAGGCGTCCTCATGGAGGGTTGGTGCCCCCTACAGATTTAGTGCGACATTGCTTCAAGGAGCCCTTTGGTGAGGGGTCGAGCAGGAACCCTAGTGACTTGACTCCTATAGCGAGAGTGCTAGAGGCCATTATTAGGAGGACACTACTTCCCAGGTTGGGATACAGGGAGGGCCTGACTCGCTTACAGCTTTGGCTTCTCAATGCCCTGATGCAGCAGACATTATTTGATATCTAGGACCTCCTTCTTTCAGAGATGGAGGATACAATAGCTGAGGGATTCAAGGGTTACAGGCAGCTTCCCTATGCTCACTGGATCACGTTTCTCATCCGTAGAGTAGTGCTTGATAAGCCCCCAGGTATGATGGATGAGTATACAGGTGCCACCATAGAGTTCCCAACTTACAACTTGTCACAGAGGATCAGACACAGCACTCCTCAGGCACCCAGACAGCCTAGCTGTCGTCCCGATGTGCCAGAGTCCACAGCTCAGCAGGATGAGATTATTAGAGGGATTGCAGCCACTGAGGAGGAGCTAGAGGCACAGTAGGAGGTGAGCGAGTATAGTGACAGCTCTGACGATGACTACCAGCCTATTCCTCAGATGCCTCCACGCAGACATGATGCAGAGGTCGGTAGCTCTAGTTCTGCTCCACCTGCTCCGCAGATAGACCCCGCTCTCATTGCTATTCTTGAGCAGATGCAGTAGACATAGGATAGACAGGCACAGGAGACAACTGCTACTTTTGCCCAGTTTCAGGCTCGATAGGACGAGTTCTAGAGGCAGCAGTAGCAGCAGATGCATCAGCAGCAGATACTCTTGCAGCAGCAGCTTATGGATTTCATGCAGCATGTAGTGACAGCTCTTGGGGCCCCACAGCCACAGCCTTCGCCCTAGCTTGCTCAGCCTGCTACCACTTCGACGACTCCAGCAGTACAACCCAGTGGGCTCCAGAGTCAGGGATAGCCTTCAGCTCAGTTTGCTTCACCTCTTGTACAGGTGTCCCAATGGTTAGCCTCACCCATGGTAGCCCCGTAGTTCACTCCACTTCAGACGGGCTTCACACCGGAGCAGTCACTCTCGCTGTTTGTGCCTGACACGTCAGTCTCCAGGAGTCTTGGAGCATCTTTCAGCGAGCTGACTGGCATGCCCACACCACCTCATATGCATGCCGCCGGTCCTTCTACAGCAGCCCCAGTCGCAGTGACTACTCAGAGGCTTCCTAGCTCAGTCGCATCATCAGATCCTATAGATGTACCAGCAGCTTCACAGGTAGCACCTATCCTAGCTCAGACCCAGACTGCTTCAGCGACACTTCCTACCACAGAGGGTCAGTCAGTTCAGAGCTCAGGATCAGATGATGATGGCACCTAGTTCTAGCTTGCTCCTCGCACCTCAGCGCTCGGCTCGTCCGCTGCAGCCCCACCGACCGACCACTAGGTTTTGGTGTTTGACACCAAAGAGGGAGAGAGTTCGAGTATGTAGACTCAGGGGGAGCTACATTTAGGGGGAGCTAGTTATATAGTATTAGCTTTTTATATACATTTGGAGTTTTATTTGTGTGATACACTATTACTTTTGCATTCGTGTGTTTACTTTCACGCATATTATTCTATCTATGTGATAGTGTTATCTATGTGATTGTGATATATGACATGTGTGCTCTCTACTTTACATTATTTATATGTCATATCACTTGTGTTATTGCTCATTTGCCTCTGCTTCCGCGTTTATACTCCAATGCAAATGAGCTTTGTTAATCGTACTCATGCTTAATTCACATCCTTTGAGTACATTATGTTAGCTTGGGTCATATAAGCTTGACTAACACTTTTGTTCTTATCGACAAAAGCTTATATGAACCAAGCCCGTCAAAAACCTTACTCTTTCACATACTCGATGTGGTATTGTCATCAATCACCAAAAAGGAGAGATTGAAAGCATCTAGGCCCCTAGTTGGGTTTCGGTGATTAATGACAATACAAGATTACTATGACTAACGTGTGTTTTGCAGATGTAATTAAGTTAGGTCATGGAAATGGAGATCAATTGGGCAATCAAAGTTGTCATGCCCCCTCGTTGGAAATCGTTTCGGTTTTCAAAAGATGAACGACAAGGTTAAGGATGACTAGTTCTAAGTGTCGATTAGAGTTGGAGAGACACTTAGAGTAGTTTAGGACTTTGTTTTCCTTTGGTCGTACTATTAAGGGGGGTATGGACGGGTAGCTTGACCTAGTTGAGTCTAGTGAGTTAGGTGTGGTGCACACTTGTTAAAAATAGCTCTAGGTAGCTCCTACGAAGCCCTTTGATCCCATGGAGCAAACTTCATTCACAAATGATCGAGAGTTGGAAGTGAATGGAGGGTCAAATACTGACCGGACGCTGGCTCCGGTGCGACCGGACGCTGGCCGTAGGGTCCGGTTAGTTCATTTGACCAAGGAGAACAAGTCTGGTGTGACCGGACGCTGGAAGGTCAATGTGACCGGACGCTGAGGGCCAGCGTCCGGTCGACTCCAGTAAGGGTCCAGACTTGAGAAAATATGACCGGACGCATCCGGTCAATACTGACCGGACCCTGAGTATCCAGCGTCCGGTCGAGTACAGTAAGCATCCAAGAGAGACCGGACGCGTCCGATCATTACTGACCGGACCCTGACAGCGTCCGGTCATCACTTAAAAACTGTTGCGCGGGTTGAACTGACCGGAGCGTCCGGTCACCCCGCAGAAGCTCATAACGGTTCGTTTTTCAGGCTGTCTTATAAATAGAAGGTCCACTCGTGTGTGGAGGCACTTTTGCTCATTTCAACAGCTAAGAAACACGTTTGTGAGTACCAAGAAAAGCAAGATCCTAGTGAGGTGTTCGTGATTTGAGAATCCAAGAGTAAAACATCATTAGTGAATCAAGAGTAGACAAGTGTGCATCCATCTTCTCATTAGGCTTCGCGAGGTCAAGTGAGAGTTCATGCTTGTTACTCTTAGTGATCGCCATCACCTAGACGGCTTGGTGGTAGAGCTTGTGAGTGACCCAACTCAAGTTGTGAGCGGCTTTGGGTGATTCGCCGCGACGGAGTGTCGAAGAATCAACCCGTAGAGAGCACTTGATCCTTGCGCGGATCAAGGGAGAGCTACACCCTTGCGCGGGTGCTCCAACGAGGACTAGTGGGGAGTGGCGACTCTCCGATACCTCGGCAAAATATCGCCGCATTCCTCTCTCCATTTACTTTGAGTATTTACTTTAAGTATTTACTTTGAGCAATTCAATACTTGTCTTTACATTCATAGAATTGCCATGCTAGAGTAAGTTTGGAATATAGGTTGCAAGTCTTTTGTGCGTTAATTTGATAGAAACACTTTTCTAGACACAAGGGGTTAACTGGGCTATCCGTAGGATTTGATTATTGCAAGAAAATTTAGAATTAGCCCAATTCACTCCCCTCTTGGACATCTTGATCCTTTCACAACGTACGGTAAAACTACAAATATTTACGTGCCTTGCCCCCGTACCAGGTGCTAAAAGTGAACGGTTTTGATAGTTGGGGTATCAATATTAGACGGTTTTGTAGTTGAGGGTCAAAATTAGACCGGCATAATAGTTGATGGGCAAAAGTGGACTTAATCCTTTTTTATAGTGTACGCGAAATATGAAGAGATTGTTAAAGAGAAAAAAGACATGACAAATAATTTTTATGCAAATAGCTCTCTAAATTATAATTTAGAGAGTGAGCTTACAAAGACCCGATGCTCTTAGTTGCAGACATCCATCAATATCATCAGGGGGGGGGGGGGGGGGGGGGGGGGGGTTTGGCTGTTGGCGGTCCCCCGTCCCCACCACCACAAGCCGCCGAACCCAACCAAACTGGGACCGGACCGGACCAGTCGGCCATTCAACGTGGAACGCCAAGTCTGGGACCAATCCCAGCCATTCGTCCGAGATCCGGCAGCAACCTGGAAGCTCCCCCTCTTCCTCTCTCCGCCAGCCCTCCCCCCTCTTCAGGTCTCCTCCGCCCCGCCCCCGATCCCCAATTCCTCCTCCTCCTCCGGATTTCGCATTCAGCACACAGCGCAGGTGAGCTCGCCCCCGACCCACCCCTCCCCCTCCCTCTCCCCGTCCTCGGCGGATCCAGATCTCGGACACCCCCGCGCTCTCAGATCTCTCTGCCCCCGACCTCCTCCTCTCCGGCGGCCGCGCTCGAGGGGTGGATCTCCGCTCGCCAGCGAGCGCGTGATCTGCCCGACCGACGCGCGCGGTCGGGGCTGGATCGGGCCGGGTCGGTCCAGATCCGCGGCGCCGGGCGTCGCCTGGACGCGCCGGGGTGGCTCGCGATCCGTTGTGTGGCTAGGGTTTGTGGCATGGAGATCTGAGCGGGGGAAGGAATGAATGAACGAACGGGATGATGATTGTGCAGGTGGTGAAGGAAGGGGCGCGCGCGGAGGGAGGATGGGGCTCGCGTTCGGGAAGCTCTTCAGCCGGCTCTTCGCCAAGAAGGAGATGCGGATCCTCATGGTCGGCCTCGACGCCGCCGGTAAAACCACCATCCTCTACAAGCTCAAGCTCGGCGAGATCGTCACCACCATCCCCACCATCGGTGAGCAGCCCCCCACTCGTCTCGCCTTTGCCTTTCCAACGTACGTTGGTGGATCGTGTTCGATTTCTACGTTGGTGGATCGTGTTCGATTCCTACGTTGGTGGATCATGTTCGATTCGGTTGTGAAGAATGCTCTGTTAAATGATGGATCTGCAGGATGCGCGATCTATCCATACCTGATTGGTTGGGGGTTAAACGATACATGATTGTTTTGTTATGCCGGATACTTGAATAAGATTACAGCAGCCATTGTGTGAGCCATTCATAGTACAACGTAATAACCCGCATATTTGATTTGATGGAACAAAATGCATTTAATATCACCCTAGAGAAATTCATTGCCTTTTAATGCTACTGTCAATGTTTCATGGATTCTTTTAATGTATCATATTCGTTTCCTGTCTACAGAAACTCTGATAGGATAGAGCTTAATGAAATCCTGTCAGGTGGCTGCAATAAAATGTTTGCCTTCTTGCTTCATCTATTGTTACCAACTTAAAAAATACTATTGTTTTATAGTAGCCAGTGAAATAAAATGTTTGTCTTCTTGCTTGATCTATTGTTACCAACTTAAAAAATACAATTGTTTTATAGTAGCCAGTGAAAACTACAGTTTTCTTTCTGTTGTTGAAATCTACTGTTTTGGCTTCTTGGACTTGGACTATGGGAAAGCTCACTTAGACATTATCATCTGGGTGAAGAAAGCAAAATTAAGAAAGAAAAAAATGTAAAGCATGATGGAACTACAATGTAATAATAGCACTATTGCCTGTAATGCAAGTTTTCAACATAAGGACATTTTACAATAGTTGAAGAGGGCTTCACTAAAATGGACCTATGTTTCAATCATTAAATTTTGGTTACAAAAATGCTTACTGCGGTCTGTATTCCTGACTTTGTTTGATTATGCTATGATGACATAACTGTATTCTGTTTTTATGCTTCAGTGTCCTTTGTCTTACTAGGGAAATGGCTTTTTTTTTGTTTTGAAATGCAGGTTTCAATGTTGAAACTGTTGAGTACAAGAACATTAGCTTCACTGTCTGGGATGTCGGGGGTCAGGACAAGGTATGATCCCCAACATCATCTTGTATTATCAATTTATACTACATAATGTTATCTAATTTCTTGTTCTTCCAGAATCCAGAGCCATCATTCTTTTTCATTTTGTATTTGAATTCCTAGACTGTGATCTGATTGTTAACAACTTAACATTATGGTATTGTATCAATTTTTAGACATGGGAAAGCTGTGCTTGGTCCTAGGCTTACCATCTCTATCTTAATGCAGTAGTTGTTTACATGTTTTATCACATTTTGACTGACTTGTACTTATTTAATGAAAACAGATCAGACCTCTCTGGAGGCATTACTTCCAGAACACCCAGGGTCTTATCTTTGTTGTGGACAGCAATGACCGTGACCGTGTTGTTGAAGCCAGAGATGAGCTCCACAGGATGCTGAATGAGGTAAAACATTCTACTAGATCATTTTATTATGCTTTTGCTTTCTATCAGTAAGTTTTTGTGTGGCGAGAAATGCTGAATGAGGTAAAACATTCTACGTGATGTTGGAATATAAAATAAGCGAGAAATGATTTGTCATTTTTAATAAAAATTGATGCAACATTTTTTGGTTTTATATTATATTTTATTTGTTAATATATCATAAATGTTTGGTCCTCTTCAGTACTCTGTAGTGAGAATAAGACAAAAAAAGTTACTCCCTTGAAAACTCAACAATCTTGTGCTAGTGAAATGAAATTCATTTGGTTTTGATGGCAGGATGAGCTACGTGATGCTGTGCTGCTTGTTTTCGCCAACAAGCAAGATCTTCCCAATGCCATGAATGCTGCTGAGATTACTGACAAGCTTGGATTACACTCCCTGCGCCAGCGACACTGGTAAGCAACTAAACTAAGATTATCTCTCATGTAAAGCATCTGTGACTAGGAAATTACTTCTGTGACCTTCATATTGACACGCGATCAGCATAGCTTATCGACTTATCATGTTGTTCGTGTTGTTGCTGATAGGTACATCCAGAGCACTTGTGCCACAACTGGTGAGGGTCTGTATGAGGGCCTGGACTGGCTGTCCAGCAACATTGCGAGCAAGGTATACACATATGGCATACAAATATATTCTTTCGATTTGGAAATGTTTCATTTATTTTACCTTTTTCTTTTGCATAGCCTGTTTGAAATACCATTTCTCACTACTACATCGACCTGATATGTTTCCTCCTTTTCTGCGCATGTAGGCTTGAGGCCTGCCTTGGATATCAACTGCGAACTGACTAGGAGCTCCGGATGTATCATGGAAACTTAGGACAGAATCGCCTTTGCAACCTGTTAGGTGTCTTCTACCGGCACACTATATTTTTTGTTTGGAATATGTAACGATGTCACTGCCCAACGTTTATTCTACCCTACTATACTGTTGGATGTTTTTTTTTTGGACCTGTTCATTTTGCACAAGGATTGGAGTTCCAATATCATGCAACATTTTACATTCGTAGTAAATACCTGATTAGTAAATTAGCCAAAGGAGATCCAATATCATGTTACATGGAAATCCAGATTAGATTAAACAGTCGAAATTATACAGTGAGCATATCTTAAAGCACTACTGTAGCTCTGATCAAAGAGCAAAGCCTATGGTACCCTAGCCATCACTTTTTAGCAGTGCTGTTTATTTTTTTGCATTGTTCAAAATCCACGAGTATCCTGGTGAAGCGGTGTCGTCATGTTGATTTGATTGTAAGCTCTCAGGTCTGGAAAACGCATAGATCGCATGCGACATAACATGAAGTCGCGATTCATGGCACCGGTAGCACACAGCAATGTGGAAGTTACTCTCGTTTGCTGCCAAAACAAATTTTGCCATTTTGACCTACCAAATACAAGGTAACTATCGGAAGTGGAGAATAAATAAAACGTGGAAGAGAACACTCTACCACATCAGGTAGAGATGCAACTGAAAGGCAGACATGATATGGCCAGACAAATGATGATGGTTAAAATGGGAGCATGTACAGCAATTCCTCGTGCAGGCCGGACACCTCCAAATTCTGTTCCAAATTTGGAGGGTGTTTAGTGGGGTGAATTTTGGCACTTTCGTTTTTATTTGGCAATTAGTGTTCAATCATGGTCTAATTATGCTCAAAACGTTCGTCTCGTGATTTTCAACCAAACTGTGCAATTAGTTTTTATTTTCGTCTATATTTAATGCTTCATGCATGTATCACAAGATTCGATGTGATGGTACTGTAGCACTTTTTTGGAATTTGGACTGGCAACTAAACACGGGCTTGCTTGCAAGACTATTGAGGAAAAAAAAGCACGACATGATACATCAGATCACTTGGCAGCTTGCCACTGTGTGGTCTTTCTTTCACTACATAAGCAGTACAAGAACCAGCAACATATATACAAATCATCCGCAGTTGCACCTAATCTAATACTCGTAGGATCGGATCAGAGACCAAGTAGAGGGAGCAAGAATATGGCGTCCAGGTCCAGCATCGGTCTCCTCCTCGTGGGCGCCATCGCCGCCGCGGCCGCCAGATCCCCGGGCTACTGCATGCCGGGGCAGGCCTTCCCGCGCAGCCCGCCTGCCGCACTGCCGCTAGCTGGTACGTGGCCAGCCGGAGTCCCTGCGGCGTCGTCGCCGTGCCCCTAGCCTGCTCCCGCTGTGGTACATGTGCTGCCGGCAGCTGGGGTTCATCCCGGCGGAGTGCCGGTGCAAAGCGCTGCGGGTGATGATGATGGAGGAGGCGCGCCTGCTCTCCCCGGCGGCCGACTGGCCGAGCAGGGCGACTTCGCTGCCTCCCTCGTGACGGAGGCCGAGTGCGGCCTGAGCACCGTCCACGGCAGGCCCTACTGCGACGCGCTCGCCGCCGAGGACTGATGATCGGCCGATCGAGGCTGGCAGCTAGCTCGTGAATCGTGACCGTGATCGAATAAGCGTGGCATGGATGCCCGGTGTGTGAATGCGTGTGCGTTGAGCAATAATGTACAGCTTGGGCGTGTGGCAACTTTCGTCGAACTTGAATCCTGCGTTAAACCTCTCCTTCCCAGCTCGACGTTTGGCTATGTTACGAGATGTTAGTTTTTTTTTTTTTGAATACATAGCTTTCGATACATACTTAGACGTACGTCTATTTAGATACACAGTAAATAAAAACAATTTATATATCTAAAATAAAAAGTTAAAAAACATCTTATAATTTAGAACGAAGAGAGTACAAGATTAATAAAAAAAATGATTTTATAACGACCTAACAGTCTGTGTTAATCCAAAGATTTCATAGAAGATACAAGTAATAACAAACTAAAAAGAGAGAGTTCTATACCCATTGATTATTATGGTAATATAGCGGTCTAGATTAATCCAAATATTTTAGCTGCAATCTGGAACCGTACTCTTTAGATAGTTGTGTAAGATCTGCTCAAAAAAAGATAGTTGTGTAAGAGCACGGAACCTCGCTACATGCGTTCTCAAAATCACACGTTAGAAGCCGGTTGTGTAAGACAAGCAGGCCTGTAAAAACTGGCTCATGAGCCGGTCTTGGCACGATGCAATTTGTGTTCAGATTTGCTACCCAATAACCGATTGTTTTGGGAGCTGCCAACAATAAAGATGAGCATGCAGCCCGCAGCACGGTGGCTCGACAAGAGGCCCGGTTTTTTTTGGCCCAGCCCAAGCACAACCCAGCCCGGTGACCAGCAGGCCCGGGCCAGCCCGGCACGGAGGACCAGGCCGTGCCTAGGCCGCTCCCTCAGCCTGGCGGGTGGCCCGGCCCGACACGGTAAAATACGGCAGGCCCGTGAGCGGCCCGGTGCTTGCCATGGCCTGCTAAAGGCCCATGTTCCCTATTCCACATAACCCTAGCTTCTGCTCGGTGTTTCCTTTGCGCAGCACGCGTTTTCCCTCCCCGCGCGGCGGATCCAAGAAAAAATTTAGGGGGCCTGAACAAAAGTGCGACAGCAACATTCCTCCGACTGTTGCTTGATCTTAAGTCTCAGCCCCACCTACACGATAGAACTTTGCCTAAAAATTCAGGAGGCTCTAGGGCTCCGGTATCGATAGGGGGGCTCGAGCCCCCCCCCCCCCCCCCCCCCCCCGCCCCACCGTTGAATCCGCCGCTCGCCGGAAGAGAGCCGCGAGGCCGAGCTGCGACACGCTCGGTCACTCGCTCCTCCTCCGTCCCCCGCTCCTCCTCTGCGCCTCCCGCACC
The DNA here is from genome assembly GCF_019320115.1 of Miscanthus floridulus. Classification (NCBI taxonomy): domain Eukaryota; kingdom Viridiplantae; phylum Streptophyta; class Magnoliopsida; order Poales; family Poaceae; genus Miscanthus; species Miscanthus floridulus. The sequence continues at coordinate 25,405,145 of NC_089583.1, read as the reverse complement.
ACCGGCACCTCCTCCATGCCCTCAGCACCGGCCTCGAGCGCGCCGGTGGCCGACCTCCTCCTCCACGCGCGGCCAGCCTCGAACACCGCCTGGAAGGCCGAGCAGCCGACGGTTCCAGCGGCGAAGCTTCAGCGGCGAGCGACGGCGCTCCTCCACGAGAATCTGGCGTCGAGCCGCTGCCATCCCGGTCTCCCCGCTCTGTCTGTATGGCATCTTTGGGCATCTTTGGGATGCGGGCGCATGCAGTTTCTCCTGTCCACTGCCTTTTGTCAACCAAGGCGCGGGCCCTACCTCTATCTCATGCCGTCAACAGAGGGAGCAGCGCCTCCTGCACCTCGCCCAGCGCAGGCACGAGGTAGCAGCAGCGCATGCAGGTGGTCTCCGCCGGCCGTAGGCCTCACGAACGCATGCAGCAACCAATGGATCCCACTACAATTCGTGGACACATTGTTATTTGCTCTAAAATTTTTGAATAATTTCACGTATATTCTTTGATATATGTAATTTGTAAAAATAATTTATAATTTTTTTAAAAAATTGGCATGAGATCTGCAATCCATAGAAATAAAAGTTGTGTTATATCCAAATTACATCACTATGTCCAATAAATTATACCGAAGAAATCATCGTAAATATAGTAATAAAGCGTTGTAAATATAGCTATAAGACAAGTCTAAGTGCATGAAAAAAATTTGGTTGTTGGAAGGGGCTAAAAAAACCAGTTGTTGGCTAGACATATTCCTTTGTGTTTTTGTTTGAAACTCATTCGATTGTATAGATTTCATATGGAATAATTTTTTTAGAAAGGACGACAAAAGTTTTGCAGTGATTTCTATTAGACGAAGAAAGAAAAAAAATCAAGTGCCAACCTAGTTTTTTGAAACAAAATTGGACCAGAAAAAATATACAACTGAGGAGAGTGCCCCACTCATCCTGTACAACTTTGGTACAACTGTCAACTCACACCACCACTTGTAACTTGGTCGAATCGACCCAACTAACAACATCTCGCCTAAGAAAAAACCAACTAAAACACCTCAACTAGAAAAAACAACTTAGAGAACCAAGCACCATCGCCCTTGGGGCACTGAGCACCATCGCCCACGGGGAAGCGCCATGACAGACGACAAGTGGTCCACAACAAAGACTGGATCGCCTAGCAAAGCCTTCAAGAAGGAAACGATGCCAAGAGCGTCGACAAGCTAGCCCGTCGATTGACGGTTTTCATGTAACACCCCAGGTGTTTGCCACCAGTTAAGCAATGGGTTTGAGCTAAAACATGGTATATTAAGTGATGATGAAGATGTCAAGGTCAAACCTATAAAAACGAGCCCCAACCTAAACTTGGATATTGCACCTTTGCTCGCCTATAGACCCCTTTTCAAGATATATGATTGGGTGGTGTTATTGGAATATCTTCATGTGTCTCACATCAATACCCATATATATTGATCCATGGAAAAGTTTCGTGAAGTTTGGAATCAAGAAGTCACATGAAATGACGAGTTATATCCTTGCTTGAATTATTTTATAAAGTGAATGGAATTCTCGATCGTCAACCAAATCTTGCAACCATGCCCAAATGACTCTAGATGAACTCTACAACAAAAGTCATGAAGGGTTCATGTTGAGCGGAGGACAAGAAAATACCTCCATCGGTCTAAAACTTGGATTTAAGCTTTACCGTGATGCTAATTTGACCTGTGTTGACCAATCACTTATAGTATTTGCATGGAGTTGCACCTTAAATCAAAGTTGAAGTTTGAGTAGAGTAGAACAAACTTTGTTTAATGGTCAAGAGCTAGATCAGCTTTGAAGCAAGTCAAACCGAGCCCTCAAGTTGGAATCCATGGCTGTTTTGGAGCTCAAAAATTTGGCTAAGTCCCTAATGGACAGAACCTGAATTTTCAGTTTCGTGTACCGCACTTTAGGTCCTTCTATCTCTCTAACTAGGCCTAATTAGACTTTGAAGCTTTAATAAAAGTTGGAGCTGGTATGTAGATCTACAACTTTTATTAATAGAGTTTTTGCTAACTCGTCGTGGTTTAGGAGATACGGAGGCACGAAGTATGAGTTTCAGTGGTACGTTCGAGGTAGTATTGGAAATTTGAATTCGTAGCTGCAACAGTGCCGACACCGTGCAGAAGCTGCCGTCCGCGTGTGCGCTCGCTTGCCCTCGCTGTTTGCATGGCCGCCACCTCGTCCACGCTCGCGATGTAAAGAGCCCGAGCCTGCCCCTGCTCTCTCCATCCACTCTCTCCCTCTCCCTTTCCCCTTCCCTTCTCCTGCTCGCTCTCCAGCCGGCACCATGCCGCTCACCATGGCCGGCCGCAGCCGAGCTCCGGCCTCACCGCTCTTGCTACCGTTCGTTGCTCCTCCGACCCAGTCATCACCACTATCAGCGTCGACACCCCGTCCTCCGCCCGGCTTGTCGCTTCTCCGAGCTCCAGCGCCATCGTCCGCAAGTTGTCGTCGTGGCCGCAGCCCCGACCCGCCGTGCTCATGTGGCCAGGCCACTACGGGCCACCTCGGGCCGAGCCGAGGCTACCCACGGGAGCGTGCGGGCCTCCTGATGCTCCACCACCACTCCACCACCGCCGACAAGCCTCCTCCGGCCGTCCGTGGCGAACTCCCGCGCCTCCCCTGCTGTGATTTGCGACCAGGGACCCCGTGCTTGAATTCGACTAAGGAAAGGGGTCTAACTGCGAAGTCTGTGACTCATGTGAATAGTGCCATAAGGACTGGTTTGTAATTATTTTGCAGAAACTTTGGAAATTCATAGTAAATCGTAGAAAATTCGTAAAATAGTAAATGAGGACTTTTTGGAATCCTTGTGAAATTGTCTATGCAGTGGATCTATAATATGGCATGTTTTAGTTTAAATATTTTGCGGTAAAAATAGATTTGTGCAGTAAGGTTGTAATGCTAGTTGAATATGTTATTTTTCATAACTATAGATCTAGGGTTCCAAATGAAGTGAAAATTTTGTGGCATGCTACTCATGTGATAGTTGATGTGTGGTAAAAATTTCATGAGTATTGGATGAAGTATGAGTGAGTTATTGGTTTATCTTGCTCTCACATGATTTCTTGCTTTAGCAACTTGTCTTTTTCATAGAGGTTGCTATACATATCCAAATGGAGTGAAATTTGTAAAGTAGACTATTGAGAGGATATGTGAGCCACTGTAATTTTTGTAGAAGTTATTGTGCACTTTTGGTATATGTTCATTAAGTCACCTTGTTATCTAAAATAAATTAAGAAATGTATTAAAAGAATTTATTTGGTCATGGACACTAGGTTTTCTGGTGTTCTTTTGTCATGTGTGAAATGTTGGTAAAGTTGGTTTTGCCCAATTATGTATTTGCAACATAAGTTAATAATTATTTTCTTGCCGATGTGGTTTATGGACAGATCTGGGAACTTAGCAAAGTTCTTCATGATAATGTGCTTTGTTGTGAAACTTGTTTATACAAAAGTTGTAGATAATTCATGTATCTAGCTTCTATTAAAATTTTGTGTCATTTGGCCAAGTAGTTTAAGAGTTACAGCTGTTTAAAGTTGGGTTTCAGAAATGGCTGCTTTCTGTCAATTGTAGACCAGTTTCTATAAATAGATATATTTGACTTAGTTAACTTGAGAATCATGCTAAGATGATTAAAGATGAATTGTAGAAAATTTCATAAGCTTTCCATAATGTCTTCTTGCAAGTCATTTGGATTTGTGTAACTCCAGTTATAGCTAAATCTTGTAGCTGCTGTTTGCATGTCCAGAAATTGGCAGATTCCAATTATAGTGTTTGCTTGTATATTGTTAAGTGTGACTTATGCCTTGAATGATGACTGAGTTAGAGCACCTGAGATCTTGGGAAACTTGTGTCATGCTTGGTGTTGTTGTCTTCTTTGCCATCTTAGCATGATAGATTGTGCGATGTTTAAGTTAAGCATCGCAAAGTACTTAAGTGTGTTAGTGTAAACTATGCTTGTCTTGCTTGCTATTTTGTGATGTGTCTCATGGTACTATTCTTCATATTTATGCACTTGCATATTGCATCTCATCTAGGTACGCTAGATGAACCACGTGAAGGACGTGATGTTGGAGCCAAACTCGAAGATTTGGTTTGGTGAATCTATTCCGAAGATGGAAGGACTAAGCAAGTGCTAGGATCTGAGATGTCATCAGGATGGTGCAAGCTAACTGAACTGACTTGTGTCGGATCCCAGGCAAGCCCCGGAGCATTATAAGTCTCCTAATTTATAAAAGCAATTCTTTCTATATATATGAGTTTATATATTGTTGCATTAAGTTGTAGGAGTTGATTGAAACCGTTGATGCATTTATTACTATCCTTGCCTACCTTATTACCTTTTTACCCTGTTAGGTCAGGATCGAATAACTGCTTAGCCTTGCTTAGACCAGTAGCGATCGGTGATATCCGGTCACCTACATTATAGGTGGTTACTGGAAGAATTTAGCTATGGAAAGAATGATATCCTGGAATTAACCATGTGTGATGGATAATTGAAGACCGGACGGAAAAAGTTGGAGGCAACCAGACAGGGTTCTGGGGTGCTGTTAGTTTCCGTCTGTGTCGATTAAGGACCGACCGTTGTTGGGCCTCGAGTCATGTTGAACGCATGCCTTACATTTAGCTGGCCGGATAAAGTACCTTCCGACCGCGAAGCTGGGAGATTTTTCGAGCCGAGTAGATTGCCCGCAGCGCACTGTGCTGGAGCAGGTGTGGTAGGACACGGGGGCGAGATGATAAGACCAAAGTGCAGTCGGTCAGCCCCCGGGTACATGTGGTTCCTGGCAAACTCGAGATTCCTGGAAAGTTGACTCCGTGATCAATATCTCACTTTAGCGGGTGAGTGAGGTTTGTGTAAGGAATAAATCACCAGCTGGTTAGGAATTGATTCGAATCGCCATCGCTCCTGGATAGTGAGCACTTGACTCGAGTTACTGCATCGTAGTAATTATTATGGAACAATGATGGTTATCTGGATGATATGGGATATGCTAAATCTAAATTGGTAACTGGATGTTATTGGTTAATCAAGTGATTGCTATAGTATATGTGCTTACCTAGATGGATAGGTCATAATAAAGATGATGCAAAGTACTTAAAATGGTTTCTTCATGATAGCTTATGCTTTTCGCAAACAAGTCAGCTAGCCCCCCCCTAAAGAAAGCCATGCATAATCCTTGGTGTCACTTTATTTCTGGTTTACGACGGGTAAGTCTGGCTGAGTACATTCGAGTACTCAGGGTTCATCCCACCTTGTTGCAGGTGATGTTCTCGACCTGTTGATGATGGTGGCTAACCACCGGTGGGCTCGGTGATTCTATACTTACTTCTCATCTATATGCTTTTGTCGGATGATGTCACTTATGCTAGCACTATATTTGGAACTTATATTAATGTAATCATTTGAAAGCTATATTGTTTTCACTAAGCGGTTTTGAAACCCAAACTTGTACTATTATTTGTTAACCCCTTTGTAATATTATTTCCGCTGCAACTCGATGTATGTGATATGTATTTGTTTAATCACGCGATCTTGGTTGTAATGTTGATTTACCGAGGTCTTTCGGGACACTCGGCGGACTACCGGGTTTATATGAGTGAAAGTATGGGTGTGTCAACGTGTTAGCGTGGACAACCGTACTTGATCTTGTATAAATTGGGCGGTTCTGTCATAGCTGGTATCAGAGCGAGATTAAGCATAATACTATCAGGTACATAGTTTTAAAAGCTAAGTTTTGGTTTTAAAAGGTCTATTTTAACTAAAACTTTAGCTACAGGCAAATTTGTCAAAACTTATTTGCAAAACTATGCTAGCGACATCCTCCTTTATGCCCAGTTAAGGACTATTAGGTGGCTATCTAAGTACTAACTTTGCGGGATGTACTTTATTGCAATTTTTCTTTCGTCGTCCATACGGCGTGCTATTGTATGGATGCCATTCTCTTGAATGGTACTGTATGGATCAATTGCCTCTACGCCCAGGTAAGTGTGAGTTGTGAGAGTATGACCGTCTAACTGTCGGTCTAGGGGAGAGTTAGCTGTGGTTACTGGAATATTTACATGTTACACACATGTATATATGAAGGTACTTAATTGTGGGTATATCTGCCAGGTAGCTATGGATACCGAAGTATATATATCTAGGGATGTGTATATGGGGGGTATCTTAGTTTACTGTTTTCATTGTGCGCTTATTTATCTCTTGTGGGGATGGACTGTAATGAATTTGCCTGCAGGTACGCTAACCACGAATGCGTAGATTGAATGTAGCTGACGACTAGTTATATATCGAGAGAGTACGTGTCATGCCACCGACATAGAACGTGATTGCCACCTTAGGCTGGCAATTTCGTGAGGACGAATAGGACGAGCATGCATCATGATTGTGCTTGTGTATAAATATGCTTCCCTTCCTTTGTTTAAAGTACTAAGTAACTTGTGATCGATGTATTGCACTATCTTCCTTGTACGGAGTTAAACAAGAATGCCTTGTTCCATGTTGTTTGAATAGGAAGTGCTTGAGAAAAGTGTGTGCTTAGCCTTGCTAGAAATAATTATGGTTACATGCTTAATGTCCTCTAGTTTAGCCAAGTGATGGGTATGTATGCTTGTTATCTAATTAGTGCCATAGTTATCACCCCTTTTGTCCTCGGTAAGCATACGAGTGTTGAAGAGCTCTATCCTAGAACCACGTCCAAGTTTTGGTAATCTCATGGTTGTCATTTTCAATTAAGTTCTCTCTTAGGAGCCTGAGCCTGTGCATGTGGTTGCTAGCCCTTGAACATTGCGCTACGAAGACCTTTATCCCTTACCTTTGCTTGACCTTCGACCCAAGCTTAGCCCCCTTCTTTGCTCGCATGTTTTGTGGTTGTCCCGCTCCTGTGTGGGAGGACCTTGCTCAAAAATCCTTGTTAGACCTCATTGCTCCTTCTTCTACTGATGATCTGGTGCAACGCTAATTGCTATCTACTCTGCTTTGGAACCTTTTCCTCGTAGATCATGTCATTGCCTTATCAACTGAATTCTTAGTCAGTGCCTTGGCTCTGTCCCTTGAATCTTGTTTATTTTGTCTCCAACCTTCCCATGTCTCGGGAAGTCTATTAGTCTTGGTCTCATGTTGCTACTCGACAAGACCAAATCTCATGTTAATCTTTATCTGGTAATCACTTGGGTGGACACAAGACGTATATGGAAATTCGGCAAGAAGTCCCCTGCTCAGTTGTCTTTGGCAATTAAGCTATGCTCTCTTGCGTTGTGTTTTGATCTTTGGATCCTCTGCTTGTTAACTCCTAACCTTGTGACTACCTTTGTTTGCTATCCCTCCTTCGCATAGTGCTTGCTCCTATGCAACCCAATTTATGCCATGTGAGATTTCTTGTGGGTTGTATGTTCAGTAATGGTGCCACGATTAGCGATCTATGGTGCCGCGACGAAACCGAGAGCCTCCTGTGGGCACGCACACAAGGTTGTGCTGCTCGACACGCGCTAGTATCGAGGTTTCTAGTCATGATCCATTGCAGAACTACACTGATATGTTATTCTCACTTGAGCTCTTCCTTGGTTATCTCTCCTTCTCATGTCAAGAGATCTATATGTCGAACTAGATGCAATAGGACTTCCTTCTGGAGTAGTCCAACGGTTAACCTTTGAAGAACAGGTTACTAACAGGAACATAAATAGATTGCAAGAGGGTAGACAAGTGACTCTACTCGACGTGACTGTCCCTGTAATGATGTCGATCATCTAGTGAGCAACTTATATCATTTTCATTGGATCAGAAAGGTGCACCACACTTAAGGTTGAACAAGTTATTAGTCGGAAGGTAAATGGACTAGGATATTATGTGTTGTAGTAGGTCACCTAGTGCTCATGAGCTTCCTATCCAAGTCTTGACCTTTATGTGCAAGGTGATCAACCGACCTTCTTTGGTGTGACCCCTTTCTGCTGACTTCAATGGCGACCATCTGTAGGCTTCGACCACAATTTTTATTATCAAGAGTGAAGATTTGGAACATTTTTAGTGTTGAGGGACAACTGATTTGTTACCAGTAAGAAAGTTAGTCTTCAGATAGGTAACAACTAATTGGTAACTATGAAGGCCAGATCTCACGGAACAATGTTGATCAAGGAAACAGCAAACCTGGCCCCACAATGCAAGTGCTACTTCTTCTCCAAATGTGCTATCAAGTCAATTCCATCTTGGACAATCACGTATATAGTACAAGACGTGATATCAGCTAGGTAGGAGCTAGTGAAAGCACGTCCCTGATTTTAGTTAGCATCTTTATGCCCTAAGGTGCCAATTACACATATGCCCGGACTCTATTGGGTGAAGTGCTGAAGGATATATAGGAATGGTTCCTTGTCAATGTAGAAATGCCCTACATGTGGAATAATGTTTTGTGCCCTGTAAAAACAGCCCACAAGTCCAATGCTTGTGCATAGTCAAGTTGGTATCTAGATCAACGGCGGAAATTGTTACCTAAGAAGCATGTGAGGAAAACTCTAGCCTCCATCCTCAGCTAGGGAAAGGCTGTTGCTGCTATCCAAAGGGATCGAGAGTATAGAACACACACCACAACGTATGAAGCAAAGAAAGAGAAGAACGAGAAATCTGTCTACATTTTAAGGTACAGAACCGAACATCTTCAAGCCAACAATTAGTGACTCAAACGAAGTTGGATTGACCCCAAACTTGGTGATCTCATTCATTGCTTAGGACCCTTCAATGTCTTAAGTTAGTTTGAGTATTGGTTGAGTAAAACATCGGATTAGAGAGATATCTTGTCGGCTTGGTTTGCTGCCATTTTCGAACACAGCAGTTTTGGTAGATGAATTGTTTGGATGGTCAAACGGTGTCCATTTGAGTTGAATTTTGGTGAGTAGTTAGAAGACCCATGGATCTACATGTCCACAAAAATTTGTGCATATTGGAGCAGTAGTTTGTTAGATATGAATAGAAAACAAAAGGGTACAGAATCTACAATTCCGTTGTGACTGCGATCATCATTTGCATTAGACAGTTGTGTTTGTTATTCCTACCAAGAAATTACAACTTGTAGGTGTATTGCTGATTAGACAATCCTCCATACCCTTGAGAAGACTAATTGCACCCCTATGTGCCTTGCCTTTGCCCTCTTAGATCAGCAATGCGTGAGCAGTCAAGGTGTTCTAGAAGTAAAAAATTGTGCCCTTGCAATTCGAAAGCAATTGGAAAGATATCAAACCGTAGATTTTTGGATTATGGTTTTTGGGATATTGATTGGCCTTAGAATGGAAGCCTCGACGACAAATGTAGTAAGAAAGCTAGTTTTGCTACGATGCAAGTCAACCTAACTTGCTGTGCAACTACACCACGAAGGCAAATTGTGCTCAACCTGCTTGGTAGTGAACTAGTCCCTAGTTTTGTGATTACTTGCAACTTGTGTTGTCCTCCAAGCCTCGCTAACATCCTTCTACGTCAATGGTTCTCCAATGCTGATATACCTTTGGTACCTTATATGTGTTTTTACCCAAGAGGTTGTATCAGATTCCACCCAGATCACTGTTGCAACTTGGATCCCAAGGCTCCCTAAGGAATGATCATCGAGAACGACAGAGTCAGCTATTATGTTTACCACTCACTTGGTAGACTCAGACCATACAATATTGTTATCAGAGAAAGAGAACTGCACACATGGAACCATTGCAATGAGTATCCTTCAGAAGATTATCATCTAGTGCAAAGTCCATATGGTCTATGCTATATCCACTTGGGAAGTAGATGTTGCAAGTATTTAGTCTACGTTTGTATCGCTCTTCGTACATCGAGGACGAAGTACATAGGACATTACTATCTTGGATTCCTCCCAAAGTAACAATACATCATGAAGGCCAACGAAGGAAATTCTTCAGACAAAACTTACTACAAAGGACAAGTATCAGAAAGTGTCTTGACAAAATTAGCCTCTCTTATGCTTGAAGCTATGTAGCCTAAAGCTATCGCTGATATTTGAAACTGGTAGCATGTCTCTCTTCCATAAAAGTCTTTCGTCCTGAATCTCGGGACGCGATTCTTTTAAGGGGGGAGGGCTGTAACACCCCAGGTGTTTGCCACTAGTTAAGCAATGGGTTTGAGCTAAAACATGGTATATTAAGTGATGATGAAGATGTCAAGGTCAAACCAATAGAAACTAGCCCCAACCTAAACTTGGATATTGCACCTTTGCTCGCCTATAGACCCCTTTTCAAGATATATGCTTGGGTGGTGTTATTGGAATATCTTCATGTGTCTCACATCAATACCCATCTATATTGATCCATGGAAAAGTTTCGTGAAGTTTGGAATCAAGAAGTCACATGAAATAACGAGTTATATCCTTGCTTGAATTATTTTATAAAGTGAATGGAATTCTCGATCGTCAACCAAATCTTGCAACCATGCCCAAATGACTCTAGATGAACTCTACAACAAAAGTCATGAAGGGTTCATGTTGAGCGGAGGACAAGAAAATACCTCCATCGGTCTAAAACTTGGATTTAAGCTTTACCGTGATGCTAATTTGACCTGTGTTGACCAATCACTTATAGTGTTTGCATGGAGTTGCACCTTAAATCAAAGTTGAAGTTTGAGTAGAGTAGAACAAACTTTGTTTAATGGTCAAGAGCTAGATCAGCTTTGAAGCAAGTCAAACCGAGCCCTCAAGTTGGAATCCATGGCTGTTTTGGAGCTCAAAAATTTGGCTAAGTCCCTAATGGACAGAACCTAAATTTTCAGTTTCGTGTACCGCACTTTAGGTCCTTCTATCTCTCTAACTAGGCCTAATTACACTTTTATTAATAGAGTTTTTGCTAACTCGTCGTGGTTTAGGAGATACGGAGGCACGAAGTATGAGTTTCAGTGGTACGTTCGAGGTAGTATTGGAAATTTGAATTCGTAGCTGCAACAGTGCCGACACCGTGCAGGAGCTGCCATCCGCGTGTGCGCTCGCTTGCCCTCGCTGTTTGCATGGCCGCCACCTCGTCCATGCTCGCGATGTAAAGAGCCCGAGCCTGCCCCTGCTCTCTCCATCCACTCTCTCCCTCTCCCTTTCCCCTTCCCTTCTCCTGCTCACTCTCTAGCCGGCACCATGCCGCTCGCCATGGCCGGCCGCAGCCGAGCTCCGGCCTCACCGCTCTTGCTACCGTTCGTTGCTCCTCCGACCCAGTCATCACCACTATCAGCGTCGACACCCCGTCCTCCGCCCGGCTTGTCGCTTCTCCGAGCTCCAGCGCCATCGTCCGCAAGTTGTCGTCGTGGCCGCAGCCCCGACCCGCCGTGCTCATGTGGCCAGGCCACTACGGGCCACCTCGGGCCGAGCCGAGGCTACCCACGGGAGCGTGCGGGCCTCCTGATGCTCCACCACCACTCCACCACCGCCGACAAGCCTCCTCCGGCCGTCCGTGGCGAACTCCCGCGCCTCCCCTGTTGTGATTTGCGACCAGGGACCCCGTGCTTGAATTCGACTAAGGAAAGGGGTCTAACTGCGAAGTCTGTGACTCATGTGAATAGTGCCGTAAGGACTGGTTTGTAATTATTTTGCAGAAACTTTGGAAATTCATAGTAAATCGTAGAAAATTCGTAAAATAGTAAATGAGGACTTTTTGGAATCCTTGTGAAATTGTCTATGCAGTGGATCTATAATATGGCATGTTTTAGTTTAAATATTTTGCGGTAAAAATAGATTTGTGCAGTAAGGTTGTAATGCTAGTTGAATTTGTTATTTTTCATAACTGTAGATCTAGGGTTCCAAATGAAGTGAAATTTTGGTGGCATGCTACTCATGTGATAGTTGATGTGTGGTAAAAATTTCATGAGTATTGGATGAAGTATGAGTGAGTTATTGGTTTATCTTGCTCTCACATGATTTCTTGCTTTAGCAACTTGTCTTTTTCATAGAGGTTGCTATACATATCCAAATGGAGTGAAATTTGTACAGTAGACTATTGAGAGGATATGTGAGCCACTGTAATTTTTGTAGAAGTTATTGTGCACTTTTGGTATATGTTCATTAAGTCACCTTGTTATCTAAAATAAATTAAGAAATGTATTAAAAGAATTTATTTGGTCATGGACACTAGGTTTTCTGGTGTTCTTTAGTCATGTGTGAAATGTTGGTAAAGTTGGTTTTGCCCAATTATGTATTTGCAACATAAGTTAATAATTATTTTCTTGCCGATGTGGTTTATGGACAGATCTGGGAACTTAGCAAAGTTCTTCATGATAATGTGTTTTGTTGTGAAACTTGTTTATACAAAAGTTGTAGATAATTCATGTATCTAGCTTCTATTAAAATTTGGTGTCATTTGGCCAAGTAGTTTAAGAGTTACAGCTGTTTAAAGTTGGGTTTCAGAAATGGCTGCTTTCTGTCAATTGTAGACCAGTTTCTATAAATAGATATATTTGACTTAGTTAACTTGAGAATCATGCTAAGATGATTAAAGATGAATTGTAGAAAATTTCATAATCTTTCCATAATGTCTTCTTTCAAGTCATTTGGATTTGTGTAACTCCAGTTATAGCTAAATCTTGTAGCTGCTGTTTGCATGTCCAGAAATTGGCAGATTCCAATTATAGTGTTTGCTTGTATATTGTTAAGTGTGACTTATGCCTTGAATGATGACTGAGTTAGAGCACCTGAGATCTTGGGAAACTTGTGTCATGCTTGGTGTTGTTGTCTTCTTTGCCATCTTAGCATGATAGATTGTGTGATGTTTAAGTTAAGCATCGCAAAGTACTTAAGTGTGTTAGTGTAAACTATGCTTGTCTTGCTTGCTATTTTGTGATGTGTCTCATGGTACTATTCTTCATATTTATGCACTTGCATATTGCATCTCATCTAGGTACGCTAGATGAACCACGTGAAGGACGTGATGTTGGAGCCAAACTCGAAGATTTGGTTTGGTGAATCTATTCCGAAGATGGAAGGACTAAGCAAGTGCTAGGATCTGAGATGTCACTAGGATGGTGCAAGCTAACTGAACTGACTTATGTCGGATCCCAGGCAAGCCCCGGAGCATTATAAGTCTCCTAATTTATAAAAGCAATTCTTTCTATATATATGAGTTTATATATTGTTGCATTAAGTTGTAGGAGTTGATTGAAACCGTTGATGCATTTATTACTATCCTTGCCTACCTTATTACCTTTTTACCCTGTTAGGTCAGGATCGAATAACTGCTTAGCCTTGCTTAGACCGGTAGCGATCGGTGATATCCGGTCACCTATATTATAGGTGGTTACTGGAAGAATTTAGCTATGGAAAGAATGATATCCTGGAATTAACCATGTGTGATGGATAATTGGAGACCGGACGGAAAAAGTTGGAGGCAACCAGACAGGGTTCTGGGGTGCTGTTAGTTTCCGTCTGTGTCGATTAAGGACCGACCGTTGTTGGGCCTCGAGTCATGTTGAACGCATGCCTTACATTTAGCTGGCCGGATAAAGTACCTTCCGACCGCGAAGCTGGGAGATTTTTCGAGCCGAGTAGATTGCCCGCAACGCACTGTGCCGGAGCAGGTGTGGTAGGACACGGGGGCGAGATGATAAGACCAAAGTGCAGTCGGTCGGCCCCCGGGTACATGTGGTTCCTGGCAAACTCGAGATTCCTGGAAAGTTGACTCGGTGATCAATATCTCACTTTAGCGGGTGAGTGAGGTTTGTGTAAGGAATAAATCACCAGCTGGTTAGGAATTGATTCGAATCACCATCGCTCCTGGATAGTGAGCACTTGACTCGAGTTACTGCATCGTAGTAATTATTATGGAACAATGATGGTTATCTGGATGATATGGGATATGCTAAATCTAAATTGGTAACTGGATGTTATTGGTTAATCAAGTGATTGCTATAGTATAGGTGCTTACCTAGATGGATAGGTCATAATAAAGATGATGCAAAGTACTTAAAATGGTTTCTTCATGATAGCTTATGCTTTTCGCAAACAAGTCAGCTAGCCCCCCCCCCTAAAGAAAGCCATGCATAATCCTTGGTGTCACTTTATTTCTGGTTTACGACGGGTAAGTCTGGCTGAGTACATTCGAGTACTCAGGGTTCATCCCACCTTGTTGCAGGTGATGTTCTCGACCTGTTGATGATGGTGGCTAACCACCGGTGGGCTCGGTGATTCTATACTTACTTCTCATCTATATGCTTTTGTCGGATGATGTCACTTATGCTAGCACTATATTTGGAACTTATATTAATGTAATCATTTGAAAGCTATGTTGTTTTCACTAAGCGGTTTTGAAACCCAAACTTGTACTATTATTTGTTAACCCCTTTGTAATATTATTTCCGCTGCAACTCGATGTATGTGATATGTATTTGTTTAATCACGCGATCTTGGTTGTAATGTTGATTTACCGAGGTCTTTCGGGACACTCGGCGGACTACCGGGTTTATATGAGTGAAAGTATGGGTGTGTCAACGTGTTAGTGTGGACAACCGTACTTGATCTTGTATAAATTGGGCGGTTCTGTCACATTTCACCTACAAAATCCAGCATGCTATGAGGAGAGGTAGGAAAGGACGCCTCCAAGGAGGCATGGCGTTCGCGGACGTCATCGTTCAAGCTTTCGCCCTAACCTTATGCAACCTCCACACAACCGCCGCTAGAGAACCATAGAAGTAGCATGACCGAAACCAGCCCGAGCAAGGGGAAAGCAGGTGGCGGGGAGAAGAGGGCCGGGATCAAAAGAAGCCCCAATCACCCCACCTACCACCATCCCAACCCCTGCAGAGCAGTCCCAGCATCAAAACCCTGCCGTGCAGAACCTACGCAGCCCCCGCTATGAACTTCTGCTGTCAGCGCGCCGGATGCAGCAAAGGAACGCTAGACCCGACCAAGGAAAACCAAGGCTGACCGCTACCGCCACATCCAGTCCCCGCCCCACTAGGCTCGAAAGGAGCCATGGACCAGACCGCCGCCACCGACGCCGATGAAGGCTGCAGAAGTCCACCCTAGGCCCGCGCCGGCTAAAATGCGCGGAGGGGGAAGATCCGGGCTGGGGAAAGCCATATCCGCCCGCCCCAGGGTCGGATGCGCCGCCAGCCAAGGCCCCAGCGAAGAGCGCACCGGCCGTTCGCACAGGAGCCCCATGGGAGAGAGGAGATCCGCTCCGGCCATCCGCACAGGAACCGCAAAGCAGATCCGGGCAGGGGGAGGATGGATCCGCGTGCCCCGAACCACAAGCGCTGCTGGCCGAGGCTTCTCGCGAAGAATGCTAGAATCCTAGAACAGGTGCGTCGTGGGAGAGAGGGAGGGAGTAAGAAGAAAAACGAATGCTAGCCATCGCAGTCCTTACCCTCCGCCGGGCCACCGGTGTCGAGCTCTGGCAGCGGCTAGGTCAGGGGGGCGCGATGGAGAGCACGACAACGGTGGTGGAGAAGTGCCGCCTGAGTCGGCTCCCATGGGAGAGTGACTTGGGGGCCTATCTGACATGTGACTGGCTCAGATACTTTGAATAAGTTTCGTATTGAGGTGAGAACAAACCCTCCATTTTTATGAGAGGATCATTGTCGATTGAAAGATCATCTACCTTTACATTTGTCTTCCGTCTCACATTTTTCCAACCCCTTTCTGTCCAACACATCTCGAGAAGATTTACCAATGGTTTATGTGACCTTACCGATCCTAGGATACCACTACTATGCACTATGTTCTTGCTCGATGGGTCTTTCTGAGAGGTGTTTGCGAGTCTTTCGGATGAAGAACGAGCGTCAAATCGGTTTGGCCAATCTGCTGTATCCTGTATGTGGTCTCGGACGATGTACCATTGCTGATGTGTTGGCTGGATTTAGCGTCAACAGTTTTGTCCCACCAACGATGTGCCATGGCGTGCCGTGGTTATATATGTTTCTGGAGTGACGATTATAACCAAACTAAAAAATTGATGATGATAGTCTACTATATTAATTTCTTAATCCGAACGCCATAGATCTTGGATTGTGAATTCCCTGGATTTGTTTTATATTGTATAAACAAACACTAGGAGTAGTTTCCACACATCCTTCTTAACTATACGGGTCCAACTGTTGAGTAGTGAAGCTGAAGCTTTTGCTATACCGCGTTAATAAAATTTCAAATAATTAGAGTGAAACTTTGTTTTGAACTTAATTAGAGTGAAACTTTGGTATACGTATTACCGTGATAAATAAAATAAAATGCCAGGCAAACGCAAACGAAGTGACGAAATGAGACTGACATAATCCATGGCACACTGGCACCTCGAAGCTATACATACAAACGGACGGCCAGCTATACACCTGCATTTTGCTGGCTGCAAGACAAATTTTGCCGTGGGCAGCTGTCTAATTATTAAACACGCTAAAAGCCAGAAAAAAAATCAGCTGGCTAATTAAATACTTAGAAGTTACAACAACAGCTACTACTACGTAGTACAAGAGAAACACGGCATATCAGACACACATATTTATTTAGAGCTAAAAGCCAGATAAATAGCTGCAAAGTACTCCCTCCGTCTACGAAAGAATGTAACTATGATATCCGTACCGGTCAATTTAGCATAAGTTTGATCAAATTTATAGTAAATAACATTAGCATTTATGTCTCTAAATAAATTATTATAAAAATACATTCTGGACTAATCTAATAATATTTATTTTATATCATAAATGTTTATATTTTTTATATAAATCTGGTCAAAAGGAGGGAGCAGTAGACACGCGTTATGCCAAGCGAAACACGCGTCAGTTGCAGTATACCCCCAAATTCTGTTGCAACTCCCGACAAGTCTTTAATCACTGGTGACTTGTATCCACCAAATTCCGGTTTTACAAGATTCCATTCGGACTTTTTTTTTACTGTCTCCATTCAGACTTTAGAGTAACCAAGCACATATATCATCTGTACAGGCGCATCCTGATCTTTCTCTCGGACTATTCTCAATATATATATATATATATATATATATATATATATATATATATATATATATATATATATATATATATATATATATTCTCAATATATATATATATATATATATATATATATATATATATATATATATATATATATATATATATATATATATATATATATATATATATATATATATATATATATATATAGAACTATCCTGTAGCTGGCTACAGAATAACTTATTCTGTAGCCACTTTGAGTTACGATAATTACTATGTTAATTTATGAGATTATAGTAACTTCTTACTAAGTGGTTTAATATAACGTTATGGTAAATATCTCCGTGTGTTATAGTAACCCAACTATCGTAAATATGTATTGACATTACGGTAAATTAGTATATAAAATTATGGTAAATGGAGGTGGCTACAGAATAACTTATTCTGTAGCCGGCTACTGAATAGCCTCTCCCTATATATATATATATATATATATATAGAACTACTATCCTGTAGCTGGCTACAGAATAACTTATTCTGTAGCCACTTTGAGTTATGATAATTACTATGTTAATTTATGAGATTATAGTAACTCCTTACTAAGTGGTTTAATATAATGTTATGGTAAATATCCCCATGTGTTATAGTAACCCAACTATCGTAAATATGTATTGACATTATGGTAAATTAGTATATAAAATTATAGTAAATGGAGGTGGCTACAGAATAACTTATTCTGTAGCCGGCTATTGAATAGCCTCTCCCTATATATATATATATATATATATATATATATATATATATATATATATATATATAACCAGCCGTCTCGTCCTCGTCCTCTCGGCCGCCGTCCTGCTCGTCGTCCTCGGCGCCGCGGCCGCCGCCGGCAGCGCCCCGAGCTACTGCGTGCCGGGAAAGGCCATCCCGTACAGCCCACTATCCGGGTGCGTCTGGTACGTGGCGAGCCGGAGCTGCGACGTGGTGGTGGCCATGCTCCCCGTTCTCAAGGCGACGTGCTGCGGCCAGCTGCAGGACATCCCCGCGGAGTGCCGGTGCCGGGCGCTGCGGGTGATGATGGAGACGGACCCCCTCGTCTTGGGCGCGGAGCCGGGGGCACAGCAGAGGTGCCGCGCCGCGCAGGCCCGCTTCGCCCCCGCCGTCGTGACGGAGGCCGAGTGCCGCCTGCGAACCGTCCACGGCAGGCCCTTCTGCAACGCGCTCGACGCCGAGTGATGGTGGTGTTGCAGATGATTGTACTGCTTGTGTATATATCTGGGCGTTGAACGATTAATTAATCACATCACATCTAGAGGGAATTGAACATGCACATGCATGCCGTGTTTTCCAGTGGTGTTCGTTTAGGAACGGATCACAGTACGGCCGTCCATCTGTTCTTCCATCCGCTGACGACATATGTTGAGACCCACTTGTCACTGGCTCTATTTTTCCCCCTCTCACTCTCCTTCCCTATCCTCTCTTTCTTGTCTCGCATCTCCTCGACGTCCAGCATTCGGCGGCCTTGACGCCTGGTCGCCGACGGCACTGCCCGGTGCAGCTCGATCGCCTCTCACACGCCTAGTGGAAGCAGCGCGGCCGCGGCGTGGTGGCAAAACGTGTGCGCCGCTGCGGCACGCGTAGGCGCACCAGCTGGGGCTTGGCGCGGCGGTCACCCGACCCAGACCCTGCTGCCCCGGCGCGGTTGCCTGGCAACGGCTTAGCTGGGACCATTTCTCTGAGAAATTGATGGGTATTTTTTCTTAATTAAAAAAGTTAAGAAAAGGGATTGAGAGAGGATTTGTACAAGCCCTTTTTTTTACTCAATCCTCTTTATCACTGGATTTAGGAAAATATGATATTTTTTCTCTATACAGTGGATCGGAGTTGCATAAAATGGCGGAATGGCCCACTTGGCAGTGTTTTGCCACTTGGCAGATGCCCAGGAGCTGAGCAAAATTGCGAGCAGAGAAATTGTAGGGGCATGGGCCGATTGGTTATTGGGCTGAGTGTGATTTTGAGCTACTTGCATTACCGTTGACGAAACAAGGAAAAAATCCACTTTATCTTCCTCAACTTTCATAAAAGTTAGCTTTTCCTCGTTCAACTCTAAAATCAGAAATAGTTCATCCCTTATCTCCCAAAACCGGTCACTTGATCTCCAAGGCTGTTTCTCTCGATGTTTTTTATTTGTTCTTTTATGTTTATTTTGACTGAATCTTTGAAAATTTATAGTAAATCATAGAAAAATCATAAAATGGTAACCCAATTGTGTTGGACTCCACATGAGTAGATCTAAAAAGTAAACATATGATATAATATGCTTTAGTAGTTTTGTTGTAGCTTTAGATCTATGTTTTTCTGTAATTAATTCATAACTATAATTTATATGGTCCAATTATGGTGAAATTTTTATGGTGGCATAATCATTGAATGCATGAGATGTAGCAAAAATTCCATGCCCATTGGATCATGTATGGCCGAGTTATAGTTTTATCTAGATAAACATAGATAAATCAATAGATAAACCTAGATAAATCTATAACTTAGTTATGCTCTCCATTGTGTGCTTACTACTACTACACAAACTTTAGTGGAGGCAGGCGTTTTCGGTTTCCCGCGGCGGGCAAAGCCGTCCGCCGCGGCCTAGAGGCCACGGTAAATCGTGGCCTTCCCGCGGCGGGCCGCTTTGCCCGCTGCGGTTAATCGATTTCCCGCGGCGGGCACGTTAGGATGTCCGCCACGGTTAAACGTTTCAAAAAAAAACAAAAAAACCCAGGAACCCGCCGGCGAGCCCATTCTCGAGCCCACCGACGAGCCCATTCACAACCCAATACTGGCGCCACCGCACCTCGCTGGATCCGCCGCCGGGGTCTCCACCTTGCCGGATCTGCCGCCGGGGTCTCCACCTTGTCGTCGCCGTGTGGATCCACGTCGTGGGAGCAGGGAGTAGACGCGGCCGCCCTGGATCCGCCGCCGTGTGGATCCACGTCGCAGGGAGTCGACGCGGCCGCCTGGATCCGCCGCCGTGTGGATCACCCGTCCCTGCGCGCCACGCAGCTCCTCGCCTACGAGAGAGAGAGATGAGGGAGGTACTGAGAGGAGAGAGAGGGAGAGAGAGATACCGGGCACGGCGGCGCTCTCCTCGCCAGATCCGGCGTCGACTCCCTACGCCGCTAGATCAGCCGAGAGGTGCCAAAGGTGCCGCGCGCAATAACACCCTTGATGACGAGCTTGGCGGGGTCGATCTCCCAGTCCTCATGGCACCGCCGCAGCGGCGTCAGCTCCTCCGGGCCCAACCTCGTGGACTCGCCGCGGCGGTTCCCCATCCCGGAGGCTGGGCCGACTCCCCGCTCCGTCGGGCGTCCGAGGTGGCGCTCGAGCTGCTCGTCCAGGCTCTTAAGGTCGATCTGGTCTGCGCGCACGAACCCAGCGTCGCCGCCCGCACTGGTGGGCTGCCTCATGATTGCAGTAGTTGGAGCCGGGAGCACCCGGAAGGTGAGCGGCGGTGGCAGCGGATGCTGTGGGGTTGAGCGCCGTGGAAGGCCTCACGCGGTTTGGCTGCCGCAGTGTCTGAAGCCCTAAGTGCTCATTTTATACCAGTGCCCGCTACGGGCCTCGCCCTGGGCCTATTGGGCCTCGGCCTTAACCGAGGCGGGCTTTATAGGATGCCCGCCACGGTAAATCGATTTACCGTGGCGGACCTCTTAATATGCCCGCCACGGAAAATCGATTTACCGTGGCGGACCTCTTAATATGCCCGCCATGGAAAATAGGTATTTTCCGTGGCGGGCATATTAAGAGGTCCGCCACGGTAAATCGATTTACCGTGGCGGGCAAAAGTGCCCGCCTCAGTAAATAAAAAATGCCCGCCGCGGTAAATCGTGGGATTTACCGCAGCGGGCAAAAATAGGAGCCCGCCGCGGAGAGCGTTATCGCAACGCTGCGCAAATTTGTTTTTGTAGTAGTGCTATTGACTAAGAGCTATGGTAGACGACTATTATTAGATTTCGTTTTATTTTCAAGAATATGATGCAAAAATGTCATTAATTCTGTACTATCAAACCTAAGACAAATGAAACGTAGAAGAGAACAATTGCACATCAGTCACGTGCGGCTGCAAATTAAAAGGGCTGTAAACTCTAAATGACACGTATATGGTCACCACAAATGGCTGCAAAGTCTCTCGTGCTGCCAAGAAAAACACTGGGCGGTTGCAGTGTACCCCCCAAATTCTGTTCCAACAAATCTTCAATTGATAGCTTGTATCGTCCAAATTTCTGTTTCACAAGACTCCATTCAGCATAAAGCACGCAGATCATTACATCATCAAGTGGCAGCTTTTCAGTACTTCACCTTTAATTTCTTATGTTCCACTTCTCACTTTCTCAGTTGTAAGAGAACCTTCACATAAGACTAAGAGGAGGGACTGTTGAAGTAAATCGCTCACATTTTTTCATGCACGTTGGGAGATTAGATCTTCGCCATGATCGGAGCTAGCCTAGCTACTTCCAAGTGCAATAGCTTGGAACACGCCCCCGTTTCACCTAAAGTTACTTGGCCTAGATTGAAATTGGACCGACCTTGAATGGCTTTTCGGATAGTTCCGATCTGGAATGAAATCAGACCATTCTAGGCCTTTCGACCCCCTTCTCGACCCGGATTGGAGCCACACCTACGAACACTTGGAATTGAACCAAACCGACTGGGAACAGGCCGGATCCAGTGACATGCATGGATGGATTCACTTGATCCATGTCTAGGAACCATTCTGACTAGGAATTGTTCCCAGGGAACTGACGAAGCCTAACAAGAATCATTTATATCACAAGAACAAAGCCGGATCCCGTTTATTATTTATTGTTCCGGATGGAAGATCCGAGACAATTTCATTCAGAAATCACCATAGGTGCATATATATGCATGCATCATCTCCTCTCCTTGCTTTGCTTATTATTCGGCCATGGGAGCTAGCTACAAGCTCATCCCATATGCAGCGTGCATGTAGGATGCTCTTGAGCTCTGCACAGTTACTTGGAGGGCACCGTTTGCTCGCCGCCGAGAATCCAGGGGCATTCGGCGACGCCGCTGATGGTGGACAAGTTGCACTCGGCCTCGGTGATGAGGGTGGCGGCGAAGCGCCTCTGCACCTCCCGCGGGCAGCCCGGTAGGTCCTCCAGGGGGCCCTCCAGCTGCGCGTCCGGGCCCAGCGGGATCGCGCCGTCCATGAGGATGCTCAGCGCCGCGCACCGGCAGTACGTCACGATGTCCGCCAGCTCCCGGCAGCACCTCCTCCTCAGCTCCGGCAGCGGGAGGCGCGGCCCGATGCCGCAGGTCCGGCTGGTCACGTACCAGCGGCAGCTCGGGAGCGGGTTGTGCGGGATGGCCCATCCCGGCACACAGTAGCTCCCGGCGCTCGCGCTGGTGGCTGCGAGCACGGAGAGCAGGACGGCGGCTGTGAGGAGTCTGCTGCTGAACGAAGCCATTCCTTCCGACGGTGCCCTTCGATCGATTTCTTGGTGCTGATTTGCGTGGGTGACTTGGAGCACCACGTCGTAAGTGCTATATATATCGAGACTTCGAGAGAAAGACAGGAAATAAATTGGGTGGGCGAGGGGCGGACCGATGCATAGGGAAACAAGCTGGCAATTAAGTGATGTACGTATGTTCTTTATTTGTGCTTGTTGATGGAGTCTTGTGGAACTGAAATTTGGACGATGCCAATGATGATGAGTTGGAACTTTATTTCTTGGATGGAACAGAATTTGGGGGCATATGTGCAACTTGTGTTTTGCGTGGCATTGTTATTACTCCCTCCATTGTGTTGTACATGTCACATTATGTTTATCCAAAGTCAAGCATTACTATATTTAACCGTCTATTTAAAAAAATATTATAGTACCGCAGCGTGTTGTGGCGGCCGCAATGGGCCATAGTGGTTCGCCTAAAGATGGCAACGGGGACCCGATACCCGATACCCGACGGGTATTTGATCCATTAGGGGACGGGGATGGGATCATATCTTTACCCGCGGGCATCTAGATGGGCAAGAATCCATACCCGACAGGTATAGCGGGTACGAGAACGTTTCCTGTTTACCCGTCTCTGTTACCCATTGGGGAACCCGACTATTTGAGCTATCATGCGAGTATTAGGCTCAAAGAAGCTCAACATAGGTATTTTGGTCCAAATCTAAATAGTCATATATATAGTTTGTGTGTTCTAGGAACCCTCGCTCAATTTTTCCTCACCATCTCCGTCAGCAGCACAAGCACGCATGTCTTACGAGCGCTCGTGCCCCTCGCTTCCTCAGTTCGGTCTCTCTGCCACCTTTGCTCGTCCTCCTCGCAACCTCACTCCTTCTCCTCGGCATCTCCGAGACTCCGACACTTATACCCGGGTGAAGAAGAAACGTCTCCGATTGCAAAGCTGTGACCCCAAGTGTCCTTGTTTATCGGGTATGCAGTACCCGTCGGGTATCTGTTACCCGACCGATACCCAACGGGTATGGGGATGGGTAAGAATCTATACCCGAGACAGTTAATGGGGATGGGGACGGGATAAATTCTCCGTAGCGGGGAAGAGAACGTTCCGGCGATACCCGATGGGTATATACCCGTTGCCATCCTTAGGTTCGCCGCATGTTGTCGAGTGCCACCACAAGACGACGCTGAGTTTCACCACAAGAGGCTGAGCGCTACAGCTGTCAATGCTATAACTTGCCGAGCGATGCCATACACTACGGGAAACACGTAATTTGCCAAGTGTAAAAATTTTTGTCGAGTGCTAAATTTCGGGCACTCGGCAAAGACCTGCTTTGTCGAGCGTCGCACTCGGCAAAATATGACACTCGGCAAAGACCTGCACTCGGCAAAGGTAGACACTCGGCAAAGATTGGTAGGGCTTAACGGCATCCAGCGGTGTCCTCTTTGCCGAGTGCCCCCTGTTTGCACTCGGCAAAGAATTTACTTTGCTGAGTGCCAACCCTAGGCACTCGGCAAAATAATTTTTTTTTTGTTTTTTGCCACCAATTTTTTTGAAGCTTTAGTACACTGCCACAAACAACATGTTTAAATTTGGGACATTTTCATTGTCTTTTGGCATATTTCTATAGTTTATTTTGTTTTGTTGAATTTTTCTAGAAAATATAAGTTTGAACTGCAGGTGCATCGAATAATGGATTACATTCGTTCAAAAAATGTTATCCTTGTTTCTTAGTGTAAATTTAGGCTAAATCTAGGAACTGTCTCGAAATTTCGATTAACGTGCTCACGGGGCAACGCCGTCAACCTGCGTGGGAGTGGTTTTTTAATTGTATAAAATGCGAACGAATTTCGAAAATCATGAAACTTGTTGAGTTGTCGCCATATCATATGCGTATGCCGTGGAAAAAAATTGAAAAAGTTTCGAGCACGTTGTCACGTACGATGCTCACAAACCAGGACATCTCCACATGTGACAACGTGCTCGAAACTTTTTCAAATTTTTTCCATGGCATACGCATACGATACGGCGACAACTCGACAAGTTTCATGATTTTCGGAATTCGTTCGCATTTTATACAATTAAAAAACCACTCCCACGTAGGTTGGCGGTGTTGCCCCGTGAGCACGTTGATCGAAATTTCGAGACAGTTCCTGGATTTAGCCTAAATTTATACTAAGAAACAAGGATAATATTTTTTGAACGGATGTAATCCATTATTCGATGCACCTGCAGTTCAAACTTATATTTTCTGGAAAAATTCAACAAAACAAAATAAACTATAGAAATATGCCAAAATGCAATGAAAATGTCCCAAATTTAAACATGTTGTTTGTGGTAGTGTACTAAAGCTTCAAAAAAAATTGGTGGCAAAAAACAAAAAAAATATTTTGCCGAGTGCCTAGGGTTGGCACTCGGCAAAGTAAATTCTTTACCGAGTGCGCCCAGCTGCCACTCGGCAAAGAGCTGCTGAAATTTTATTAAAACTTCGCCGAGTGCCAGATCACGACACTTGGCGAAGAAAATTGACTTTGCCGAGTGCCACCGATCTGGCACTCGGCAAAGCCGCCGTTTCCTTCAACCGCATGGTCGGCGCGCTCTGTGTCTCGCTCTCTCATTCCTCTCTCCCTCTCACCTCTCTCTCCCTCAGCCGCCGCCGCCGACCACCACGCCTCCCCGCGCCGGCCACTGCGGCCACCCTGACCCGGCCACCGCGCCACCCCACGTTGCCCCGGCCACCGCGCCACCCCGCGCCGCCCCGGCCACCGCCACCGCGCCACTGTAGAAGAGAGGAGGAGGCAGGGGAGAAGAGAGGAGAAGGGGAGAAGAGGAGGAGAAGGAAAAGGAGAGAAGGAAGGTGTCGGCCTAGGCCCGTCGACCCTCACACCGCTGCGGTCGTCCCTGTCGTCGTCGCCGACCCTCGTCGCTGCCATTCTCATCGCGAAGGTATGCCCTACACCTGTAGTAGTTAGTAGTAGTACTTAGTAGTGTTAGTAGTAGTTAGTAAGTAGTAGTAGTTAGTAGTTAGTAGTGTTAGTAGTATTGTTAGTAGTAAGTAGTGATAGTAGTAGTGTTAGTAGTAGTAGTGTTAGCGTTGGTAGTAGTTGTAGTGGTAGTAGTACTTGTTGTTGTACTACTCCGATACTTTCATCTGCATGGAAAGAGAACTAAAGTACATGACTCGTCTTGGTATATATGTTTGTTGGCCTTCGTGCCTATGTTTGGTATATATGTGGTTGTTGGCCATCGCGCCTACGTTTCTTGCAGGTTTTGGAAACCTCCCCGTGCAGGGGAGGTGCTGCCGAAATTTTCAATGGATTCTAACCTATTGCTTTTTTATGTAGGAGAAGGACCCATGGGAGGGACTCGGCGACCCTGATCGTCTTCGTCGGCGCTGCTGGTCTGCCTGCACCGCATCGCCTCGCCACTGCACCGACACGCCACTACCCCGCTAGCCTGACTCTACTGCCACCCTAGGTATAACCCCCTCCTCCTTTGCATGCATGTTTTATATGGTCACGTGACCCAGTTAGGCATCTCCTGTTCGAAAGAGATACGGTCAGAGGTATGCAGATCTTTGCATATCTATGACCGTATCTCTTTCGGATTGTTCACGTATTTTGGACAGCCCGCGGATGTGTAGATGGGGTTAGTTTCCATGGTTCGCTCCGGTCCGAGATAGACTTTCGGCATCACCTCCCTGTTGTTCTCCGGATACACACTCTCCCTTGCAGGACGTGTATCGGGAGAACAGCGGGGAGATGCTGTCGAAATTCTATCTCGGATAGGAGCGGAGCCTTGAAACTGACCTCATCTACGCATTCGTGGGTGGGATTAGGACCTATCCTCACCTATTAGATGGTAGGAACGCTGTGCAAATGCAATTGCTGGTTATATTACTCGCTTATATGCCAGAGGATGGAGAACCATGATTGGATGTACACGGGCCACTCAAGTATGACCCCAGAATGGATGACTAAGACTAATGCTTTCTTGGAGCATTCATTTGGCGAGGCTACTAGAGGGTCGAGTCGGATGCCGTGTCCCTGCAGCAAATGTGACAATCGTGTAAGAAAAAATAGGAAGAACGTGGGGGAAGATCTTTGCAAGTATGGATTCACGCCAAACTATACCTATTGGATCCACCATGGTGAAGCCGATCGTATTAGAGAGGAGGTGGTGAGACCATGCCTCGAAGCTTTTGATGGAGATGCAGGGGTAGCAGACTGGATGGATGACTTTTAGGAGGCACAGTTCAGTGAAGGATTAGAGGACGAGCCAGAGGAATCCACAAAGGCGTACTACGATATGCTGTCTTCGGCACAGAAGCCCCTTCATGAAAAGACAATGGTTTTGCAACTGGATGCCATTGGACGCCTAATGGCGTTCAAGTCGTAGTGTAGCATGAGTCGAGACAACTTCGATGGTATATTGGCAGTTGTTGGATCCCTGCTTCTAGAGGGTCACATTCTACCGAAGAACTTGTACGAGTCACAGAAACTTCTTCATGCCCTTAAGATGCCGTATGAGCACATCAATGCTTATCCGAATGGTTGCATCCTATTTAGGAAAGATTGCGAGAAAGCAACGCACTGTCCAAAGTGCAAATCCTCTAGGTATCTGGAGGTCGACACTAGTGATGGCAAGAAGGAATAGCTTGGTATCCCCATGAAGGTCCTACGGTACCTTCCTGTCATACCAAGGATCCAACGGCTATACATGACAGAGGAGTCCACAAAATAGATGACATGGCACAAACATGGCAAAAGATACAATGCTGACAAGATGGTACACCCATCGGATGGCAATGCATGGACCCATTTCGATGGCATACATCATGGTAAAGCTGAGGAGGCTTAGAATGTACGTGTAGCACTGGCAACAGATGGGTTCAACCCCTATGGATTGCTAGCGGCCCCGTACACTTGTTGGCCCGTGTTCGTGATCCCCCTCAATCTCCCCCAGCGTCATGTTTCAACCCAAGAATGTATTCTTGTCACTGATAATTCCTAGACACCTGGGGAACAAGATGGGTTTGTTCATGGAGCCTCTCATTGATGAATTGATCCTTGCTTGGAAAAAGTGGGTACTGATATACGACCGAGCTACAAAGAAGAACTTCACAATGCATGTGTGGTACCACTACTCCCTACATGACTTCCTGGCGTATGGCATATTCTGCGTGTGGTGTGTTCACGGGAAGTTCCCATGCCCAATATGCAAGACAGCTGTGAGGTTCACTTGGCTGAAGAGGGGTGGCAAGTTTTCTTCGTTTGACCAACATCGTCAATTCCTCCCTCTTGACCATCCATTCAGACAAGACATCAAGAACTTCAGGAAAGGGGTTCAAGTCACTGACCCTGCACCTCAGATGATGACCGGTGCCGAGGTCCGTGCTGAGATAGAGGCTCTCAAAGATGATAAAGAGAAAGGTGGTATTATTGGATATGGTGAGGAACACCAGTGGACTCATAAATCGAGCTTGACTAGGCTCCCCTATTTCAATGACCTTCTTGTTCCACACAACATTGATGTAATGCACATAGAAAAGAATATCATCGAGACGCTTTTTGCAACACTAATGGACATTCCTGATAAGTCAAAGGACAACGTTAAGGCTAGACTGGACCTAGCAACGATGTGCGATAGGCCAAAGCAAGTGATGAAACCTCCCGCGCTCGGCAAGAAATGGAGAAGGACTCCGGTCGATTTCGTCTTGAAAAAGGACCAAAGGAAGGAAGTACTGCAGTGGATCCAGACGTTAATGTTCCCTGATGGGCATGCGGCGAATTTGAGTAGGGGAGTGAACTTGTCCACTATGCGAGTCTTAGGGATGAAGAGTCATGACTACCACATATGGATTGAGCGGCTCCTTCCTGCGATGACTCAGGGATACGTCCCTGAGCATGTGTGGCGCGTGCTAGCAGAGTTGAGCTATTTCTTCCGCCAGCTTTGTGCCAAGGAGTTATCTTGGGGCGTGATTGATGACTTGGAGAAAGTGGCACCTGTGTTGCTCTGCAAGTTGGAGAAGATCTTCCCACCCAGCTTCTTCCTGGCGATGCAGCATCTGATTTTGCACCTACCGTACGAGGCACGAATGGGGGGGCATGCAAGCCCGTTGGTGCTATACAATTGAGAGATGTCTAAAGATTCTTTGGAAAAAGTGTAGAAATAAAGCCAAAATTGAGGCTTCTGTGGCAGAGGCATTCATTCTAGAGGAGGTGTCAAACTTCATAGCAGCATACTATAAGGATGGCCTTCCCAGCGTGCACAA
The DNA here is from genome assembly GCF_019320115.1 of Miscanthus floridulus. NCBI lineage: Eukaryota > Viridiplantae > Streptophyta > Magnoliopsida > Poales > Poaceae > Miscanthus > Miscanthus floridulus. Next base: position 25,376,460 of record NC_089583.1, on the reverse strand, counting down.
TCGTCCCCCTCATTACAACGCGGACGAGAGTTCATCGAACCTCAGCCTTTTCAAAGGGCAACTCAGAAAGGCAAGCGCATCGAGCACCAAGACCTTGTGGCATGATGAGTGGCGCACTATCATGTTGTATGTGTTGTTGAACCTTGACGAAGTGAAGCCTTATGTGCAGTAAGTTTTCAATGAGCTTGTTACATACGCCCTTGTCACTATCCTCCATCTATCGACCCTCTTATCTCTTGTTTTTTCAGGGAATTTCTGAAAAAATACTGGAGAGGGAATAGGGCGCCTTCCCCTCAAGAAGAAGATAGTCTTCTCAAAGATGGTGTGCCCAATTTTATATCCTGGTTCGATACGAAGGTACTGTCCAATTTACCTTGTTCAATCTTTGACATCCTACTTTGCTCCTACGAGCGAGTAATGTAACAATCTATCCGACCTCACCTTGCAGGCCCGCAAGGATGCGGAAATGGATGCTGAGTTGAAAGGGCTCGCCAAAGGCTTCACCTACAAGGTCAAGTCATTCAACGTTTATGATGTGAATGGCTATCGCTCTCACACAAGAAACTACGAGCGGAGTCGGCCCAATCGGAAAACCACGAATACCAGAGTTCATACGCCCGGCACCGATGAGCGTGACTACTATGGCATAGTCGAAGAAATATACGAGCTCAATTTTGAGTGTCGCAAAGCTCCTAATCAAGTCATATTCAAATGCCATTGGTTCGATCCTAATGTCACGAGAACAGCCCCTGAGATTGGACAAGTTGAAATTCGACAGGATTCTATCTATCAAGGAGAGGATGTCTATATTGTGGCTCAACAGGCCACGCAAGTTTATTATCTCCCATGGGCATGCCAAAAAGACCCCAATCTTATCGGTTGGTACCTTGTGCAGTTGGTATCGCCGCACGGTAAACTGCCTGTCCCAAACAATGAGGATTACAACTTTGACCCAAACACACGGGAGTTCTATCAACCAGAGGGGCTAGAAGGGAGGTTTGACATAGACATGTTTTCGCTGATGGGCATGGAAGTAGACAATGACATTGATCAGGATGATGGAGATGAGGACAACGGAGAAGAGGTGCAAAATGCTAAGGACTTACAAATGCTTGAGCGATTACAGTTAGGCGATGACAATGATGACAACGATGGAGATGAGCCCGATTTACTCGACAATATTGATAGTGATGACAACACCTATGATCCAGCCGCTGCCGATCATGAAGAATATTTCTAATTCATGTAATACTATATTATTATTATTATTATTGCAATTATGTTTCGTTCATTTTGCATCTCTTTATAAGTACTTGTAATTTAACTATGCTAATTGGTTTACTCTTTGAAATTGTAGGCACTCAATAAAATGTCGGGTGGAAGGCAGGCCCGTCGGGGGGTCAACTCCCTCTACATGAGGGAGCGCTCACCACCCCATGCTGAGGAGGACCCCTTACCGGAGCCGCCGATGAGGAGGACGAGGAGCGGCCACCCCCGCGGCCGTCTGAGGACGAGGGTGCAGCCGGCTGCCACCCCGTCGGTGGACGAGGATGACCAGGCGGTGGGCCTGCACATAGGAGGGGGTGGCACTTCCTCTAACTCGTCGGACCATGGGGAGGCGGCGATAGCAACACCAGGGGGTTCCACTAGCACTGCCTCTGGCTCTACCTTGTCGGGAGTCTACTTGCGTGAGCCCTCGTAGCTCCCGGTGCGGCCGATCCCACTTCACCGATGCCCAGTGATTCGACCCAGCGGCGACAAGTATTATTTCACTACTATTTCATATGACATGTTGAAAATCAAACTGCATCTCCATAATTCTTCTTAATGACTCTTGCAGCAACTAGGAAGTTGTGTACGGAATGGGCCGGCACATCAATGGCACCCTAGGCCTTCTGATTCGGTAGCACTACCCTGGCATGGTCACCTACGCCTCGGTGACTTCGCCGCCCTAGACATGGGACCACTTCTACGCCGCCGAGGACAGCGAGTTCGACACCGTTGTGGCATGGATCAAGGCCGAGTTCTAGGTAAGTCTTTATCGCACTAAATTGGTCAATACTACGCATTCATTGGTCATTCTTGAAATAATGAAATGATACATGATGTCTGCATGCAGGACTTCTTCAGGTGTGACAAAGGGTTTGAGGACCGGGCGGCGCGAGTGCAGGACAAGGTCTGTAGGTCCTGACTCTCGGACCTATACTACGAGACGTGGCTCTAGTGCATTATCAACTACAGCGCCGACGTCCTTGGTTAGGTGGTGAGGAAGGCCGATGCCAGGACCAGGATGCTCACCAAGGAGCAGTACCTCTTGGTAAGTATGAAACATTAATACTGACTCCTTCCATGAAGAATAGGTAGGCTTCATTTCATCTTCTGACATATCAATAACTTGATGGCATGCAGCAATGTCCTGATTGGTGCGCCAGGGACCGCCTCTGCTGGGAGGCCATTGTGGACAGGTGGCTCTCGGAGGAGTGGGTGAAAAAGCACAACATCCATTGGGACTGCCGCCTGCAGATGGGTGGGGCGCCACACCACCAAGGCAACCGGAGCCTCAGCACGTACGCCCAGACATGGGTAATCTTCTTTGTGTTTTCATCTTTATTTATTTATTCTAACGCTCAATTCTCATTACTTGTAATCATCTTTGTGTTTTCCTCGTAGTCCTAGGCGCACCAAGGCCAAGAATGCAATGAGTTCATGGCGTACGCCCTGGCACACAAGGGCAAGGCGATAGCCCCGGAAGTCACCTACAACCCGGCGGACGGGCCCGAGGCATACACTAGCGCGAGCGTCCACAGCAAGCTTGGCGAGTACACCTCGGCGGCCCGCGAGCGCCATGGGGAGGACTTCGATTTGGCCACCTAGCCCCTGGACACAGACCTCCTGATGAGGCTGGGAGGAGGGAAGCAGCACGACCAGTACTGGATGGCGGACAGCACAGTCAACTCTGCCTCTATTCCCAACCTCACCGAGATTCGAGCAAGGAGCACGAGCTCCTCCCTCCCCATACGCTCTCGGCAGCAGAGCTTACAGCAGCAGATGGCGAAACTCTAGGTTAGTACTGTTTTATTCGTTGTTCATTGCTTTTACACATCTACCTTGCCTTTTCATTGTTTAAACATTGCGGGTGGAATGTTGCAGGCCGATTTGCGGAGGTTGGAGGCCCAGCAGGCAGCCCAGGCGGAGGCCCATCGACTGGAGATGGAGGCTGTATAAGCCCAGAGGGTGGCCGAGACGCAGAGGTTGCAGGACAAGTTTAGCTTCATGGCGAGCCTTCAGACCTTGCCAGGTGTGGTCGTGCCCCAGTTGCTGCTCGCTCTAGTTGCGGCTCCTCCTCCTTCTGTAGGGACTCTGGTGAGTATATATGGTTGTTTATTCCTTTAGCTTGTGCGGCCCTCCTATAGATACTCATGAATTCGCTTCTCCTTTGTGTAGCAATAGTCGGCGGGTTCGAACCCGACTCCTCAAGGTGGCCCTTCTCCACAGGCCGGGTGGACAACTAGCCCTCCTCAAGGTGGCAGTTCACACTCCGGGTGGGGAGGCTGGCAGTAGATACCATTTATTTGTTTCTTTTCATGTTGCATGGACTTGTGTTAGACTTAGCCTTATGTTGGACTACTACTAGAGACATGTATATATTGTGATGGATATTGTCATGGATGATGCGAATGTATGATGGATTATGGACAATGGATTTGTATGTGATGTATTATGGATAGTGGATGTGTATGTGATGGGTTATGGATGTGTATGTGATGGAATATGGATGTGTATGTGATATATCCTGTGATGTGTATTGATATATATGTGATTTCTTTGTTTGCGCTGATGGAAAGCAAAAAACAAAAAAAAAATAGCATTTTCCCCCTCTTTGCCGAGTGCCACACTCAGCAAAGAGGGATTTGCCGAGTGCCATGACCATGGCACTCGGCAAAGCTGGGAAGCAGAGACCCAATTTCCTAGCTTTGCCGAGTGCTAGAGCCATGGCACTTGGCAAAGATTTTTTTAAAAAGAAAAAATTTCTTTGCTGAGTGCAAGAGTATGGCACTCGACAAATAATTTTCAAAAAAAAGGAAAATTCTTTGCCGAGTGCCGCTGAGGTGGCACTCGGCAAAGAGGCCGTCAGATTTGACGTCGGTTTTTTTTGCCGAGTGCTGACGTGACACTCGGCAAAGGCTTTACCGAGTGCCCGATATGTGGCACTCGGCAAAGAAACCTTTGCCGATAGGTTCTTTGCCGACTGCTCTTTGCCGAGTGCGGCACTCGGTAAAGCCTTTACCGAGTGTATTTCGGGCTTTGCCGAGTGCCGTAGGCACTCGGCAAATTGCCGGTTTCCAGTAGTGATTGACAATGTTGGTAAAGAAACTCATATGATCTATATAGATGAATTTGGGTGCAATGGTCCCCTACCTAGTATGCCAACTATCGTCGTTTTTTTATGTTCCACTAGTGATCGATGTATCAAGTGTAGTATATGAAATCCCTAGTTTGGTTTAAGTAATTGAACGACAACTAGTGGACTAATATTTCTAATGAGATTATTGAGATAGGTCCACACTTGGAGTTGAGCAAGGCTAGGAGATGGTGGAGATGATGGTCACCACATGAAGCTAGTGCTCAACATGAGAAGAAGAAATTGCAGATGGAAAGCAATCTAGATTCGTGGTGCTCCCGAGTTGGCTCTACAGAAGGTCTGTAGACCCACTAGATTCGTCCGGGGGGGTCAGCATAGAAGCAGTGGAGAAAAGGTTATTCGACCGTTGCACAATAACATTGCATAGCGCGCATGCAGGGGCTCTGAGAGGCCACCAGATTTCTCTAGTGATGGCTCAAACAGAGGTTAGGGTCTCCAACAACTAGTTTTGAATCAAATCTTACCGTTGGATTTTCATAATACTTTATAGAGTGATGGATCTCTGATGGTCACAAGACTTTTCCTATGACCCTGCACACTATCCCCAAATAGAGCATAATGACTAGTTTTTGTTGGAAACTATAAATAGAAGGTGTGTTCGTCCCTTGAGGCTCTCTTGGCCATTTATACTGATACACACACCCTTGAGGAGCTCAAGAACACACTCCACTCGCTCGCATAGCTCAAGACTGATCTAGAGTGAGATTGGAGAGAGATCTAGTGCATTTGCTTAGAGAGTTTGCATCTAGTGGGACTAGCTCATCGTGTTGCTGCAGTTTTATTGTTACTCTTGGTGGTTGCCACCACTTAGATGGCTTGGAGCAGCGAGGCATCATTGAACACTTCTTGTTGGTGGTTGTATGGGGCTCCATCAAAGTTGGTTGTGAAGGGTTTTTGTGCTCACCCCATGGGAGATCGTGTAGGGCAACTCTACTAAAATCAAGAGGCTAGTTGGAGTGCCTTGTTGATTCAATAGGTCATTTACGAGCACCCACATTGGGGGATCAAGCTTGAGTTCTTATTTGGCTTGTGGAGGACCAGAAATCCAAGGACTCGCCTCAATGGGGACATAGTAGGTTGCCCACAACAAACCAAACCCCAGGTAAAAAATTATTGTGTCTCTTGCCCTTGTTGGGTTGCCTCTACTACTCTTGCATTTACTTTGATAATCTTGTGCCTTGAGTACTTGCTTGTGAAGCTCTATAGTCGGATAGAGTAATTTGAGTAGTTTCTTATCTTGAGTAGCTTGATTAGTTGTTAAACTAGCCTCGGGTAGCTTGTGTGCTCTAGTAGTTGTTATAATCTCGCTACTAGAATTGTGTAGGAAGGGCTTGCTTTGAAATGATTAAGCTAGGCTTGTAGTGGCTTTTAGGGTCACTTCTTTTACTAATCACTTTGGCCTAGTGTTGTCTTTGAAGGAAAACTGTAATAGGCTATTCATCCTCCCTTTAGCCATCCTAGATCATTTCAATATATTAGAGAGGTAACCCATGGAACATAGATTTATGTTGGTTTAGGTACAAGATACCTACGTCCAGTGAATATAAGGAACTTTGTTGCTTGTGTGTAGTGGGTCTGGGGTTGATTGTGATTAGGGGATCACAATTATGTGTGTGGATTGAGGATCTATTTAGAATTGCCTACTAGGGGCTCTCTACCCATCCTTACCTAGTCTAGGGGTAGCATAGATACATTCAAACTGCAATTGCAAAGGTAATAACTACTATGCCTGCCCAAATCATAATATGGTCTTCACCAATTTGGATTTTGTTCTCTCATGAAAATCGTGAGTTGTAGAGATGAGAACCATGAAAATCAAGATCCCAAATAAGAAAATAGAAACTAAGAAAACCACAATAGTGAAGGCTAGTAGAGTCTCATCTTTTGTCATTCTTTGCTCAGGTAGAGTCATTATATCAGTTTGCAAGTTAGTTTCCTAGTCGGCTATAATAGATGAAGTTGATTTCCATGTAAATCTTTGCTATACCTTGTCTACCAAGTATATGAGGTTTCCCCATTCAGTTGGGCCTCTTGAGTAGTTGGATTGGGTTGCCCCCTCCTGGTTAGGCAATTTGCCTTGAGATGAGTTTTGTTATTAAGGTACCTAGGTACCCTCTCTCAAGGAAAAACACCCAAATGGTTCATGGTGCACCGAGCAGGCTATGCAAGACGCCCAAACCATATGGGGGTACCTCATCTACTTGGTGGACAAGACATATAAAAGATGTAGTTAGAAATCAACTCTATCTGATTAGATTTCCTTGTAACAAACTAGAAAATTACAACTATAGGTCGATCAGGACTCCTGTATCACTACCCTCTGTACCATACAAGGACGAGTAGGGGGCCCTAATCAAAATAGACCTAACATCCTATTGAAGGTAGTTAACAAACATTATAAACTATCAATATATTATGAATAAGGGCATGAAAGTAATCAGCAACAAATGTTTAGCGGTTTAAACTAACAAATTCTATGAGTTTTGGTGAATCTATATTTTCTGCAGGGTTTATCCAAAAAACCATCAAGGTAGACCTAGATGTCAGAGTTAATCGCGGTTATCCACAGTGAAAATAACCACAGAAGGTTACAGAAGACTCGAGAGGACACCACACCAAAGCGGAGGGCGAGACGCCACCAGGTGGGGCCGGCCAGCCTATGGGCCCCACCTATTAGCCCATTCTCCGAATGTTGGTTCTCCACCATCTCCTAGATTGCATCTTGCCATCCATTCAAGTCGGTTTGATCCGAGGGCTCAGGATTGACGCTCCAGCCTATATTTACCAGCCTGTGTCACCCCCCTGAGGCATCAAAAGCTGATCAAGTCATTTGAGAAGACAGAAACCCTAATCATCCTTAGAGCTCCACCATATTCTAGGGCATAGCTACCTAGGCTAGGTCTAGAGGGAGGCAAGCTTCGCTTGGATTCCTGATCGTGTCAAGAGCGTGCTTTGGTATAATCTTTGTACCCCTCTCTCTTTTGTATCTCTCATTACTTTTATATGTTTGCTACAATTGTTATGAGATTGTTCTTCGTATTAATCATGTTCCTAGTTATAATATTCATCATCTACTTTGATTACATGCTTAGTATAGTTAGATTATCAACATATTCATGCATAAGTTCATATAGCGCTCACTCTTTGGATCTAGGGGTGAGTGGTCGACATTGTGTAAGCGTGGTGCTTATACGTTGTTTACATGCGGATACACCCTATATTTTGGGCCATGTGGTAGATCACGAAAGTGACAATCCTAATGGGTCATTTGTAGTCCACTCCTCGAATATAGGACAAGTAGGATCTAGTTACGAAGGAAGACAGGCTCTATTATTAATCTTCCTTAGTAATATCCCTTATGTGTAGATATGAAGTTGATCTTAACCATGATTACTAAGTGTAATTGCACTAATCAATGTATGCTTTGACTTGTAATTAAGAATGACTTAGGAATTATTCCTCTAATATTCTACTTAGCCATGCTATTGCTATAGAAAGGAGTACTCTGAGTGATCATTTATCATTATTTATCATATTTATCTCATGATTTACCCCTGTTGTGAATAGAAGTTTGGTTATGGTTTATTTCTCCATCATGTGTATAAGTTATCAATATATTACAACCACCCGTTCTTTCCTATGGTAAAAATATAAATAACGATACCTGGAATACTCCTGGGTGAAGTGCTACAATAGTATATTATCTATGCGCTTGCAGATTCCTTTCAATTATATATATTCTATCTAGTCACATGAAGTACTAAAGTACTTCTTAGTGTCATTCTAGAAGTAGCACTAGGTAGTACCAACAAGAATTTCAGGCACCATCGCTCGGGATGATAACTTAGTAATGATGCTAAGAAATGTCAATAATCATTAGGTGACTACTTAAACAAGTGACAAGTTAATAAATACCAACATATCCTATCATGGAATTTCTCTACAAAACACCATCAGTGCCCCTATAACCCAAGTGCATGATGCATAGAGAGACATTCTCAACTAAACATAAGGTACCCTGTACTTGAAGGAGTATAAATCATGTGCTACTACCCCTTTGATTCTCTACGCACAAAACATTGATCTATTGTCATATGGATTTTGCCTTATACACATATGTGTCAGCCGTTTCATTGAGATCATATCCTCTGATTATATAGGCTTGATTTGATATGATGTTGTTTCTTCTTGCACAACAAGTTTTCTATCAACCTTTACAATCCTCCCTATTAGTCAGAACCATGATAGTCTCAACTAGATGTGCTTCAGTGCAAGACATATTCCTTGGTATGCATGTTTTCTTAATGATTTTGCTTCACCATTGGGGAATATCTAGATCAATCTTGTCTAGTACTCCTAATGTGCCAAAAAGGATGACTTGGAATCCTTCCCTTCATCCTTTTGAACTGTATCCTTCCTGACAAGAGTCTAACATAGGGGTATATGTTAAGTCCTCGAGAAGGAGATAGCGGATTGACATAACCCCCTAACCAACTCTATGAATTGCTAAGGGGCTATACCCATTGGGTATGCTTGTGCGTACCCTCTGGCAGAGTTAGGACAATCCCAACCATGCCTAGCCATCGCTCGAGGCTCGGCCACAGCTACAGGCTCCCAGACAATGGGAGCTCGGACCTAACCTCTGCCCCGGTAACTATTCGGGTCTTCTCTCGGACAACAACCAACATTTTGAGCCATGACCAGAAGTCGACTCAGGAATCTAGCAAGCGCCCAGAGCCTGACAACCATGAGGCACTATTGGCCACTCCATTGGTAGGGTCACATAATGGGCATGACGCATCAGGACAAGGAACTCTCCAAGCTCCAAGGGTAGTGGCCTTCAGGCTCACTCGTTAGCCCCTTTGGGCAGGGGAGGTACCTTGCATGTCAAGGAAGCCTCAAGAAGGCTCGCCCGGGGGAGGCTGCCAAAGGCAGACAACCCCTGGCGATCAAGCGCTAGACTATGGCAGTGGTGTGAGGGGGTGGTTATGACATTGTCGGCCCCCTCCTAGATGACAAAGAAGTAGTAGATGGCACCAAGATGGTGAAACGGCGAGCACCTGATAGAGAAGCCTTAGGTTAGAACCGAAACTGACTTGTACACCATGCCCTTCCTCAGGATATAATAGGGGAGGCATGGGCTCCTTAGAAGGGGATGGGGTCCTTGGCCTCTCAAGGACTCAATTGCTAAGAACCCTAGGATAGGACCATGTAATCCCTACCAAACGCTCTCTCGATTTCACTATTGTAATCCCTGACTACTCATTCCTAACACGAAGGACACCATACTACTGGACGTAGGACCTCAGAAGCCTGAACCAGGATAAATCGATCGTGTCCCTTGCGTGTTTGAGTGCCCGAGCCACTGGAGACCCACACATCGACCTCCAACGAACAAACCCGATGCTTGCTATGGTTCTAAACCCATGACAGTTCCCTTGATCCTTGAATAAGCATGTGGAAAATATTACCGTTATAGCTCTAGATGTAACGTATTGGCAATCATTTTATTTGCCAGCCATCATAGGGTGTACCATCTGGTCATCATTGGCAAATTCCGCTAATAGATACCATATTGAGAGATCAGATCAAATCATAGAAAATCTTTATTAAATACCTTCCACCAAAGGAATGCTGGATTGGCATTGGCAAGGCTTCTATTTCAGACGTATACTACACCATATTTCCTATATATGGCCATATTGAGACATCTCGTTCTCAGCCAAAGCTTAGTTTCTACAAGGTCTACGACGCAGAGAGAATATCTTGCGCTCTTCGTTTGAAAGGTATGCTTCTTCTATAGATGTAATGGCTTTTCATATAAGCTTGTGTTGCTTGCCATATAGAATTTGAAATGCGCATGATTAGAGATGAGTTGTGTAGAAATGTGGGTGAACATAATTTATCTTTGTGATGTATGCTTTTGGTATGTATAATTAGCTTTCTTTTCCACCTTGTTGAGTTCATCATGTTGTTGCTTGATTTTGGTCAATCTTGCAAGAGTTTTGTATACATCTGCAGCACATATATAGTTTTAGTTCCATATTTAGGACTTTAGAAAGAAGCCTCTATTTCAATATAGGTATACTAGTTTTGTGGTAAGATGATTTCAAAGAAAAGTAGTTTATAAGCTATTTCCGCCTAGGTTATGGAACTTGTACTTGCTCAAGGCATCAAATTAACTTATTTAGGTGGTCATGCTGGGTTAAAGTGCTATATTGATGGATGAGTGTGGATGATTTGGCTCTATAAAGCACCTAACTCAATGGACAAGTGACTCTACCAGAGGGGATAGGGGAAGAAGGTCACCTTGGTATTCTCTCTTCTCCTCTAACAAAAATATAATCTTTCTGGGTGTTCGAATGTATCACCACTATCTAGGACAACCTCTAGTGGTAGAGATATTGTGGCCATGTCCCATAATTCTTTTTATGCCCATCCCATGTGTGTTGCTCTACCTTTTGCCCCTCTATTTTTCCCTTGGCTCCTCTTCAAAATTTAGGTTAACATTAGGGCCCTCGGCCGAATCCATGGATTCTCTTTGGCATTATAAGTGCATCTCTATAATGTTAGAGTTTTTGGCTTTAGTCTCTCGTCTCTCTAGTTAGATTTTCATCTGAAATAAAAGGCTATCCCCATAGATCTCAATCCCTCCCATAGATTGGCATGTTCTTATTAGATGTCCACAATGCCAACGAGCCTCTAGTCCATCTGGTTAGAGAGCCGTAGCGGCACTCCACAGGTTCTAGGTTTGACTCCCCGTGGGAGTGAATATCAGGCCGTGGTTAAAAAAATCCCCTCGTCTGTCCCATGGTCAAAGCAATGGTAAAAAAGGTCTAGCCCGGTTCTCACAGGGCAGCGGTGCCCATGTGTCAGGGTGTGGCAGAGGTTCGGGGGTTTTATCAATGATGAATGATAGATTATGGCAATTGCTTTTATGATGATGTATTCAATAACTCCCTTGGTTTAGTGTATATCATTTGATATAGACTTCCATAGTGGTTTTTCTTGGGTATTACTGTTGTATGGTATAAATTAGGATGGATTTATGCTCTTGCTTTAGTTCCAAGAGAGTGGCTAGACTCCTAATATTGTTTCCTAGGTAATATGTCACTCATGTTATTAGAATTAAGAATTTTGGACACTTGTCTCACTGATTCGTGGCCTTCTGGGTCGTTACATGGTATATTTTCTACCTTTGCAAGTGACATGTGGTCCACACCTGTTACCTGCAATTCTAGATCTGGGTCACCCTTGTCTCACTGACAAGTGGGTCTTCTATCAGCCATGCTCGTCATATGCCCTCTGCTCGTTCTTTTGAACTATGATAAGTATTTTATTATGACGATCCTGTATTCGTTGGATGTTTTAAAATTGAGGAAAATCTAGCAACTTTTTAGAGACTTGATATATATATATATATATATATATATATATATATATATATATATATATATATATATATATATATATATATATATATATATATATATATATATATATATAGAACTACTATCCTGTAGCTGGCTACAGAATAACTTATTCTGTAGCCACTTTGAGTTATGATAATTACTATGTTAATTTACGAGTTTATAGTAACTCCTTACTAAGTGGTTTAATATAACGTTATGGTAAATATCCCCATATGTTATAGTAACCCAACTATCGTAAATATGTATTGACATTATAGTAAATTAGTATATAAAATTATAGTAAATGGAGGTGGCTACAAAATAACTTATTTTGTAGCCGGCTACTGAATAGCCTCTCCCTATATATATATATATATATATATATATATATATATATATATATATATATATATATATATATATATATATATATATATATATATATATATATATATATATATATTCTCTGATGAATATCGTGACAATTTTTGACATTGTTCATGTATGTTCTGAACAATGAGAACTCATAGTGTGCATATGATCCTTCTTGTTCTCACTGATAATGAGCAACCATCTATTTCTGAATATCACCTTATTTGTTCCTTTTTCCTTTTGTTCCGAAAAAAATAAGATGCTTACATTTTTGTTACTTGGGTTCTAAAACTCTTCAGATATGCTCTTCACCTTTTGTCTTACCATGCTCATTTTCAGCAGAAATTCAGACACCAAATTCTGCACTATATACTTTTAGAGATGTTCATGTCACTTGCAAGTATCTATCTTCCCAATTGAAGTATTAATATATATTGCTGACAGAGTAATGATTGTTTATGCAGAGCAATGGCCGGCAAATCCAGCAACCTTGGAGCGTCAGCGTCATCTAGCGCCAGCACGAAAATGGTGAAGCAGCAGGAGAAGCGCAAGCAGCGTGCTACAAGGGCCGAGAAAGCCAAGAAGCCGCGTCCTTTCCAGCTCATCAACTTCACGGCGCACCCCCGTCCCCGTGGCAGTGGCACCGCCGTCCCCGGCGTCGTGCCGCTCCACCGCGGAGCCAGCAATAATATGGCTACGCCGGCGTTCCCGTTCCCCATGGCCGGCGTCAACGGCGGCGCACCACTCTGGAGTACTGCAGCCACGCTGGGCGCGGCGACCAGAGCAGCGGCGTTAACGTTATCGTCACTGCCAGCAACGGCCAGCGCCAATAATGGTCCCGCCGCCGCACCCTTTGTGATCGCGCCCACACCCGGCCTGCAGCCGCCGGCGGGCGCAGCCACAATCAACGCCGCCGCCGCTTTAGCACTGCCGGCAGCCAGCGCCGCCACTGGCGTCAGTCCGCCCCTGGTGTTGGTGCAAGCAGGAGCAGGAGGCCAGCTCGTGCCGTTGCCGCTCCAATTCGTGGGCTACCACCCGACGTGCCGCGCCAGCGCCGGCCGTCGGGATCCCGCTGGCTGCAGCCCTGGACAAGATCGAGAACGGCGCACTGGGGCGGATGCTCTCGGCGCTGATGCCGGTGTGCAACCCGCCGCTGCGGCAGCACCAGAGCAAGAGCGGCCCCCCGCCGCCGTGGTGGCCGACGGGGTCCGAGGACTGGTGGGCCACGGAGCTGCTCGCCCACCTGGACACGGTGGCGGCGCTGATGGGCGCGCCGGCGCCGGTGCCGTTCGCCCCGAGCTACAGCCTCAAGAAGGCGCAGAAGGTGGCGGTGCTGGTCGCCATCGTGAAGCACCTCGCGCCGGGCTTCGCCCGCGTCGCCGCCGCGGTGCGGCACTCCGGGAAGCTGTCCGTCTCCGAGACCGACCTGTGGCACAGCGCCCTCAACAACGAGCGCGCCAAGTGCATGAGGCCGATGTTCATCGTGCTGCCGCAGCAGCAAGGTGGCGTTGGCGGCGGCAGCGCCAGCACCGACCCGAGCGCTGCTGGGAGCGTCGTCGTGCAAAGCGGTAACGCGGCCTCTGATGGCTGCGAGCTGCAGGTTGCCACGTCGGAATGTGATGGGTTCGTCTAATTCTGAACTTAATTACGAGATTAATTAAATGTTAAGCTTTTGGTCTATCTGTTGTATTTCTTTTAGTCATATTTATCAGATCAGGATATTTTGCATAGGAATAGAATACATGTTCAAGATTTACACGAGAGGCAGAGAGAAGGGGAGTGAGAGGTAGCAGACCATCGAAGGCCGTAGTGGTCGAAGCACCGGCCGGGGTCTCGTTGGCGGACGCCATCTACGCGCCGGCAGCGATGTTCGGTGGAGAGGGAGAGTCGGTGCAGTGGCGTCCTCGGCGGCGGCGTGTGTCGGGATGGCGTTGCCGGCGTCGATGGTGCTTCCCATCGCTGGCAGCGCCCCTTCTCAAGATCGGGTTAGGGTTAGGATGTCGATGGGGTGACTGGCGGTGCGGTGAACCTCGTACTGCGAGCCCCGGCCTCCACCTTTCCTTTATAGCGCTGTGCGACGGGGGCCCACCAACCATGTAGGGTTGGGCGCCCCCGATCAGGGCGCGAGAACAAGGCCCAAAAAGGCCATTGGACCTAACTGGTGGGAGATCAAACCTAACATTCTCCCCCTTGATCTCTCATCTATTCTTCGTTCTTTAATTTCATACTCAAAACTTTCAATTCATATTTTTCTTGCTTCCATCCTATTTCATCACAGATTAGTGCATAGAACTGTCCCATCGTCACAGCAATTAGTGCCGTTAGACTAACAGCCACAATACACTTCTCCGTTTTGAAATGTAAACTTTCTTTGGGCCCTTCGTATGTTCGAGAATCATAGGCTTTTCCTTAAACCCATATCGGCTACGTGTTCTCTGAACATGTTGGGTGGTAAGCCCTTTGTGAGCGGATCCGCGAGCATTTTCTCTGTACTTATATGCTCAAGATTTATTATATGATCCCGAACTTTATCTTTTACAACATAGTACTTTATGTCAATGTATTTGGCAGCACCACTTGACCTATTGTTGTGAGCGTACTGTACCGCTGGATTGTTATCACAATACAATCTCAGTGGTTCATTTATATCATCAATCACTTTCAATCCGGGTATGAATTGCTTCAGCCAATTCACCTGCCCCGTTGCCTCATAGCATGCTACAAACTAGGTATACATTGTCGAGGATGTAGTTACGGTTTGTTTGGAGCTTTTCCACGATATAGCCCCTCCTGCGAGAGTAAATACGTATCCTGACGTGGATTTTCTTTCATCTCCCGCATAATCAGAATCTAAATACCCCTCTATCTGCAGGGTATCAGATCTTCTATACGTAAGCATGAGGCCTTTTGTACCCTGCAAATAACGCAGGACTTTCTTCACTAATTTCCAATGTTCAATTCCTGGATTCTTTTGATATCTGCCAAGTAACCCGGTAACAAAAGCTAAGTCAGGGCGTGTACACACTTGAGCATATTGTAAACTTCCAACAGCTGAAGCATACGGTACCGCTTTCATTCGGTCAATTTCATATTGGTTCTTGGGACACTGATGTTCCCCAAACCTATCGCCCTTGACTATAGGAGCAGGTGAAGGACTACATGCATGCATACTAAATTTCTTCAGGTCCTTTTCTATGTATGCCTTTTGCGATAATCCTAGAACCCCTTTTCTCCTGTCTCGGTGAATCTCTATTCCCAAAATGAACGAGGCCTCACCGAGATCTTTCATATCAAAGTTTGAGGACAAAAATTTCTTCGTTTCCATTAGTAGATTGATATCACTACTAGCAAGCAAGATATCATCCACATACAAAATTAGGAATATGTACTTTCCATTCTTGAACTTTGCATAAACGCAATTGTCCTCAACATTTTCTTCAAACCCAAAACCTTTTATCGTTCTATCAAACTTCAAATACCACTGTCTTGAAGCTTGCTTCAATCCGTAGATTGATTTCTTCTGGCGGCGTCCCATATTTTCCTTTCCTTTTACGACAAAACCTTTCGATTGTGCCATATAAATATTTTCTTCCAAATCCCCGTTTAGGAAAGCCGTCTTTACATCCATTTGATGTAACTCCAAATCATAGTGGGCTACAAGTGCCATTATAATTTTGAAAGAATCTTTACATAAGACTGGAGAAAACGTCTCATTGTAATCAATCCCTTCTCTTTGCGTGAACCCTTTCGCCACAAGTCATGCTTTAAATCTTTCTATATTCCCTTGGGAGTCATATTTCGTTTTGTAGACCCATTTACAACCTACTGTTTTGGCTCCTTTAGGAATATTTTCTAAGTCCCAAACTTTATTGGTACTCATTGATTTCAATTCATCTTCCATGGCCTTAAGCCACTTTGATGAGTGGTCGCTTCTCATGGCTTCTTCAAATGAGGTGGGATCATCCCCCATCTGACATTCTTCTGTTTCATAAACTTCATAGTCATCAGTTATAGCTGATCTTCTTATTCTTTGAGACCTTCTAGGTGCCTCCGGCACTTGTTCCACATTGGGCTATTGTTGTTCTTCCTCATGTGCAACATTTGGTTCTATAGGTTCCTCAAGGATAGGTTCCTCAAGGGCAGGTTCCTCATGTTCATTCATTATCGCCACGGGAGAACTTACAATAGGTGTTGGCACTACAGTGTCCTGCACTATCGGTGCAACAGCAGTAGGTAGCGTGAAGAATGGTTCTTCAACCATCGGAGTGGGTATATGTACCCGCTTCTTTTGTAGGCTGATTTCTCGTGCTACCATGCTCCCCCTGATCATGTTATCCTCCAAGAACACAGCGTGTCTTGTTTCTACAATCTTTGTATGTCTGTTAGGATAATAGAAGCGATATCCTTTCGATCTTTCTGGATAGCCAATAAAATGGCAGCTGACTGTCTTGGAGTCTAACTTTTCTATGTTTGGGTTAAATACTTTTGCCTCAGCTGGACAGCCCCACACATGCAAATGGTTAAGTGAGGGTTCCCTTCCTGTCTATAATTCATACGGTGTTTTAGGCACCGATTTACTTGGTACTCGATTAAGTATGTGAATGGCGGTTTTCAGTGCCTCCATCCATAAACTAATCGGTAATGTAGAGTAACTCATCATGCTTCTTACC
The DNA here is from genome assembly GCF_019320115.1 of Miscanthus floridulus. Classification (NCBI taxonomy): domain Eukaryota; kingdom Viridiplantae; phylum Streptophyta; class Magnoliopsida; order Poales; family Poaceae; genus Miscanthus; species Miscanthus floridulus. The sequence goes on along the minus strand of NC_089583.1, from coordinate 25,359,583 downwards.
ATATACATTAAGGTACGGTTACGTCTTTCAGCCACTCCATTCTGCTGAGGCTCCCTCGGTGTGGAGTACTGAGCAACTATGCCATTTTCCTAAACCTTGCAAATGGTCTAGGAATTTGGTCATATGGGGTATGTCGCCCATAGTACTCTCCACCTCGGTCTGATCGTACTATCTTAATTTTCTTATTGTGCTGATTTTCAACTTCAGCTTTAAATATTTTGAATTTATCCAATGCTTCCGATCTTTCTTTAATTGGATAAATATTGCCATAACAAGAGTAGTCGTCTGTGAATGTTATAAACGAGTCATAACCATCCACACTTTTCACAGGAAAAGGACCACATATGTCTGTGTGGATTATTTCTAAAATTCCTATGCTTCGTTTGGTATCTTTCTTAATTTTCTTGACATACTTTCCTTTTATGCAATCAATACATTGTTCTAAATCTGAAAATTCTAAGTGCGGGAGAATTGATTCCTTAACCAATCGTTCCATTCTCCCCCTCGAAATATGGCCCAAGCGATAATGCCATAATTTTGAAGAGACAGTATCAATTCTCTTTCGCTTCTTAGTTACATCTGCAGATGGGGAATCATTCACATTCTTATCGCATACATTGTTCGCATTCTCAGCAAGAGATAATAAATAAAGCTTGTCTTGTCGGAAGGCAAGACCAACACATTTATTATTAACCAGTATCTTACACTTGCCATCACCAAAATGGCAATCAATTCCATCATCATCAAGTTTCAAAACACTTATCAAATTTCTACGCAAAGAGGGAACATAAAGTACTTCTTTAAGACTAAGTACAAAACCATTATTCAATTCTAAAGAAAAAAACTCCAATGGCTTCAACATTGGCTTGCACTCCATTTGTAACTTTAATCGTTCTTTCTCCTCTTTGCAAGGTTCTCGTCCCACTTAACCCCTGTAAGGAATTTTCAACATGAGTGGTTGCACCTGAATCAACCCACCAAGTGGATTTATCATGACATAAATACATGGATTCATCTATAAATGTAATAAATTCATCACCTTTCTTTAGTAGAGATTTCAGGAAATCTGGACAATCCCTCTTGTAGTGTCCCTTCTTGAAGCAGTGCTTTCACTGATCCTTTTCAGCTCCACCATACTGCTGATTCTTAGAATCCTGGGGTTTCTTTCCCTGTGAATTGGAGGAAGAGGCCTTATCCCACTTAGGTTTCCCTTGTGGTTTAGAATTCTTGCCATTAAAGTTCTTTATTTTGTTATCCTTCACAAAATGAGCGGATTCACCTTGTGAGGACTTTATCCTCTCCTCTTCTTGAGCACACATTGAGATGAGTCTTTCTATGTCCCATCTTTTAGGCTACATATTGTAGTTCACAATAAAGGTGTCATATTCTTTTGGCAAAGAAGCAAAAATCAAATGAATCAGGAAATCCTCCTCCTTCAAATTCATTTCTTTTAGCTTAGATGCCGTAGTATTCATCTTCAAAATGTGCTCTCTTATGCTACCACCAGTGAATTTCTCATTTACAAGCTTCTTAATCAGTGAACTTGCTGTGGCCTTGGTAAACCCAGTAAACTAACTCTTGATTTTCTCAAGATATTCTTTGGCAGTAGCATATTCAAGGATTGAGCCCCTTATCTGTTCTTCTATGGTGGCCTTGGCCACCAACAGGCACTTGCGGTTGGAGAGAGTCCATTGCCTATGTTCAAGGTCATATTTCATTCTTATTTCAGCATGATCATGCTTTCGAGCAACGAAATCAGCGTCAGATTTATTTTCATCTCTCACCGAGTCCTCTGACCTAGTAGGACACGGTGAGGTGATGGCAAAATCGACCTCTCCCAACGCAAGTTCCAATTCATACTTCTCCCGCCACACACGGTGATTGGTCCTATTGAGTGTCGGGATGTTGGCAATGTTCACAATGCATTTGCCTCCTGAAATCACACCAGAGTAAGTAAGAAACATTTATGCATAAAATTTCATGCTTTAACTCAATGTTGGTCAAATTAAAACTTATAATTCATCCATGCAAACATTTTACATCACCGTTGGGCAGAAGTAAAATTAATGCATAATTTCTCATGAATCAAAATTATAATATTGTTATTAACAACGTTGGTCAGAAAATAACAACATCATAATCTCATCAAAATTATCAAAAATTCATCACTTCTCTTAAAATTAAATTATTCCATTGGTTCAAATTTAATCAAAAGAGAACGAAAATTATCATGCACAGCGGAAACATTAATAATCTTTTCATATTATTATTTTCCAGAAGCACTAAAAAATTCACTGTTTTCTGAGCAAAATATCGTTGGATAAAATTTGTACAGAAAAATTGTATCAAAATTATTCAAATTCATCAAAATAGCATTGAAATTACTCCTAAAAAATAATAACAAAATTTCATTCTTTCATTTCAGCCCAGCGCGGCCCAAGACGGCAAAAAAACGCCTCGGCCCAGTCCTCCGCGCGCACGCAGGCCGCACCCAGGCCGCAACCTGGGCCTGGGCCAGCAAAGTGCCGCGCGCGCTTGTGCCCGCCTGGGCCTCGAGTTGGCCCATCCAATCTCGAGCGTCCGTCTTGATTCGACGGCCGAGCGTTCGTTTTGCACGATCAAAACCACCGCCGCGGGCGGTGCCTTGAAAAACCCTAGCTCATTCACCCCTGCCCTTCCTCTCTCTTCCCTGCCCTTGAAAAACCCTAGTCATATTCATCAGATCAGGATATTTTGCATAGGAATAGAATACATGTTCAAGATTTACATGAGAGGCAGAGAGAAGGGGAGTGAGAGGTAGCAGACCATCAAAGGCCGTAGTGGTCAAAGCACCAGTCGGGGTCTCGTTGGCGGACGCCATCTGCGCGCCGGCAGCGATGTTCGGTGGAGAGGGAGAGTCGGTGCAGTGGCGTCCTCGGCGGCGGCGTGTGCGTCGGGGTGGCGTTGCCGACGTCGGTGGTGCTTTCCGTCGCTGGTAGCGCCCCTTCTCAAGATTGGGTTAGGGTTAGGATATCGGTGGGGTGACTGGCGGCGCAGTGAACCTCGTACTGTGAGCCTCAGCCTCCACCTTTCCTTTATAGCGCTGGTGGGAGATCAGGGCGTGAGAACAAGGCCCAAAAAGGCCATTGGGCCTAACTGGTGGGAGATCAAACCAAACACTATCTACTGGTCATTTATTTCCAACTAAATAAGAACTGCCGGGATCGGCGGCAACCATTAGAATTCTAAGGGTTCGGCCCCCTAGCCCACAGCGCGATTATAAATAAGAGAGATGCCCTTAGCGTCACTATCTCTCTAATCCCTGTGACTATTCACATAACCGATCGATTAGACGTTGGAGGGTTTAGGAAAGCCGTCTACCCACGTCCATCCAGGTATTGTAAGATCTTCATCGCGTTGAGCATCAAGCCCGTGAAGACTAAGATCTACTTTATCTACGTCAACTTCATCACATCTCCAGTGACACAGTTGGCGTCCACAGGCTCTAGTTGGTATCTAAGATTAATTTCCGCATTTAGATGAGTTAGTGATCATATTTAGGCTAAGTTAAAATTTTGTTAGTCTAAGTTCTAATTCAACGTGCCAACCTCCCTGCAGGCGCTCCTGTGTCTGTGTCCGCGCCAGCTGACGGCAGTCGCGGCGAGGTGATCACGGTAGCCGAGCTGGTGGTGGAGAAAGAGCAGCGCAGCGACAGCGACAGCGGCATCGGCGTTGTTTCTGCTACTGATGCTCCGGCTGGTGGTGATGGCAGTGATCAGCCTGTCAACTTCCCTGCAGGCGGCGATGGCAGCACGCACAAGCAGGGTGCCACTGCCTCGGTTGCCGCCGCACCCACTACTGGCCATGTCCGTCTGGTAGCAGGAGGGCCGGAGATGACGATGCAACCGCCTAAACAAGACGGTGGCGTTCCAGGCGATGACGTGGCCGCCGCAGCCGAGGACGAACAAGTCCATCCGGTGGTTGCCCCCAATGCAGATGCTGTGGCGGCAATCGAGGAAGCACCGGAAGATCGTCACTGGTGGTGCAACAGCGAGGAACTAAACCGCATGTTCGCCGAATTCGAATCGTTTGGTGATGACGTTTGGTACTAGAAGTATTAGCAACGCTGCTGCTTGATGTATGTGAGTGTGCGGGGAGGTCTCAACATTTGTTTAGGTTTATTTACTTCATTTGCTCTATTAAGGTTTGATTTAAAATTCTAAGCTCGGTTGACAGTTTGGTCAAGAACATGGGATGCATTGTATGGTTTTAGTCTGAACTACTCCATCCGTTCCAAACTATAAAAAGAAGTTTTGAATTTTCTAGATAAATACATTATTTTTACTATATATCTAGACATAGTGTAGATCCAAATATATAGTATCTGGTTATGTTGAGTTGTTCTGGAGGGTACTTTGGCAACTGGCATTATGCTAAATTGTTACTGCGTATATACTCCTCTAATGAAAATATGAAGTAAATGTAGTAAAGTCTTACTTGGTTAGAGTGGATTAGGAATGCAAATTATTGTTGGAATCCCTTTTGGCTTTTGTGTTACAAGATCTAGTTGTGCAACAGCTGGGTAAAGGCTATGAGTTCTCCTTTCGAGACATATGGAGTTGTTGTGAATGTGTTTCAGTCATATGCACAATTGAATGATAAATACTCATCAGCGTTCTAACACATGGCTCTTCTAGGAAAAGGGACATATATAAATGTATCTGGTAAAATGTGTTTCTGAATGTTGAAAAAAAGACTTTTGTGCTTCCTTTCAATAAAAGGGACATATATAGGAGCTTATGTTCTTGGTCAGGAAAACTCAGAGCCATTGAACTCACCTCCTTTACGCAGCAGTGTGCTGGGCAAATGATTAAGGGCTACTTATAATGCTGCGACTCCTGATAATGTTCAGTTAGTAGAGTCAGTGCACAATATATACACAAATTTGTTCCATTCTGCAAGGCTGCAATTGCGGGGAGGTTTGCAGGATCCATAATCTGGAGAACAGTTAAAGCAGGGTTCAGGTTCGGTGAAGAAGTATCTGGCAGCTTCATCGGCGTCTAGTAGAAATGAAACTTCAGTTTTAGTGCTGAGACATTACTACGAGTATGTTGGAGTTGTTCCAAATTCACTCTAGGATATAGGCCGGGCTTCTGACGGAGCGAAGCGGAGGCCTGTCGCCAGAGGCTTGGGGCGGAGCATAGTGAAGTCTGAAGCCGACCCATCAGGTCTCGCCCCTGTGCTCAGGGGGTGCGGGGGGCGGAGCCCCCTGCGGTACGGTACGGTATATACACCCTTGCTAGGGTTTCGTGGAGACTTGATTCTCTTGTAAGCCGCCATAGGCGTGTAACCCAAAAACTCTTGAGATAGTGAGATTGTTGCTGGCTGGTGCCCGTGGTTTTTCCCCTTCACATCGGAGGGGTTTTCCACGTTAAATCGTGTGTCTCCTCTGTGGCTTGATTCTTTACTTCATATTCCTATACGTCATTCATAATAAGTGGTATCAGAGCTTTGGTTGCTGTTAGGGTTCATGACGACGTTGATGAAGTTCGATCTTCCGCTGCTGAACTACGACATGCGGTTCTTGCTATGGCAAGTCAAGATGCGGGGGATTCTGGCGCAGACTCATGACTATGATGAGGCGCTGGATAGTTTTAGAAAGAGGAAGGCCGAGTGGACTCTAGAAGAGATCCGCAAGGATCAGAAGACGCTCGCCCTAATTCAATTGCATCTTCATAATGATATTTTGCAGGAGTGTCTGAAAGAGAAAACTACTGCAGAGCTATGGCTGAAACTGGAATCGATCTGTATGTCTAAGGATCTAACCAGTAAGATGCAAATGAAGATGAAGCTGTTCACCCTGAAGATGAAGGAGGAGGATTCAGTGATGAGCCACATCGCTGAATTCAAGAAGATCGTCGCTGACCTAGTGTCGATGGAGGTGAGGTATGATGATGAGGACTTAGGTCTTTTACTGCTATGTTCTATGCCAAATTCGTATGCAAATTTTCGTGACACCATACTTTTGAGCCGTGATGAACTAACCCTAAAGGAAGTTTATGAGGCTCTCCAGTCTAGGGAGAAGATGAGAGGCATGGTGCAGAATGACGGGACGTCGTCCTCCAAGGGCGATGCTTTGCATGTGAGAGGCAGAACTAAAAACAGATCCTCCAATGATGGCAATGATGGTAGAAAGAACTACGAAAGGAGAGGCTGTTCAAAGTCCAAGCCACATGGTAATAAAAAGTTCTATGTTTATTGCAAGCTAACAAATCATAATGTTGAGGATTGCAGAAAACTACAGAATAAGGAGAAGAGGAAACAAAAGTTGGCTGGTAAGGTCTCTGTTGCTGCTGCTGCGTCTGATGATGATTCTGGAGATTGTCTGGTAGTATTTGCTGGTTGTGTTGCTGGTCATGATGAATGGATTCTCGATTCCGCATGTTCATTTTGTATTTGCACTAACAGAAATTGGTTTAGCTCGTATAAGCCTGTGCAGAAAGGGGATGTTGTGCGGATGGGAGATGATAACCCGTGTGACATTGTGGGGATTGGATCAGTTCAGATCAAGACTGATGATGGCATGACACGCACGCTGAAAAACGTCAGGTATATACCAGGGATGTCCAGAAATCTTATCTCATTGAGCACGCTTGATGCAGAAGGTTACAAATATTCTGGTTCAGATGGCGTTCTGAAGGTATCAAAAGGTTCTCTTGTTTGCTTGAAAGGTGATCTTAATTCTGCAAAGTTATATGTCCTTAGAGGGTGTACTTTATTTGGTTCTGATTCTGCTGTTGCTGCTGTTACTAATGATGAACCTAGTAAAACTAACCTTTGGCATATGCGTTTGGGACATATGAGTCACCATGGTATGGCAGAATTAATGAAGAGAAACCTGCTGGATGGCTGCACTTCGAGTAAAATAAAGTTTTGTGAGCATTGTATTTTCGGGAAGCATAAAAGGGTACATTTCAACACTTCTGTTCACACCACTAAAGGTACTCTTAATTATGTTCATGCTGATTTATGGGGTCCTTCCCGTAAGTCCTCACTTGGTGGTGCTCGTTACATGCTTACAATTATTGATGATTACTCTAGAAGGGTTTGGCCTTATTTTTTAAAACAGAAAGATGATACTTTTGCTGCTTTTAAGGACTGGAAAATAATGATAGAAAGGCAAACTGAAAGGAAGGTAAAATTGCTTCGTACTGATAATGGTGGAGAATTTTGTTCGCGTGAATTTAATAATTATTGTAGATCGGAAGGCATTGTTAGACATCATACCATACCCCATACTCCACAACAGAATGGTGTGGCCGAACGCATAAACAGAACCATCATGTCCAAGGCCCGTTGCATGCTGTCTAATGCTAGGATGAGCAAGCATTTTTGGGCTAAAGCTGCTAATACTGCCTGTTACTTGATAAACAGGTCACCTTCTATTCCACTAAATAAAAGAACTCCCATTGAGGTATGGTCTGGTACGCCTGCTGATTATTCACAGTTGAAAGTTTTTTGGATGCACTGCTTATGCTCATGTTGATAATGGAAAATTAGAGCCTAGAGTTGTTAAGTGTCTTTTCCTTGGTTATAGTTCGGGAGTCAAAGGCTATAAATTGTGGAATCCTGAAACAGGAAAGACTTTTATGAGCAGGAGTGTTGTTTTCAATGAATCTGTGATGTTTACTGACAGTTTGCCCTCAGATCATGTTCCAGAAAAAGAGCTACAGCGTATGTGCATGCAGGTGGAGCATGTTGATGATGATACAGGTGTGCAGGTGGAGCCTGTTGATGAGCATGGTGACCATGATAATGATGTTGCTGAGGATGATGCTCATGATGATGTTCAGCAAACTCCTCCTATTTTACAGTTAGAGGATGATTTACCTATTGCTCAACGCAAGTCAAAAAGGACAATTGCACCTCCTAAGCGTCTTATTGAAGAGTGTAATTTGTCTTACTATGCTTTGAGTTGTGCTGAACAGGTGGAGAATGTTCATGAGCTAGCAACCTATAAAGAAGCTATTCGTTGTGGTGATACTGAGAATTGGATTTCTGCTATGCATGAGGAGATGCAGTCTCTTGAGAAGAATAGTACATGGGAGATTATACCTTTGCCTAAGAATAAGAAGACCATCAGCTGCAAATGGATCTTCAAGAGAAAGGAGGGTTTATCTCCCAGCGAGCCTCCAAAGTATAAGGCAATGTTAGTTGCTAAAGGCTACAGTCAAATTCCGGGTGTTGACTACAATGATGTGTTCTCTCCAGTGGTAAAACACAGTTCAATTCGTACTTTCCTTAGTATTGTTGCTTCACATGATCTTGAGCTTGAGCAGTTAGATGTGAAGACTGCGTTTTTGCATGGAGAGCTTGAGGAGGACATATACATGGACCAACCAGAAGGGTTCATAGTGCCTGGCAAGGAAAAATATGTGTGCAAATTGAAGAGATCCTTGTATGGTTTGAAACAGTCCTCTCGTCAGTGGAACAAGAGGTTTGATTCATTTATGTTAGCACACAGTTTTAAAAGATCTAAGTATGATAGCTATGTTTACATCAAGTATGTTAATGGATCACCTATATTTTTGCTGTTATATGTTGATGATATGCTGATTGCTGCCAAGAGTAAGATTGAAATCACTAAGTTAAAGAAGCTATTGAGTAGTGGTTTTGATATGAAAGATCTTGGTAGTGCTAAGAAAATTCTTGGTATGGAAATTAGTAGAGACAGAAAATATGGTTTGCTATTTCTTAGTCAACAAAATTATATCAAGAAAGTTCTTCAGCGTTTCAACATGCAAAATGCTAAGACTGTTAGTACCCCTATTGCACTTCACTTTAAGTTGTCAGCTGCTCAGTGTCCTAGTACAAATGCAGAGATTGAATACATGTCAAGGGTTCCTTATTCTAGTGCTGTGGGGTCTTTGATGTATGCCATGGTTTGCTCTTGTCCAGATTTGTCATATGCTATGAGTCTTGTTAGTAGATATATGTCTAATCCTGGCAAAGAACATTGGAGGGCAGTTTAGTGAATTTTCAGGTACCTCAGAGGCACAGCAGATTCCTATTTAAAGTTTGGAAGAACTGATAAGGGTCTTATTGGCTATGTGGATTCTGATTATGCTGCTGATCTGGACAGACGAAGATCACTTACAGGTTATGTGTTTACTGTTGGCAGTTGTGCTGTGAGTTGGAGGGCTACTTTACAGTCAGTTGTTGCTTTGTCTACTACTGAAGCAGAATATATGACTATTTGTGAAACGTGCAAAGAATTAATTTGGCTGAAAGGTTTGTACGCTGAGCTTTGTGGAGTTGAATCTTGCATAAGTTTGCACTGTGACAGTCAAAGTGCAATTTACCTCACTAAAGATCAGATGTTTCATGAGAGAACTAAGCACATAGATATCAAGTATCATTTTGTGCGTGATGTGATTGAAGAAGGTAAGCTGAAGGTATACAAGATTAGTACTCATGATAATCCTGCTGATATGATGACAAAGCATGTTCCTGTTGCTAAGTTTGAGCTGTGCTCAAGCTTAGTTGGTTTAATTGGATAGTCCAAGAGACTATTATTGGCACCAGTGATTTTCTATCTTTGTTATGTTCAGAATGAAGGGTTGATTTATGATACAAGATGAATTTGTCTCAAGGTGGAGTTTGTTGGAGTTGTTCCAAATTCACTCCAGGATATAGGCCGGGCTTCTGACGGAGCGAAGCGGAGGCCCGTCGTCGGAGACTTGATTCTCTTGTAAGCCGCCATAGGTGTGTAACCCAAAAACTCTTGAGATAGTGAGATTGTTGCTAGCTGGTGTCCGTGGTTTTTTCCCTTCACATCGGAGGGGTTTTCCACGTTAAATCGTGTGTCTCCTCTGTGGCTTGATTCTTTACTTCATATTCCTATATGTCGTTCATAACAGAGTACACTAGTAATCAGGAAGGAGTATAGGCAAACAGGAAGACTAATCATACTGAAGCCATTCAACATGTGAAAGCAGCTGGAAAACCTGACACCTATTGCCATCTGAGAAACAGCCCTGGAAAAAAAACAGACCGGGAGAAAATATCCTCATATGGAATTAATGTACTAGCATCCATCTATCTATACACATGGATTACATTCCATTATATTGAGTATTAACATGATGATCGCCAACACTGGTGGCCATCAGCAGCTCAGTTTTTGGTTGATCCCTGCACCTCACATTGCTGGGACAAAATCAAACATAAGCGAGAAGAATCACATACCTCAATTATACTGTCATACATGAACTAAACAATGACGCCACTTGATTCCATTATACCATATCAGTCAATCCTGCTGATGGTATTAGACATGCTAGTCAACACCAACACCATCCTGCCAAATTAAAATTAGAGATACTGACCACAATCAGACACACCAAACATCAGCACAGAAATCAACCACCCAAGAAATTCTGGATGTCTAAGCATGGAAACAGGTTATGCACAAAATTAGCACATGAGATGAGCCAATAATAACGACGATACAAGCATTCTAGAGTAGACTGAATTCATCAAGCTCCAGTTCCAAGCTCCATAAGTCAGCTATCATGGGCACCTTGCAGACACATAAAAAGGGAGAATACGACACTAGGATAAAGTTCATCCAAAACCACAATGACACAAGCAAGATAACCTTAAGCCCTAGAGCCCTAGCTCACACGTTAGTTGACAGGAAACCATATCAGGGTACACATGTGAAAACGATTTCTATGGGCACACATTAAGTTAGACTCCTGTGACCTAACTCAGCCAAGACACTCTGAAACTGCAGTTCAGCACCACCACATGGTTCCTCAATGCTGCAGTCAGATGCTTTCAGCGTTGAGAGCTCTTCAGCTTCACGTTCTTTCTCCTCCATAATCTTCTGCGCTTCCTCCTTAAGCTCTCAGCTATAATTTGTTCCTTCTTCTCAAGTCGCTCATCAATTTGGGACAAGGAAGCTGTCTTCTCCAGCAACCGTGCTTTCAGCTGGTCTTTTTCTGCAAGGTACTTGGTATGATCAGACTTGATTTGGGGCAATTTATTCAGGATACACCGCAAAAACTTCACACTGAATCCATTTTCCTCCAGATGGCAAAGCGTAGCGATCTTCTGGTCAAAAGAGGCAGTGCTATCTGCTATGCTTGATTTTCTTATATCTTCCACTGAGGTGGCAAACGTAAACATCAGGCCTAGAGCCATTCCTTCACGCAATGCAGGGTCAAATTGCCTAAGTTATGGCCTAGAACGAAAATAGTTAAATTGTAGTTATGGACGGATGAGCGGAAATGCCTTTGACCCATTAACTCTGTCTAGTGGTGTTCCAGTGCCCATGTGCTTTTACGGCGATCCTAGAAATGGACTCGTATAGGTAGAGGTATTGGATGTGTTCCAATTTTGTGTTTGAGCCTATACTTCGTCAGCGCCGCATTAACAAGATGGTCAGGAATTAATATTTATGTCATATGACATCTTGCATGATTTTTTTGTTTTGTAACAATTGCATTTTTTGCAGACCCCTCCACCACTCTGTGATTTTGAGCGGTAGACGGTAGGAGACAGAGGACAAGGAGATGATGGAGAAGAGACGCGGAGAGGAGGCTGCAAAAAAAGAAGCATAAGGAAGAGGAGGAAAGGAGGCGTGTGCTGCGTATAGGGAGGAGAGGGAGAAGAAGCTTGAGCGTGCACGCCGAGCGAAAGCAGCGATGGAGGAGAATCCCGATACCCTGAGGAAGGAAAAGTGACCTTATTGCACTCAGTGGTCTCCATTACTTGCTAATTCTATGGTTTATTCATGTACAATGTTGTCTACTATTGGACTTTTCATTGTGTTGTCATGTAAGGGGTGAAAATGGTATGGATATTTTCCGACCGTATTTGAGACCGAATCCGTTTAGAGGGGTTCAGATCTATCCATATCCGAGTCCGGGTATTCAACATCCGACACTGTATCCGTATCCAAATACTCAAATCGCATATTTATGATGTCGATATTAAATCATATCCTATCCGACATGGTTGACACTATCCGTATTCGAATCCGAATCCGAATAGAAATATAAAAACAAATGTAATATCAGTGATATCCGTCCGTATCCGATCCGTTTTCATCCCTACATGTAATGCACTTTAAGTGTGGGCATGCTTAGATCATGTACTGCGTTATTTAGTTTGTCGACACATACTTAGTATTATTGTGTTGTTTAATGTGTCATAGTATTGGACTTTTTATTATGTAATTGGTTTCATTATTTGTTGTCATAATATTCAGTTTAATATTGCGGACATAGTAAAATATGATCACGTGCTGCAAATAAAACCTAACGAAATAGGGTATTATATAATTCAACACACAAAACACATAAAATGACATGTGAGAACATGTACCGAACTAGGGTACAGAGGTCCTGAACTAAACCTAACATGCCTTAGGTAATTGAAGTGAACAACAAGCACAAGAAATGGCATGTGAAAACATGTACCAAACAAGGGTACATAGTTTTTTCGACTCAACCTAACATGTCTTAGGTAATTAAACCAAACAACAAACACATGGATGTGCCATGTGAATAAAATAGGGTCATCCTAGTAGTGTGGTCACATAGTAAATTATGTTGCACCTTCTCTACAGTAGCCTCCCATTGTTGGTGGTAGTGGTGGCTGAGGTGACGGCGGAGGCCCCTTGTTCTTGTGATTAGGGCAGGTGCAATAAGGATCATTATAGAGTGCCTCCTGTGAACTTTCACCATTGTTGTTGTCGTCGTCGTCGTCTTTCTTGTATCCACTGCTAATTTCCTTTTGTAGATCGAAGATTTAGTCCTGCAGGTAGTAGATGTACTGCTGATGTGGATAAATTGGTTGAGGATCGACCCACCTAGTGAACTCACAGTTTTCTTTGGACTTGGAAGACTATAATAAATATGTCCTGTGAGTTATAAGGGTATTCGAGAAACATATTTAACAAACGAAATGTAATAACAATTATCCATGCTCGTGGGTATTTGAAGAAGCGACGACCTCCGTCGATCCCCTCGGTGAACATCTGTACTAAGCAGTCCTCACCATACATGCATTTTTGCCAATCTTTCTTCCTGTTATTATATCCTCTGAGAGGGCACTCTTTAGTGAAATCACTTTTGCTCTCGGGAGGAAACTGATACACTGGTTCTTCAAAGAAATCAGGCCCAAGAGATCCCTCCCACACAATGGGAGTTCCCTTCGTCCCCCCCCCCCTTCCTCTCCCACTCCCGAAACCCTTTCTTCTAGATGACCCTCCAGACATTCCTACTCCAACGAAACCGAATACTAGTTTAGTTTTTCTTTTGGTTAGCAATGCATCCTAGAACGCGTATATATAGGTGGAGGCAGGTTTGCTAGTCATTGTATTGTGTTGTAAATGCTCCTAGAAAGTCTACTCAAAATCACTGAAAAGCCTACATCGTAGGACACCAGAGAGCCTAGATTTCATGACTGAAAAGCCTATTCGATTTCAGACTTCAATCACTATTTCGAAGGACACTGAAAAGTCTATTCGACGCTGACATGACAAATCACTGTAAAGGCTATTTCCTCTAGATTTTATGACTGAAAAGCCTATTCGATTTCAGACTTCAATCACTATTTTGAATCGGAAAAACTGATGCCGCTGATTAATACATATTTTAGGCAGAAAATTTCACCATAATTTTCCCTATTTTTTATGTCATCCATACACAAATATGAGATGAATATTTAACCTCAATACAACATGTACAAACATACAAATATATGTCATATTCATCTGAAACCATATACATGAGCATATTAATTGTCCACACAGTCCATAATTATAGTCCATAGTAGTTCATATTCGATAATAGCATACAGTCCACAATAGTTCATAATGAAAGTCCACAAAATCCATAATACTACATAATAACATCTATCACAAACCCTCACTGCTTTCTAGTCTTACCCTTACCCTTATGACCAAGAGCGTCGGTGCCTAGAGTGTAAGGGTCAGGTGGACGACATCGCCTAGTGCTTGAAGGCTGTGTAGGCTGAGTCGAGGGAGCGTCCTGGAGCTGAGATGGGCCAAGCTCCTTGTGCCTCTACTCCACCTCGTTGTCGTCCTCATCATTGTCCTCGTACGCAATGCATATGGACTCTGTAGGTGCTTGGCTAGACGAACCTAAGCCTCCTCTGCCTGTGGAAGGAACGTGTACGTCTTGCGTCGTGGCTGTCCTGCAACCACAACGAGCAGCCGCACAGCATAGCTGATGTGACAGTCTCTGTTGTACAAAATAATATTAACTGAAATAATCTAATGTATTAATAATATATTTCAAAGAATATTTTGAATCTTACGTCTAGAAAGCTACGCGTGTTGTCGTCCCTGACTCTCGGATGAAAGCGCTCAATGTCTTCAACCGAGCATTTGAGGGTATTGCCCTGTAACAAAGTTCACAGTAAGATTGTGGTGGACATTGAAAAATAAGGATGCTACTAATCTAGTACGGAGTACTAGTTAATTCCTGACCAGTTCCTCAATTCTATCTATTGTACTGAATTATAAGGATGCTACGACTCAAAGGTGCCACTAGCTAAAATAGAGACCTCAAACGCATAATATATTGGTATGCAACTTAACATAGAAAAATAAGGCAATTGACTTACCACTCTATCCAAGATTGGTCCTGCCTCCACCTGCCTTCCTATATGAGTAGTTTGGCCGTACGCCGTGTCTTCATCGTCGGAGGACTCGATGTCGGCGTAGTCATCTTCTGTCCATTGTAGCCACAGCCTACAACGTGTCACACGTTGGTACCAAGCTTGGTAGCGCATGTACTCACGGTTCATGTGTGGCTCATTGTTCTCGTCCACGTTGTCGTGCAACAGCTCCCATTGCTCAATGTAGTACTGGTGGTGCTTCTTCTAATAAAAAATCTTCCCGTTCTTCTTACGATCGAACTTGCACGTCATGTAAGATGTTAGTTTCATATGTAAGCTTCTCAAGAAAAATACAGAGTCATCATATGTAAGCTTCACTATGGAAAATGTTACCATGTGGGTTCCAAAGAAAAAAGAGAAAATAGATCATGACATGGGTTGAACCCATAGTCCTATAGCTTGCCATAATGATGAGAAAAACAAATGCACATACATGCACATTCATCTCAATCCATGTACATGTCACCATATTAAAAGTGCACGTATGTCATCATTACTTTATCTTATATAGGAATTAATGGAAATGGACCATCACGAGAATTGAAATAGCAAAACACTTACTTGTGTAAGTCAACGCTAGTCGAGAATGGAGCCGTTGGCCAAACCTGTCTCACTCCAAATTGGCGTGCAACTCTATCTGGCAAGTGGAACTCGACAGCATAGAAACAGATTAGAGAGCACCTCATCCTGTAGAAGTCGTCGTCGCACCCACACGTGTTGCTCAACTAAAAAGGAAGTGCCCTCTCTCCATCGTACGGCTCCCACGACACCTGTAACATGTCCAAACAAGATGTTAGATGATATACTAAACCATTTCAAACCAGCATGGGAAATTTACTTACACTAGACGTCGTGAGCGTGTCTAGCTCGTTCGTGAACTCAATGTATGCCCGCTCTAACCTCGCATGCGAAACCCTAACCTGGTCCCAAAGGTACGCCCACATCGACTGTCGACGTGGAGGCTGACCTAGGAACCACTCACGACGAGCCAGAACCTCGGGACGGCCAACTGGTAGACAAGCCCACATCCACAACTGGAGCAGGTACACGCATCCACCAAGTGACGTTGAGGACGAAATCCGACGACACACCTTGCCAAGCTATCGGTAAAGAAAACCCAACACTATAGAGCCCCAGCTGTAGTGACCCGCCTGGTCCTAGTTAGTGAGGCAGTGGACCCACATCCATGATGTAGTGTCACTCGTGACATCGGGGAAGAGAACGCAGGCAAACAGGTGTAGGATCCACGCCCTGTAGTAGTACCCAATTGTCTCATTTGTCTCCTTAGGGCACTGTGCGAACTCTTACCGGAGCCAGGAGATTAGAACTCCAGAAGTGCGAGCCCATTGCTCGCCAACCTCATGCCCAAGGAAGGCCTCTATTCGTGCTCTCTAACCTTCTGACCTGTACTGCCCAGTCACTACGTTGCTGTGAATCCTCAGACCTAGCATCTTCTGACAGTCCTGGAGCGTGTCTGTCTTCTCTCCGAAAGGCAAGTGAAAGCTGTGAGTCTCTGGCCACCACCTACATTTTAGACAAAGCAAGATTACATGTCAAAAAGATAAGCACATGAATAAATGGCCATGAATAGAGGCAATGATTGAAGATAATACCTGTCAACCAACGTAGTTATGGCCGCTGAGTTGAATTTGGGCAACCCATGATGAACCAAAAAAGAGATGACATCTAGGCCAGCTCTTTGCAGAAAATGAGTGTACCTGTTGTCGTTCTGCATGTCCAAGAATCCATTGTGGGTTCTAGGACGAAGGAGCGGAAGGTCCTGTATGGAATAAAACATAGTCTCCCGTTACTTCATAAACACATGTACGCTCACAAAAATTTGAACAAGACGTATAGATTATTACATGTGCCTCCGCTATGAGACGTCCTCGGTGGGTCTTCTCATACGCTGGGTCGAGCAGGTAGAATTGCGTCATCCTAAAAAAAAGTCAATGAAATAGAAATTCAATATACAATAAAAACATAAACTTAGAAATGTACAAGTAATTGACACAATTACAAGCATAAATTGAGACATGTGTAATTAATTGAATGAATACAACAAATATGAAATAATAAAAACAACCAATAGACGCACCTCACTAATCTGCCAATGGCAAGTGCATGAATTGTGGTCCAGTCTACAGCACTTGCCGTACTCGTATTGCTCGGGTCAGTAAGAAATGGGGTTCCTCTCCCATGTCTTATTCTTCTGGGTATCTGATCCATAACCATCATGTGCCTCATCCTCTTCCTTGATCCATGTTTGTTCCAATAGTAAGCTGGATCCGCAATGTACTTTGGCCCATCATATAGAGGCCACTCTCCAGGGTCCTAGAAAGGCATGAAGCAAGGGCTCCATGTGTGCACAAGCATGTCAACACTGAACTCGTGAGGTATCCTGCTCTCGATATTAAAGCTGCGATGCCTAGCTGCTGCCACCAAATGAGAACATAGAAAGTGGTACTGTCTTGGTTTACCACAAGTGCATGTGAAATCTTAGAGGATTACCACATGCATCCTCGACTCTCGGACCTCGCCGTCGGACGTTGTACCGCCCCTATGCTCGACCTGATAAGTCCCTGTGGTGTGGTCAAAACATATAACATCATGTGTGCCAGCCTTTTCATTTGCCTTCTCTAGGTGTTACTTTGGTTTCAGGGCCCACATCTCTCAATCACTCCACAACTTCAATGAATGGACCAGTCTATTGTTGAACCAGGCAATAAGCTTGTAGAAGGTGAATTGAACGATTGCATTCACGGGCATACCACGTATCCCCAATAGCACCTTATTGAATGACTTTGTCGTGTTGCTGCACTGAAACTCGTATCTCCATCCACCGGCGTCATGAGCTCTTGTCTATTTCTCTGAATCCCTCATCAAACCTGTGAGCCATTGTCTACCTTCTGCATTTGATGTGGTTTTGACTTGCTTCAACTTTTTCTGAAAGTATTTGTCTTCAAGCTGTCGAGCAGCCTCCTGGAACAGATCAAAGTTATCCTTCACACCATCCTTCCGGAGTAGATTCTCGGTAAGTTGCCGAGTACACCAACAATGGTGCAAAGGTGCATACCCCTCTATCTGCTCTCGCACGGCATTAAATATGCCCTGGTGCCTATCAGATATGACGCCAACCTCCTTACGGCGTGGTGGCACGGGCGCGGTAGAGAGGGAGGAAGAGAGAAAGGAAGGAAAGACTCCATACGTAAGACAAGGCTTGGCACCAAGATCTACGGCGCCAAGCTCGACGCCAAGATTTACGGCGCCGAGGTGTCTGCCAAGTCATCGCCATGTCTGTGCCGAGTCCAAGACCTAGGCCCCAAAATCTATGGCGCCGAGACGTGTAATCTCGACGCCACCAACGATGACGCTCAGTTAAAGATCCAGATTTTGAATGCATATCTTCGTAGGCAAATTTGTAAATTTTTTTCAAAAAACGGCCTAAAAAAAATTCGGTCTAGGTGGCTCGTCTCCTTCGCTCGCTTGGGGAGAGAGCTTCTTCGCGGGGCCGCGGGCACGCTGCGACGAGCCGTGCATGGAGGCAGCCATGATAGATACGCCTCACCCCCGAAGGTGGGCGTCGGCGCGTCGCACATCACCTGCCTCTGCTCTCCCTCAACTCATTCCCGACATTTGCTGCCCGTCGTTCGTGGAGAAGCAGCGGTGTCCGACTGTCCGTGCCGCCACCAAGCAAGGCACACCTGACGAGGCAACAGGCACCAGCGCTTCGCAGCTCTCCCGCACCCTTGTCCCACCTCCCACCATCCCACGCCGTAGAGCACACGGCCCAAATCTCCAGCAGCTGGAGCGGCCGCCTGGCATGGATTATGCCCACCTGCTGCTTGGCGAAATGCCTCCAAGGCAAGCTTGCCGTAGTACCAGTGATTATGTGCATTGCAGGTTCTCAGGATGAGCCGACAAGCACCATGTGTGGTATGAACTTGTAGACACAGCAGCTTGTGCACGAGTCACTGCAACCAGTCATCGAATCAAAACCATCTTGCTGCCACAGCTTATGCAAGCTGAGATGCACATCCTCTAGACGTATCTGATCCTTTGATGAAATGCACAAGCGTGGACCACAATACTCATACTTGTGGCTCATGAATGCAACATAAAAGCTCCAAGACCTAGATGACGGATAATGGTTAGTACAAACAAATAATTACTTATTTCATTCCTCCTTTTCATTTTATTGCACTGTTGTAAAAGATCATACCCAGTACACTTTCTGAAAGACCCGGATGTCACTGTAGATAATTCGAGCATAGCTTGGAGATGCATTGCTGTTCGTAAGCTATATGGCAGTAATTTACCAGCAAGTGAAAACCTTTATTCGCTGAGGAAACATGATCTATCATCCATGTCTCTTTTTTTTTAGGATCGCTTCTGTTGAGGAACATCAGAAGCAAGGTCTTACCTGCAGATGTTGGAAACATCATTTAAAATAGAGTTAAGTCCAATTTACACCCTCCAACTTGCAACAAAGTTCGGATTTCAACCTCGAACTTCAAAACCGGACAACTTTGGCCCTCCAACTCTCGAAAAAGTTCAACTTTCAACCTTCTGAGCGATTTTGCGGGTAAACAGTAACTTTTGATATTTTCGAGAGCGCCGAAATTTTATATTATTTTTTCGAGCATCTTAACGTCCTCAAATAAAAAAACTCAAAACTACAAAGTTGTAGATCTCATCGAGGTCTACAATTTACATATAAAAATTATCTTCATCCGACATCGTATTTAAGGGTTTTCTATTTTTTGAAATTTGAGTCTCATCACGCGATAAAATATGGTGCTGAAATTTTATATTATTTTTTCGAGCATCTTACTGTCCTCAAATAAAAAAACTCAAAACTACAAAGTTGTAGATCTCATCGAGGTCTACAATTTACATATAAAAATTATCTTCATCCGACATCATATCGAATGGTTTTATATTTTTTAAAATTTGAGTCTCATCACGCGACAAAATTGTAGTGGGCGCGGGGAGGACAACATGTCAAGGAAGGGTGAACGAGGCTGACAGATGGGTCCACCACTAATTGAGCCACATCATCACTCATCCCATCTATTTATACCTTAATCGCTCAAACAAAAAAACTAGAATGACCTCATCCCATTTAAGAGCTTGTTTAGATGCACTCTCCTATGCACCTCAGTCCATGCGTAATAGAGTAGATTAATGTGAAAATTAAACTAAGCTCTTTTTTTTTTGCAACGAAAGAAGAATTATATTAGATAATAGCGGGATACATCGAGAAACTATTTTTCATCTAAACTGTATCTATGCTGTGAATAGCTTCAGATCTCATAACCAAACATGTACGACGTTTTTCAGTATAGATGACCGTATGGATGACCGTACAAACAAACGCTCGGCAAAAGGCTTAAGAACACATCCCCAACAAAGGACCTAACAAAAAAACCTAAGATAATTAAACTAAGCTCCACACCAATCAATTCTAACATGTTTAGATTGAGATAGATATAAGTGCATCAAAGATACTTGATAACCAAATATAAAATACAACCACCTAACAAAAAAACTAAGATAGAACCATACCATCTAAAAAAACGTAGATATCAAACTAAACACACGTTTTTTTTTGAAAGTGAACTAAACACACGCTTACAGCTGTAGCTGGAAACCACAGGTCCCTTGGAAAAAAAACTTGTCAGATCAAAAAAGATTTTCGGATAACTCAAATCAGAAAAAGAAAAGAATTTCCCAAACAATGACAAAGCCCCGATTAGCGCCCATCACGTCACGGCCCTTTCACCGTTCGCATTCAAGACTCCCTCGATTAGTAATAACAGACAGAAAAGAAAAAAAAACATCCGCCGGAGGCCGGAGGGCAGATTCTCCACCACCGCCTCCACCCTGCCCTCACGACTCACGACGCGAATCTGCGGCGAATCCCCCTCTCGGATTCCTCCTCGCTTCCCCGGCTCCCCGCCCCGATCGCGCCGTCCAGAGGCCGCCAGCCAGGCTCCGGCGCCCCCGCCCCCGCCCCCGCCCGGGCTCGCCGGGGGTCGGGATGCCCTGCTGCCCGCCGCCGCTGCTCGGAGTCGGGCCGCGGCTGCGCTCCTTCCTCCGCGACTACGACGCGCTCCAGTCCCTCGCCCTCGCACTCATCTACCTCCAGGTGCGCATTCCCCTCCCCTGTCGGCTGTCGCCTCCGACGGCCGGATCGGCCTGGCCCCACCCGGCGGCGGCTCGCCGATCTCCCGCGAGATCGGCTTACTTCTGCTCTTGTGCTCGCTGCTGCTCCTGCTGCTGTTAGTGCCTGTGATGTGAAACCTGGTGGCGGTATCGGGTTGGAGCGTGCTCTAGTGTTTCCTAGCGTAGTGGGCGTTACTTTGGCTGCCTCAATTTTGTCAGTAGTTGTAGTCGTTGAACGCGATGGGGAATTGTGGTTTGGTTGAATGCAATTCAGTTAGGGTTCCACTTATTTTTTTCTCTTTTAGGCGTGACATCGCTTGATGCTTGGGTTTTGATCTAGTAGGCTTCTGGATGAAGCTTTAAGGTTCAGTTACGTTTAGAGATAACTGCGCCTTGCAGCATTATACTGCGATTTTCGTTCTCTGAATTTGGTCAGTTTCTGTTGTTGTCTTTGTGTTTCTTACATTGTTGGAAACAACCATACAAGTCAGCTTTTGCTAGATGCGACTAAGTGAATACCTTAGACATGATTATGTTGAATTAGCTATCAAGTCGGTGAAACAGTGAAGGGAAACCGGTCGGTTTACAATGCGATGACGCTTGGCTATGGTTAGCGTTTTACATAGTTAGCTCGGCTGGTACTGTACTTGCTTTTTGTTTGGTTGTCTTGATCATTATGTGACTTTAATTCTTATAATGTTGAAATGGGCCCTCATTCAGCAGAAGTTGAATTTAACGAAGTTGTGGTATTCATGCTCATAGTTACTTCATCAATTTTCGTTTTAGATTGTTTGTGCGCTGATCGGATCACTTGGGGCATTGTTCAATGGGGTTCTTGTGATCAACCTGGTGATTGGTCTATTTGCTGTTGTTGCAATTGAGAGCAGTAGCCAGAGACTTGGTCGGGCATATGCTGTCCTTCTCTTCTTTGCTGTCGTCCTTGACGTTGCTTGGTTTATACTCTTCTCACATGCTATCTGGTATGTCTTCGGCAGTCACCATCTTTCAGTTTAGTTACCCCAATTTTTTCATTTGGTGCAATGTGAATCTGGCACCTAGAAAGGAATGTGATATTCTCTATAATCGTATGCTTAATTGACTGATTTTTTTTGAGTGGGTTTCTTTATTCATCTTTCACCATGGCTGCATGGCATAACTAATTGTTTTCAACACTGTATAATAATTGATTTGGCAATGACTTGTCATGCAATGACTACCTATATGGGTTTCAACTTGTTCCATTATCTCACTAGAGTCATTACTATGATTATTGAAACTTATAACTTTGGAGCACAAGTGCTTTGGTACTCCATCAAGTGAAGCTTTAGTATGTGTGTAATCATATATTCTAAACCATTACTTTCGTATATTTAGGAACATTTAGATTATACTTGCGAAGGGCGGGCCTGGTGCAAGCGGTAGAGTCTTACCGCCTGTGACCAGAAGGTCCCGGGTTTGAGTCGCGGTCTCCTCGCATTGCACAGGCGAGGGTAAGGCTTGCCACTGACACCCTTACCCAGACCCCGCACAGAGCGGGAGCTCTCTGCACTGGGTACGCCCTTTAGATTATACTTGCAAAATGATATGTATAGATTTGTCTCGAAGTTTATTTTCGTAACATTCTGATTGTGCAAAGTTGTTACAGTAGAGATTAATGGCTATATATGAGTTTGACATCATGTATCAATATGAAAAGCATTTTACTTGTGACTGATTGACTGGGTAGTGCATGTGTTCTATTGGATGAGTGTAGAGAAATCTGCTTGTGTAATTCTTTTTAGGCACCACAACATTCTTCTAGTGTCATAATCTGTTTCCTAACTTTGTCTTCTAATCATACAGGACTATTACTCCTGATGAGAAGTATGGTCAACTTTTTGTTTTCTCACTCAGACTAGCATTGTGGATGCAAATCATTGGGTTTTCAGTCAGGTTTTTGTCTTCGTTCTTATGGATTCAGATGTATAGGTTAGGGGCTTCTTCCACCACGCCAACATATTTTGAAACCAACCATGAAGCAAGAAATAGTTTCTTAAGCTCTAGATCTGATTCAGT
The DNA here is from genome assembly GCF_019320115.1 of Miscanthus floridulus. NCBI lineage: Eukaryota > Viridiplantae > Streptophyta > Magnoliopsida > Poales > Poaceae > Miscanthus > Miscanthus floridulus. Next base: position 25,336,666 of record NC_089583.1, on the reverse strand, counting down.
TAGACAGAGTTCCATGGCAGATGATATATTGGGAGGTTCAATCTATGATCCTTCTTACTACTCGTCACTGTTCGAGGATGTTCGAAACAATGCATGCAATCATCAGGTATTACCTTCTAGTTTCTGCCACACTGTTCTTTTTCATTCAATGTTTAACTTATTAGGGGAAAGAATAGGATGACCAAATACCTCTGTCAAATTTGTGTATCTTTCTATCTCAATAAATTTGTCTTCTCTAGACCACCTACTTTAATCTCAGTGACAAATAAATTAAGAATCTGAATGTACTATGGGCTCGTTAGAAAAGTTTCACTGTATTACATAGCAAAATCTTTGGTGTACATCTTTTGATGTGCTTATTTGTCTGAAGAAGTACCAACGAGATAGTTTCAGAGTATAATAAAGTATAAAGTATCTATTCGATTCTGCTGGTAATACTGACCTACTTAATTGCACTATTTTCATGTAAGTAGCTCTTTTCTCTGTGAAGACGTTTGCACAGATTTGATAAATACATGTTTGAACTATACTTTTGGACTGCTTCTAAAATGTGGACCATTTCAGCCATCATATGGAATTTGAAGTTTATGTAATACTCAGGTTCGCAAGAATCAACTGTGTATAGTTCACTGATTTTAAGTACAGTTGATTTGTGGTAACATGGGAAAACTTTATTAGCTACTCCACCCAAATTGTTTTCCCTTGGGATAGAGGCGGCTTCCATATGGATATGGCCACTGAAAAACTGGTCAGGATTTTTTCCCTGGTACAGAAACAAGAAAAGAAAGCAACCTATCTTAGTTCCTTTCTCTGACTGTAAATATGAGTCCGTATAGACTTCTCCCAAGTCAAACTTTTCTTTAACTTTGACAGTCAATATGTAAAATTTTGTATAGACTAACAACGCAAGATTGAAATTAATAGATTCATTATGAAAAATACTTTTATATATCTCTTTTCTTTTAGGCCTTGTTTGGATGTAGTCGGATTCGCATCAATCCACGTGTGTTGGGGTGGATTGGAGTGGAACTTGAACTGAATTCCACCCCAATCCACTCCAACACATGTGGATTGAGGTGAATACGACAACATCCAAACAAGGCCTTAAGGTTATGTATTTTTACAGATATTGCTTGTAAAAGTGTCATATTGGAGACCGTCTTAATGTCTTAATGGACTTGTATTTGTGATTGGAGGAAGTATGTGATGGCTAAATTTTTCATTTATATGTGATAATTATGGTGTCTACTAAACTGTAAAATTGACTGGATCTAACTTAAGAATATGACAAAATTTCATGCAATAGACTGCACAGTCTCTTTGATTATATTAAGTCATTTGTAATTCTCTATTCTCATTTCCATCAAGATTTTGGTTGTGTTCTAATATAGCATAGTACAAGCACAATGCTGATTTTGAGTTTTTTTTCTGTAATGCATTTGCCGAGGTTGAAGATGTTACTTTCTGACTCCTTCAATTGTAAATATACTGTTTGCACTTTTCATGAGGATACTTTTGTAGCCCTCTGGTACAAACGGGGCAAATGGCTTGTCTATGCAACACTTGAGTCATTTATCAATGCTGCAACTGTTGTCAAAGTTGCAACATGTACAAGGCTGTAGTATGTTAATTTACAAAAGGAATCCTCTGTTTGCAGGTGCAGGGTGATAAACAAAGTGGTAGTAATGACAGTGGTTCAACATCTGCGGGCCAGTCTCCACGACTTAAATCTTTTGCTTGTAGATCTCTTCTGGCTAATGATGTAAGTGATACCTGATGATTGGAATTGCAAAACAACCAGTTCATTCTTAGAGGATTTCTATATATTGGAATCCTGGCCTTCTAAGCCCCCAGCAAATTGTTAAGACCTTTATGTCAATTTTTAAGCTTAGAGTTGAGTGTATGAATGCGCATGCAGGTTCTGCATAATTTGTGAACACAATTAATCTTGTGTTCTCAATAAATCAGTATGGTAGGATGAAAACTTAGTAGCAACCTATGATGCTAATATGCTATTGCTATAGATCCCTAGTTCCGTGATGCTCTCTTGAACTGGTTTCATTGGTTTGTGGATGTCCAGTACTAAATGTCATGTACTGCTTAATAATCAGATGGAGAAACTGAATTCTGACTTGATATATTACAAGTGTGGATATAGGTGTCTTATTAGTTTTTGCTTACTCAATTTTGACATTGCCTGTTTCTGCCATCTTAGCATTCATAAGTCTGCTTGGAAAAAAACAGTAACAATCTACAGTCAGCCACTGTTCCCTAATCTATTGTGAATCATGTGCTCTCCAAGTTTAGCCATCTTCTATTTGCTATCTGCCCATTGGCTGAGGGTTCTGATGAGAATGCCCCTATTCTGTGCTGCCCATTATGACAGAGAAAAAAAGTGTTTTACCAGTAAGGGTGAACCAGTTGTCCGCTGTGCACCTGAAATTTTGCTCCTTTTGTTTTGCCACATTTTGTTTATTTGCTTTGTCTGTCTTCAGTTTGGGACTTAAAGGCTTTGTTGTTGTTGTTGTTGTTGCTTTGTCTGTCTTCAGCACTTTTTCGCTCCTTTAGGCTTAAATCCATCAGTTAGGTAGCATAAGAGGACTAATTTGAACTTTATATTAGATCAAATTGTGAACATCGATGATCAATACTTTGGGTGGTTCTTTTGTCACTTTGTGGAGATATCTTGGTCATAAGATCAAAATTTTGTATGCTTTCCTTCTAGCAAACATGGTCAAACTGAAAGTGATAGTAGAACAAATTAGTGCATGCTGGAAGATTCATGATGTGTTGTCCCAGGTGGCTGCCTAGTGATTGGCCTGTCTTCTGACTAAGGGGAACTCACAGGCTTATTGGTGAAAAGGAAACGACTGAAATTTCAATGCCATAAATAATGGCATGATGAAGAATTTGGGGCAGCTTGTCAAAAGCAAATTTTTGTTAACACTAAGCACATTAGGCATTTTTGGCAGACTGCCTAATACACCATACTGATGAAATTACTGGTTAATGTTCATGTTAAGAAGTTGGAGCTGCACATATTAGTTGGAATCTACATTATGGACATTTTTTAATTGTTATTTGCACACATTTCTTTGCAAGTTTACATTTGAAAAATTTCAGGATGCTATTGATACAGCCATAGATTACCTTCACCAGTGTTTTCAGAATTTCCGTTTGAACTTAGTGCCATAATTTTTCATTTGAATTTAGTGCCTGAAGTCCCAAACCAATGGCATTGGCACATTGCACAATTACACGGTAAAACTACATCACACCAGATGCATTGCATTTGTGTAGGTATGCAGTTTCATTGACTTGGACATGTTTTGGGACATGGTTCTGACATTTTCGTTTACAGATGGAAAGTGGACTAAGAAGACCATTGAACTCCTAGGATAAAACAGCAGGCTCATGTTGAAGGTGGACCGTATTTTGGGAAACCTAAATCCTGTAGCCATCGTTCTCTTTGAAGCATAGACACCGCAGCAGTTCATTTCTTGGACCAGGGGGAGGGGGGTGCCCAACGAAAGGAGCTTGGCAAATACTGTATCGGTGACTGCCTGTGGTGCCGAGCATCCACTGCAGTCTTGGTGCCATTTTGGAGCACCGTTCGTGCTCAGCGAGCTTGAGCCGGATGGTTCTGCAAAGAGCTGTTCAATGTTGGTGTTGCATACCGGTTTATGTCACGATATGTTTACTGCCCATCATGGTCCATTTTTCAGACCTCTCTTCCTGTCTCTTTTAGCTACCAAGGAAAATGAAGCAGGTAGTTCATTAGTTCTTTAGTCACTTGGTTATTTTCTAGCCGTAGGCTGGCAGTTGCTTCTCTTCGAGCATTTTGGTCATTGTTCATAGTGTTATCTTGACAAGGAGCACATCTCTGGATCAGTAAAGGAAAGAAATGTAAATTTCATTCGGTTCTAGAAAGAGTTCAGAGTTGTACTAATTCCTATTGGATGCATTGATTTTGTTAGAAATGTTGCTGGTTTTCCACATGTTATTGTTCTGGCCCCACAGTATAATATAGAAAAATCCACATTTTGCAAGTTATACAAGTCAAATTAGTCTATATATTTACGCCAGATTCGGTGTTAGGCCATGTTGACTTTCTCCCTTATGTGTCCGTTGTCTCCGATGTGTCAGTTCTTCGGTCTGTCATCTCTTTCTATACCTAATATTAAAAATGTTAAATTTCTTTCTTTCATCTCTTATTCTCTCCTTCGTCCGTTTGTTCCTCAATCTGGTCTTTCACTTTCTCCATGTGAAACTACAAAAACCATTTATGTCATGGATTAGCCACTCGAGCATGTTCGTGTTGCGGCGTGTGGCTCTTCTTCCACATTTTTTAAACTCATAATAAGTACACATAATAGCCACTTAATTAAATTGAGTCAGTCTTTTATCCATTTCTTATACAAGATTAATCTTTTATCGCAATAGTATTTATTATGAGCATTAGAGTTTATTTGATTTAGGGTGTGGCCATGCCCGATTAAATCTAGCAAAAAAAAAAAGTGGCTCATTATCATTTGCACGAATATCGTGCAACAAATTGTACATCTATTGTAATTCCAGACATATTCGCCAGATAAGTTCTTTGGAAAAATATTTTTATGAGTTTTTGGATATTTCTTTAGAAAAAATATTTTTACTTCGATTTAACTTCCTAAATTTTTAACTTAGTCTGATTTATCCCTCTTGATATGGTGCCACATCAGCAAAATCACTATCAAGATCACCCAAAGTGCAAAAATAAACAACTTTTAAAGTTGAAGGAAGGTAAAAATTACTAGTTTTGTAAATAAGGAGGAAAATTGGATAACCGGTACTTTTTACATTTCTTAGTGCTAGTAGTGCTACCAATATGGGCCTCCGTGTGCCGGCTCTGCCATCAGCAGTGCCAAGGCCCAGCACCGAGCAAACAGCCTTCGCCTCGCCTGATGACCTCATCTGCGTCGCCGTCCTCGGCTCCTCAGCACTCGCGTAGTCGCCGCATCTGCCCACACTGCCACTAGCCACACCCAAACCCTAGCTGCGCACCCAGATCGATCCAGGGACCGACGGCAGCAGCACGACGCGGCAAAATTAGTTCCGTACCAGCGTCGCGACCAAATCGATCCACGACCGCCACGGTTGGACCGGCCGCGCCGTGCCCGTGCGGCCGGCATTGGCGCGCAGCGCGCTGCTGCATGCTGGTGTGCCGGGCGGCTGGGCGACGCGAAACAGATCCCCACCGCGGCTTGCAGGTCGAGGTGGAGGCTTGCTGCGTGCAGCAGGACAGGGACTCAGGGACAGCAGGTTGTTTTCTTTCCTGCCCCATGACCCATCCTATTTCAATTGCACAGATTGAAATCTAAATGTCCTATTACGTATTTATATGCTCCAGTTTTGTAGATTTGTACTAGACTTATTACCTTCGTTCCTCTTCCCAGTAAGGGTAGTCTGTATCATTTTCAAGATCCGAAGTCTGTTTAAACAAGGCTGCCTCCATTACCTCCAATTTTAGCGCTAGTAGCATGTTGTCTCTGGATATGTGAACCGGTGTGTGGCGTTTACGCGCTTAATTGCTGGCCCTAGTCATGCCGATTCACTGGCTCTGGCACTGGACTAGTCGCCTGGGCGGTATAATTTTTCTTGCTACGCCCATTTGCATAATGGTATAAGAAGAATGCTGCAGAGCATCGTGGACCCATAGCATGCCGGATATGGAGGCAGCAATATTAATCACCTAACTTTTGGCAAATTTAATGAATAATAACTAGCTTCCCCCCTGTTATTTCTAAGCACCATTTACCTTTCTTTATTGTCTCCAAACATTCTCCAGCCTTTCTTTTCTGTTACTGACCGCAATTTGTTATTCTTATTCCAACATGCTGCTAGAGAGAATGGCAATTTTTTTCTGACCTGTGCTTAACCAAAATTTAGACTGTAAACGTATATGTAGGACCTAGCATAAACTTGTGCTAGAATTGTAATAATAAGAAGCTATCTAAGCTTATAGCTGTTATTTTTGTTTTTAGAATTCAGTAAAGAGATATAAATTTATTTATTAATGATATGAAAGTACTTTTGATGATATTGTACTTGTGCCAGTTTCTGTTATACAACTTAAGTACTTGCAAATACCTCAAATTACTGGGTAAACATACTTTGAAAAATGCATGTACAAAAGTACCATCTGATTTATTATACTGGAATGAGTAATTGCTTTGTTACAAGGTGCCTGCAGCAACATTTATAATCTGATCTGCCTTGCTTCTGGAAATCCAAGTTCCATGCAACTCTTGGTTTCTTGAAACTGACTCATTTGTCAGGCATATCTTGTGACATTTGCATGTCTGATTACTCTAGATGCTTTTAAATCTTTCTTGTGATGCTATTTTAAGTTGGCACTTACAATTGAAATTGCTACTTTAACTTGCTTATGCTACTAGCATTGCTATCTCCTGTTCCTATTTATTAAGCTAGAAATAGAAATATGTACAACAATTGCTTTAGTATTTCCTAATCTGATATTTCTTCTTGGATGCTAATAGAAAAAAATGCCAAAAATGATGCATTAATCAATAAGAAATCATATGTTTTGACTCCTTGTTCCATTTTTATACCACAACACTGATTGATCTCTCCCCCTCTTTTTCAGATTTCCACAAAGTATGAGCTGTGAACTAGTGTTAGAGGAAAGCACGAAGGAAATAGTGGCATAAAATTCGATTTGTCTAAAGATCAATTGGTTTCTTAAAATGGCTCAGCAAATGGCTTCAGTTCCTCTGAATGATGCAGCAGTTGTTGATGCCAAGCCCTTGCGTACATTGACTCCCATGTTCCCTGCACCACTAGGGCTTCACACATTCACTCCTCAAAACTCACCTTCAGTTGTTTGTGTGACCCCATTTGGACCATATGCTGGAGGCACTGAATTGGGGACGCCTGCTGTTCCACCAATGTTTGCAGCACCCACACCTGCTGCAGAAGCAGAGCCCAGCCAGAGACAGTTGCATACAGCTAATATGAATGGAGCTTCTCAAGCTAATGGTACTGCAGTCAACAGTTTGGTCACACCTTTGCAAACTCCTCCGTCAGCTGCCACACAGGAATCTGGTAAGAGGAAGAGGGGCAGGCCAAAGCGTGTGCCTGATACTGCTGTTGCTTCTGTTCCTTCAGCTCCTCTGGCTCCTACTATTCCTCCAGTTCCTTCACTTCCTGTGCTTATTCCAGTTCCTTCAGCTCCTCAGGAAGGTAACACTATTGTTTCCCTGACGCCTTCTTCAGACGCCCCACAAGAATCTGGCAAGAGGAAGAGGGGACGGCCCAAACGTGTACAAGATGTTCCTGTAATGGCTCCTCCGACCTCCCAAGGAGATAGCACGCCTGTTATTCAGACACTTCCAGGGCCCAGTGTTCATGAATCTGGTACGAGGAAAAGGGGACGGCCCAAACGTTTGCAGGATAGTTCAGATGTTGCCACTCCAATTCACTCAAAAGGTAGCGAGTCCTCTCCCCAGCCACTTTCTGCCGCCGCACCTGCCGAAAGTGGTAAGAGGAAGAGGGGACGTCCAAAGCGCGTGCTTGATGGTTCAGCGACTCCATCAAGTCATTCAGGTTTTTCAATAGATGGTGATGCTGTTGACACAGTGAAACGTGGACGACCTAGGAAAATTGACACCAATCTGCTACAGCTTCCATCTTTATCTTCAGATGATCCTAGGCAAACTGCAGATAATGTACTCATGATGTTTGACGCTCTGCGACGCAGACTTATGCAGATGGATGACGTGAAACAAGTTGCAAAGCAGCAGCCTAACTTGAAGGCTGGGAGCATCATGATCAATGCTGAACTTCGTGTCAATAAGAACAAGAGGATAGGTGAGGTTCCAGGTGTTGAGGTTGGTGATATGTTCTACTTCAGAATTGAGATGTGCTTAGTGGGGCTGAATAGTCAGAGCATGGCAGGGATAGATTACATGTCTGCTAAGTTTGGTAATGAGGAGGACCCTGTAGCTATTAGTGTTGTATCAGCTGGTGTATATGATAACACTGAAGATGATCCAGATGTTCTAGTTTACACTGGACAGGGCATGTCTGGTAAGGATGACCAAAAACTAGAGAGGGGTAATCTTGCACTGGAGAGGAGTTTGCATAGAGGTAATCCAATCAGAGTCATTCGTAGCGTAAAAGATATGACTTGTCCAACTGGCAAGATTTACATATATGATGGCCTTTACAAGATCAAAGAAGCCTGGGTAGAGAAAGGGAAATCTGGTTTCAACGTGTTTAAACACAAGTTGCTTAGGGAACCTGGCCAACCTGATGGCATTGCAGTGTGGAAGAAGACTGAAAAATGGAGGGAAAATCCATCATCTAGAGACCATGTTATATTGCTTGACATATCATATGGTGTGGAAAGTAGCCCTGTCTGCCTTGTAAATGAGGTTGACGATGAGAAGGGCCCTAACCACTTCACCTATACAACTAAATTGACATATGGGAATTCTCTGAGCTCGATGAGAAAGATGCAAGGTTGCAAATGCATAAGTGTGTGCCTCCCTGGTGATAACAACTGCTCTTGTACGCATCGAAATGCTGGTGACCTTCCTTACAGTGCTTCAGGCATACTTGTTAGCCGCATGCCTGTTTTATATGAGTGTGGTGATTCCTGTACATGTTCACAAAATTGCCGTAACCGAGTTGTACAGAAAGGTACGCAGATCCGTTTTGAAGTTTTTAAGACAGGAGAACGTGGTTGGGGCCTCCGTAGTTGGGATCCAATTCGAGCAGGCACATTTATCTGTGAATATGCAGGTGAAATCATTGACAGAAATTGCATGAATGGTGAAGGATGACTACATATTTGAGACTTCTCCTTCAGAGCAGAATTTAAGATGGAACTATGCACCAGAGTTGCTGGGTGAACCTAGTCTTTCTGACTCAAATGAGACACCTAAGCGACTGCCTATAGTCATCAGTGCAAAACGAATCGGCAACATAGCTCGCTTTATGAACCACAGCTGCTCACCTAATGTGTTTTGGCAACCAGTTTTGTATGATCATGGTGCCGAGGGATATCCACATATTGCATTCTTTGCAATTAAGCATATTCCTCCAATGACAGAGCTTACCTATGATTATGGTCAGAACCATCCTAATATTCAAATGGGAACCCATTCTAGTTTTCGGAAGTCTAAAAGTTGCTTATGTTGGTCCCCCAAGTGTAGAGGTTCCTTTGGCTAATAACCAGCCCTATAAGGAAATTATTGGATCATAATATTCCAGTTAAAAGGTTAGTGATTTACAATTGCTTTCTTGACATACTTTTTTCAAAAATATTATGTCTCCTGCAACCATTGACTTAAGAGTTCTTGTGCTAGTAGAGTTCTTTGGCTAATATTATGCTTCTGCAACGGGTTCGAAGCAGCCTCTCCGCAGATTTTGCGGGGGGAAGGCTTGCCTCGGTTTTTACCTTCCCCAGACCCCACTCATGTGGGAGCCTCCGGCACTGGGTCTGTCCCTTTTTTTTATTGATGGTGCATGTGATGCTTATGATATATTGGCACATTAAACATTCCAATCGGGAAAACTGTATTTTAGTGCCTTTGGTTAAATTGAAATTTGATACTAGATGGTTTCTTTATACTAATTTTAGGAATTCTGAACTCGCAAGATATGGTAGTTAAAGCCTGTTTCTTTATATTCCCTGTGTTTTCACATTAGAAAATGTGCTTTGGCCCATCTTCGTCCATATTCTTTGACTGGTAAAAGTTGCCAATTTTGCCAAATTCTAGGAGTTGGGAAATCGAAAATATAAAGTGCAACAGTGGTGTTATTAATTTCCATTGACCTGGATGACATGTTGATGCCAAGCAGCCTGATCAACAATTCAACACTAGTTAGGGAGGTTTGGACCTCGAGTGAACCACTTAGCAAGTTTTCGTACTCGTGTGCTTATTTGTTTCTAATCTGGGTTTAGTTTTAGTTTGTGGCATCTTTTTTGGAGTTGCAACAGCCAAAATCCCACTAGAAGAGGCATCCTCTAACTAACTAGATTCAGCACTGTGCAACAGGTACCAACCTACCACAAACAACAGACTCTAATACAACTAGTAGTTCTTTTAGCCTTTTTGTTTGCAGTGGTTTTGGAAAATACTTGATGAGATGTGTTATTTAATTTTGTACCAATTTTCTAGCATTGTTCAAACACCAGATGTGATGTAATGTTTTTATGTCTTCATGTAAGATCTCCGCAACTCTTATAAATTTATGCCCGTCTCACAGCATTTTAATTACTTATCTTATTGATTTATGTGTTTTTATATAATTGCATTAATGATCATCACAAGAGCTGCATCTCTTTTTCTTTCGGTTACACCTATAGATCTCTGCTGATCGACTTTTAAGTTCAGCTCCCAAAATTCTGTCACAAGTTTATGAGAGTAACTGAATTGTCTTTACCAGCAGAAGCAGCTCTTCATGGTGGCTTGTATGAAGCAGCAGGGGTCTCCTAGGTGTTCCATGCACCATCGAATAAGTTCACCCCTCTTCATGTTAGAATGTGAAATGGGATGTGTTTTGCACAAATCATTTGTCATCTACTTCTTGAACTAGTTTTTAGTCATCCTCTGAGAATGCATGTTGTGCACTTTGTAATATATGCGAGTTGTTACCCCTCCTACTGTGATCAACCATCAAAATTTCAGTGTAATAAAAAAATTTATAGAAAAATTTGCGTTATAGATTTGGTAAGCTTAAAATAGTTTGACTTAGGACAATTCTATAAGTTGATTTAATTTGGGAAAGTATAAATTTGGTCATGCTTAAAATAGTTTGGCTTAGGACAATTCTATAAGTTGATTTCATTTGGGACGGAGGGGGTAAAATTATGGAAATGGAATATCAGTGTACTAAACATTTGCATGCAGTGCAACTACACAAGGCGTCCTATTTTGATTAAATTTAAGATAGTTTGACTTAGGACAAAGCTAAAACAAAGTTTTTTTTGGGCACGGAGGTAGTAGAAAAAGCACTAATATTTGTGGCGGCAAATTATTATAACTAGATAATTATGAAATATATTTTGATATATACCTATTTGGTTTTATAGATGATATTTTATTATAAAGTTGATCAAACTTAAGATAGTTTGAATTAGGATGATAGCAGGAATTAATTTATTAGGGAATGGAGGGAGTACATTAGTTAGCTTTACTTTAGGGTGACAATTTTCTTATATTTGAATTAATTACCGCATCATCTATGTTGGCGCTTGGTGTGAAACCTTAACTCCAATCTTGGACGAATCAACTCAAAGATAGTAAAGTCATGCTTGGATGCATATGCTTTCACAAGAAAGTTACCCAAAATCCAAACAAATTATTAATATTTTAGGATAAAATTAAGATGTATGTAAACTATTCCCTCCATCTTAAAATATTAGGATCTTTAATTGTTTTGATTCAAACCATCCAAAGTTTGATCAAGTTTATAGAAAAAAAAACAATAGTGTGTACAATATCAAATGAGCTTCATCAGATACATTATGAAAGTATTTCACATTTACCTCTTTGATTGACGTCGTAGATGTTAGCACTGTTCTCTACAAACTTTGATAAAATTTAGTACGGTTTTGACTTCACAGTAGCCGAACCAAACAATTCATCGGGCAAACAATCTTGAATTGGACCGGTTCATTGGAGCCCATTTCGGAGTAATAACATTCATATTTCATTTCAGGCTGCATAAATTATATGCGCATTTTTTTTCTTCTTTCTCCCTCGTTGAAAAATAAATTTACGAACTCTAGAGTCTAGACAACGCCATCCCGGGGACCTGTTCGCTTGGCTGATAAGCCATGGCTGAAAGTACTGTTCGCTGATTTGTTGTGAGAGAAAAATACTGTTCGTTGAAAAAGTACGGCTTATAAGCCAAACGAGAAGAGGATGTGGTCTTTACGAACTCTACAGTCTGGACGACGTCATCCCAGTCTTCTTTCTATACCAGAAGTTTCCAGGAAGCTTCGAAACATCTTTACAGTTCACATCAGACGACCCTTACAAAGATATCCATCCTGAATTTCTCCGAACGATGGTGGCATCTTTACAGTTCATATCAGACAACCGTTTTTTATTTCAGCATGTTCGTCTTATGTGGTCGACCAGCTGCTATATAAATGGTTGGGGGTGCAGACGCTTGGAAATGTTCTTATGAACCGCTCCACTCTTTCAAGTGTTCTGGGCGTCATTTCGCCCTGGTACGGTTTTAAATTCCGAGAACATCTACAAATCTCGCAGAAATTTCGTATACTCGTAGCACACTGTAGGATTCTTGTGAAATTCTAAGGTTTCAAACGGGGCCTTGCAAAGATGGTGAACTGTGAGTTTCTCGTCCCGCTGGCGTCGTCTCTGGTAACGCTCGTCCTGCGCCCGCTGATCGCCGATGCCGTCTCGGTCGCCGGCAAGATCGTCGCGTTCGCTAGGGCGGCCGTGGAGTTCCTGGCCCGAGACGACACCGTCGTCGGTTGCTCCGTCCTTGACGACGACTACTGCTGCCCGCAGCCACACTGTGAACCGGTGGTGCTGACCTGTGGCGACGCGGCCGCCGTCACGGCGCGGCTGGGCCTACCCAGGTGGACGTGCAGCGGTGGCGGAAGTGGCTCGTCGGAGTGCCGAGCGTGCGGCGCCGCGGAGGTCGTCACCGAGCTGGCAGCAGTGGGTGGCTGGAGCGCGAGCGAGCGGGAGCTGGAGGAGGCGTTCCACGTGTTCGACCGCGGCGAGGACGGGTTCATCTGCGCCGCGGAGCTGTGGGCCGTCATGCGGAGGCTCGGGTTTCCGGAGGGTGCGCGCTACGAGGACTGCCAGAGGATGATCGGGGTCTTCGACGACGATGGCGATGGCAGGGTCAGCTTCCCGGAGTTCAGGAGGATGATGGAGAATGCTGCCTGCTAGCGTCGCCGTTGTTGTTGAGGAGGGTGAGGTTTGGACAGGACAGGATGGATTTGGCCGCTGGGACAATGCAAAATCTGAATGCAAATTAATTGAAAAGAGCCAACAATAGCTTTAAGCACTGTAATAACAGCATCTTATTTCAGAGATGTAGCAACGTAGGGCACTCCAGGAAAGTGTCACCAAATTAAAGAAACGCTAAAGATTCACGTAAGTGGACTGGTAACCAACCATTCTAAGCATGGTTCACCTAAACGGTCGTGTAGTCCTTTTACATATCGTTTAAATATTACATAGTGGTATGCCGTTTTCTTCGTTTAATTGATATCCCTTTAAACCTTTGTTTTCCTAGTTTAAGTGGCTGTCTAGCCTGAATAATAGCTAAACAACAAGTGACCGACTGATTGCTGTTTAGGATAATAATGATTCTAAGTGAAACTTGATGACAGGAATAACATGCCGATTATCCTGGTAAACAAGAAGGCATGGATTGGCCAAACAATGACCCTAAGGGGTTTACAAATGGAAAACAATTAAGTAAACTTTGTCAATACCCCCCTTGCAACTGTGAGCAAACAACAACACTGAAAGCATCTAGGCCCTCAGTTAGGTTTCGGTGATTAATGACAATACAAGATTACTATGACTAACGTGTGTTTTGCAGAGGCAATTAAGTTAGGTCATGGTAATGAAGATCGATTGGGCAATCGAGGTTGTCATGCCCCTACGATGGAAATAGTTTCGGTTTTCAAAGGATGGACGACAAGGTTAAGGATGACTAGTTCTAAGTGTCGGTTGGAGTTGGAGAGACACTTAGAGTAGTTTAGGACTTTGTTTTTCCTTTGGCCGTACTATTAAGGGGGGTATGGACGGATAGCTTGACCTAGGTGAGTCTAGTGAGATAGGTGTGGTGCACACTTATTAAAACTAGCTCTAGGTAGCTCCTATGCATGCCTAAGATCCATTGGAGCAAACTTCATTCACATATGTTCGAGAGTTGTAAGTGAATGGAGGGTCAAATGCTGACCGGACGCTGGCTCCGGTGCGACCGGACGCTGGCCGCAGGGTCCGGTCAATTCATTTGATCAAGAGACTGTGTTCGGTGCGACCGGACGCTGGAGTGGTCAAGTGACCGGACGCTGAGAGGCAGCGTCCGGTCGACTCCAGTAAGGTTCCAGAGAAGAGAATCTGCGACCGGACGCGTTCGGTCAGTATTGACCGGACCCTGGGGGTTCAGCGTCCGGTCGAGTACAGTAAGGTTCCAGTAAGGGTTTAATGCGACCGAACGCGTCCGGTCAGTAGTGATCGGACCCTGCCAGCGTCCGGTCAACACTTTTTCACTGGAATGCGGGTTGAACTGACCGGAGCGTCCGGTCAACATGACCAGAGCGTCCGGTCACCCCGCAGAAGTTCATAACGGTTCGTTTTTTAGGCTGCCTTATAAATAGGAGCTCCACTCGTGTGTGGAGTCACTTTTGCTCATTCCAACAGCTGAGAAACATGTTTGTGAGTGCCAAGAAGAGCAAGGTCCTAGTGAGGTGATTGAGATTCGTGAATCCAAGAGAGTAGCCTCATTAGTGAATCAAGAGTAGACAAGTGTGCATCCATCTTCTCATTAGGCTTTACGTGGTCAAGTGAGAGTTCGTGCTTGTTACTCTTGGTGATCGTCGTCACCTAGACGGCTTGGTGGTGATTGGGAGCTTGGTGATCACCCGACGGAGCTTGTGGGTGACCCAACTCAAGTTGTGAGCGGCTTTGGGTGATTCGCCGCGACGGAGTGTCGAATAATCGACCCGTAGAGAGCACTTGATCCTTGCGCGGATCAAGGGGGAGCTACACCCTTGCGCGGGTGCTCCAACGAGGACTAGTGGGGAGTGGCGACTCTCCGATACCTCGGCAAAACATCGTCGTGTTCCTCTCTCTCTCTATTTACTTTGAGTAATTCAATACTTGTCTTTACATTCATAGAATTGCCATGCTAGAGTAAGTTTGGAACATAGGTTGCTAGTCCGTTGTGCGTTAGATTATTAGAAACAATTTTCTAGGCACAAGGGGTTAATTAGGATAACCGTAGGATTTGATTATTGCAAGAAAATTTAGAATTAGCCCAATTCACCCCCCCTCTTGGGCATCTTGATCCTTTCAATTAGTATCAGAGCCTCGTGCTCACGTTTTTAAGCTTAACCGCTTAGAGCAAAATGTCTCACGGGGATGGACCTCCTCCTATCTTTGAGGGAGATGACTTTCCATATTGGAAAATCTGCTTAGAGGCGTACTTAGAAGCTCTAGACGTTGGTATTCTTAGAGCCGCCTCACAAGGCTTCCCAAAATCTTAGAATGCTACTAACCTACAAGGCGATGAGATTAATTATGAAAAATGGAATGCAAAGGCTCACAACACCATCTTTAGAGGCCTTTGCAAAGACGTGTTCAACCGTGTAAGGAACCACAAAGACGCCCAGGCACTATGGTCGGACGTTTGTGCGCTCCATGAGGGAACCAAGAGTGAGCGTGAAGAACGCTATCATCTTGTGATTAAAAAGCTAAATTTATTTGAAATGCTTCCCAAAGAAAGTGCTAATGAGATGTATTCTCGTTTAAATGTTCTTGTAGAGGAAGTTAATGGGCTTGGACTTACTCAAATATCACCATCCGATGTTGTGAGAAAGATCTTGAGTGTCCTCCCCATTGACAAATATGGGCACATTGTGACCGTGCTACATCAAGGTGATCTTTCCGCCGCTACATCGACACAAATCTTAGGAAAGATCAATGCTCATAAGATGTACATACACATCACGCCACAAGATGGCTCATCCTCTACAAAGAAGAAAGAGAAGGACTTAGCATTCAAAGCTAGCCAAGATAAGGGCAAAGCAAGACTTGAGTATGAGAGCTCAAGTGATGAAGAAGATGATGAAGAAAGGCTTGCTCTCATGGTGAAGAAGACCGCCATGATGCTAAAGAAGCTAAACAAGAGTGGCATCAAGTTTGATGGCAAGAAGAAAAAGTTCTTCACTAGCTCAAGAAGAAAGCCAATCTCCGAGATGGATTGCTACAATTGTGGCAAACTTGGCCATCTAGCTCATCAATGCACAAAGCCCAAGAAAGACAAGTTCAAGAAAAAGAACAAGGGCAAGAAAGATGACTCAAGTAATGAAGATGAAGATGAGAAGAAAAAGAACAAGCCATACAAGAAGAGAGATGGCAAAAAGAGGGACTTCTACAAGAAGAAGAGTGGAAAGGCCTATATTGTCGGTGATTAGCTCACGGACATTGATTCATCAAGTGGATCATCCGATGATGATAGTGACAATAAGAAGGTGGCCGCCATTGCTATTAATCTTGCATCTTCACCGCCACCATCACCATCATCCTCTACACACCTATGCCTTATGGCCAAGGGTGAACGTAAGGTAACTAAGAATGATGATAGTAGTGATGATGAGCAAGCTAGTGATGATGATAGCGATAGCAATGATGATGATTCACCTACATATGATGATCTTGTCAAAATACTAAGAAAATACACTAAGATCATTAGAAAGAGTAGAGCTACAAATGAAAAGCTTGATGCTAAAAATGATTCACTCTTAGCTAAGTGCGATACATTTGAAAAGGCTAATGATGAGCTTAGAGAAACTAATGATGCTATATCATCCAAACTCAAAGAGCTCAAATCTTCTAAGAAAGAGCTTAAAGATAAACATGATAAACTTGAGTGGATGCACAATGAGCTCATCACTAGTCACAACAAGCTAAAAGATGAGTATACAACTCTTAAGATCAATCATGATACTCTTGTCATTGCTCAAGAATTCCTACCAAATGAGCCACATGATGCTACTAACCATGTTGTTAAGATTGATATAGCTACATCATGTGATGATTTGATTGATGAGAGCATTGAGCAAGGATCTAGTGGCAAAGGCAAGCAAGTGGTTGAGTGCAATGACTATGATGAATATGTCAAGCTTAAGAACACAAATGAGAAGCTTATGAAAGATCTTGAAGAAATGAAAAGCCACAAAATGATTGTGCTAGAAACTCTTGATCATGACAAATAGTTGATTCTTGAGAATGAGAAGCTCAAAGAAGAAAACAAGAAGCTCAAGGAAGAGAAGAAAGATGATGCTCTAAAGGAAGAAAATAAGAAGCTCAAGTTGGAGAAAGAGCATCTCAAGATTGGATTGAGCAAGTTTGCAAGAGGCAAGCATCTTCAAAGTGAGCTACTCATGAACATCGTCATTAAGATGGATAGAAGTGGCATTGGATATGCGGCAAGTGTAGAGAAGAAGAAGGCTCAAGTTCAACAACAACAATCAAAGCCAAAGCCAAAGCCAAAGAGATGTTTTGAGTGTGGACAAGAAGGCCACTTTGCTCATGAGTGCCAAACTCCACCGCCACAACCCTTGCCCAAGCATGCTAGACCCTTTGCTTTCAATGCTCACTACATGCTTAGAAAGGACTCTAGTGGAAAGATGAAAGTCATGTTCTTAGGTCCCCCTAACAAGAATAGGCCTAAGATGATTTGGGTGGCTAAGTCACTTGTTGAGAAGGTGAAGGGCCATCAACAAGTTTGGATTCCTAAAGCTTGAATCTCTTATGTGTAGGTGAACTACAAGACCTGGTGGAAGTCATTGGGTTATTGATAGTGGTTGCACTCAATATATGACCGGTGATCCTCGTATGTTCACCTCACTAGATGAAGAGGATAGATGGATAAGAGGAAAATAACATTTGGAGATAACTCAAAGGGCAAGGTTAAAGGATTGGGCAAAGTGGCAATATCAAATGAATCATTCCATCTCCTAATGTGCTCTATGTTGCTTCATTGAGCTTCAACTTGCTATCCGTTGGACAATTATGTGATCTTGGCTTCCAATGCTTGTTCACCGAGAAGGAGGTTGTTGTATCCAAGGTAGATGACAATCAAGTGATATTCAATAGATTTAGATACAACAACTTATATCTAGTGGACTTCACCTCCGAAGATGCAAATTTGAAGACTTGTCTATTCACCAAAACAACACTTGGGTGGCTATGGCATAGAAGACTTGCTCATGTTAGGATGAGCTCACTCAAGAAGCTTATGAAGAATGATTTGGTGAGAGGGTTGAAGGATGTGAAGTTTGAAAAGATAAGCTTTGTAGTGCATATCAAGCCAGGCAAGCAAGTTGCAAATACTCATCCAACCAAAGCTTTCATGTCAACCACAAGAGTGCTAGAACTCCTACACATGGATTTATTTGGACCAACAATATACAAGAGTTTGGGAGGGAATCTCTATTGTCTTGTGATTATTGATGACTTTTCAAGGTATACATGGGTATTCTTTCTTCATGACAAATCCGAAGTTGCATCTTGCTTCAAGAAGTTTGCCAAGAGAGCTCAAAATAAATTTGAAGTGAAGCTCAAGAAGATAAGAAGTGACAACGGAAAAGAATTTGACAACACAAACATTGAAGCTTATTATGATGAAGTTGGGATCAAGCATAAAGTCTCCGCAACTTATACTCCTCAACAAAATGGTGTAGTTGAGAGGAAGAACTAGACTTTAATCACTCTTGCAAGAACTATGCTTGATGAATATAACACCCCCGAAGCTCTATGGGTGGAAGCAATCAACACCGCATGTTATGCATCTAACCGTCTATTCCTTCAAAAGTTTCTTAGCAAGATACCTTATGAGTTGCTAAATGAGAAGAAGCTAGACGTCTTCTTCTTTAGGGTGTTTAGTTGCAAATGCTACATCTACAAGAAGCGGCAACACCTAGGGAAGTTCCAAAGATGTTGTGATATTGGTTTTCTTGTTGGTTACTCATCAAAGTCCAAAGCATATAGAGTATTTAATCATGCCTACCTGGCTTGGTTAAAGAAACATATGATATGGAATTTGATGAATCTAACTGGCTCCCAAGGAGCACATGAGAATCTTGATGATATAGGTGATGAACCATTGAGGGAGGCTATGAAGAACATTTCAGTTGGAGACATCAAGCCAAAAGATGATGTACAAGTCATTGATCAACCTTCTTCATCAAGTGTGCCACAAGATGGTGAAAAAGATGGGAGAGTAGAAAATGAAGATACTCATATCTCCCATGAAGCAAATGGTGGTACAAGCACAAGATGTTGATGCTCCACAACCTCCTCCTCAAGTGGTCAATAGAAGAAATACACCTCTCCTACAAGATCATCCACAAGATCTCAATCATAGGGAGTCCATCAAAGGGTGTAATGACTCGATCTCAAAAACTTACTTCATTTATTGCTCATCACTCTTTTGTCTCTTGCTATGAGCCTACCAAGGTAGAAGAAGCTCTTAAAGATCCAGATTGGATCAATGCCATGCATGAAGAGTTGAACAACTTCACTCGCAATGAAGTATGGACTCTTGAAGAGCGACCAAAAGATGCAAGAGTCATTGGAACAAAGTGGGTGTTCCGCAACAAGCAAGATGATTCAAGGTGTTGTTGTGAGGAAACAAGGCAAGACTAGTGGCAAAGGGGTTCTCTTAAGTTGAAGGTTTGGATTTTAGAGAGACCTTTGCACCGGTTGCAAGATTAGAAGTCATCCGTATCCTACTTGCATATGCATCACATCATGAAATGAAACTATATCAAATGGATATGAAAAGTGTATTTTTAAATGGCTTTATTAATGAACTAGTCTATGTTGATCAACCTCTCGGGTTTGAAGACCCTAGATATCCTAATCATGTTTATAGGTTGTCTAAGGCACTATATGGGCTTAAGCAAGCCCCAAGAGCTTGGTACGAGCACCTTCGAGACTTCCTCATTGAGAAGGGCTTCACCATTGGGAAGGTCGACACCACACTATTCACCAAGAAGCTTGATGGGCATATCTTTATTTGTCAAGTATATGTTGACGATATTATCTTTGGATCATCAAATGAAGACTCATGCAAAGAATTTGGTGAATTGATATCGAAGGAGTTCGAGATGTCCATGATTGGTGAGCTTACATTCTTTCTTGGTTTTCAAGTCAAGCAAATGAAAGAAGACATCTTCATCTCTCAAGAGAAATACACAAAAGATCTTCTCAAGAGATTCAAGATGAATGAATGTAAGCCAATCAAGACACCTAATGCCTATCCAATGGACATCTCGACCTAGATGAGGGAAGGTAACCCGGTTGATCAAACTCTCTACCAGTTCTATGATTGGTAGCTTGTTATATTTAACCGCATTTAGGCCCAACATCATGTTTAGTGTGTGTATGTATGCTAGATTTCAAGCTAGTCCTAAGGAAACACATTTAATTGCCGTAAAAAGAGTCCTTAGGTATCTTAAGCACACACCAAGCATTGACCTTTGGTATCCCAAAGGAGCTATATTTGAATTAGTTGGCTATTCTGATTTGGATTATACCGGATGCAAAGTGGATAGAAAGAGCACATCCGGAGGGTGCCATTTGCTTGGTAGATCACTTGTGTCTTGGTCCTCTAAGAAACAAAATAGTGTGGCTTTGTCCACCACCGAAGCGGAATACATTGCCGCGGGTGCTTGTTGTGCACAAATTTTATACATGAAACAAACTTTACTAGACTATGGTGTAGTTTTAGAAAAGGTACCTCATTTGTGCGACAATGAAAGTGTGGTAAAACTTGCAAATAATCTGGTTCAACACTCTCGCATCAAGCACATAGATATCCGCCATCACTTTCTAAGACATCATGTTGCTAAAAATGATATATCACTAGAAGGTGTAAGAACCGAAGATCAATTAGCGGATATCTTCACTAAACCGCTAGATGAGGCTACATTTTGTAGATTGCGGAATGAGCTCAATGTACTTAATTTTAGTAACTTCACTAATAATTGAGCTTGTGTTGTTCCTTGCATTCATTGTAATATACAACATGTTTAAATTTTTGGCAATGCATATAGGGCTTGTCTAACATGGTTAAGATAACCGCCGAAAAGCGTGTGAAGAAGCTTAACCTTGGATCAAACTTGACAAGCAACTAGATTTACTTACAAGTATTGCATATGCATGAATGTTGTTTTGTCGTTTTGTTCTATTTGCCCTCTTATTGCCTATTTTCTTAAAAAGAATTATAGCCTAAGGCAAAATATCTTGAAAAATATGAGGGTTTGAGAGAGGTCACTCACATCAATCCCAATTGGTGTTTATTTGGATCTTATTCATGTTGGGACTTGATTGGGAATAGGCAGCGCGAAGGAACTTTGAAGAATTGCAGGAAAAGGACCACCGGACGCTACACCGGATGCTGCTGTCCAGCGTCCGGTCAGTTCATAGGAGGTGAACAGAAGCTGAAGGAGTGATCGGACGCTGCGTTTGTGCGTCCGGTCAGGAAGGGATCTAGCGTCTGGTCGTTTGAAGGAAAACAGGCTGACCTGACCAGACCCTGCCTGCGTCCGGTCATGGACCACCGGACGCGTTCGGTCGTGATTCTAGAGGAATTGGACCTCTCTGGAATCGACCGGACGCTGGGTGGTAGCGTTCGGTCGCTACCACCAGAGCGTCCGGTCAGTGGATCTCATGCGGCATCAGGACTCTTCCTCCATTTCCTTTTCTATCGCGTTTGGGGTCCTCATTTAACCATAGCCGTCGTGTTTTTTTTCTTAACCTAACCCCGTACGCCGCTGTGACCGAGCCCTAGCCAGCGCCGCTATAGCTCCTCCACGCCTCCCGCGACCGCGTGCCACTGCAAGCTCGCCGCAACAGCTCCCATGCCCACGCCGCCGAGCACCTCGCACCACCGCAACCACGCCGCCGCTGTCCCGCGCTAAATTGTCGCCACCACCTGCGCCCTTGTTCCCGCACGTCTCTCGTGACCCAGTGCCGCCGTCAGTTCCCCTACAACCGAGTGCCATCCAGCTACCGTGCCTTAGCCCTGCCTCCTCGTTGGGCCACCGATTCATCGTAGTGGTTCGCGAACCCTAACCCTAGCCGGTTCTGAGGATCCCCCGCGTGACGTCTCTTCTTTTCTTGGATTGAGGATCGTCAGGTAGAAAGCGTGTCGTCTCAATTTTGTACCTACATTGCTTGCTTCCTAGGGTCTTCGCATCTATTAGATATATTGTATTTATTTATATATCTATCTACTCCATTGTGCAGCGAGTCCGTGCCATTGAGGTCCTTGTGCCAGTTGTCAGACAACTCGGAGCCAAGCTCGCGAGTACGGATCGAGGCCAAGCCTTGGGAGTGTCAGTTTGATAGTTGATCTTCATCAGTGGCAGTTCATCCTCTTATCAGATCAGATGGCTCGTACAAAGAATGTTGGTGGTGGTCCAGGAGATGACGATCAGAGGCCCTCGCCTCGCCAGCCTACAGGACCGAAAGGCAAGGCAACGAAGCAGGTTACATCTAAGAAGCGCAAGTACCCCGACGCAGAGACAGCGAGAGCAGCAGCAGTTGCTGAGGCCGCAGAGCGTGCCGAGAGAGGTGGTGCTCGCAGTGGTGTGGTCATTGTAGATCCGCAGCTCACACCAGCACATAGGGCAGCAATTGAGGAGGCTGAGCGTCGTCATGGTGGTCCACCTAGGACTATCATGATGGCAGGATGTCGACTGGCTATTGAGGAGCCTCGACCTCAGGGGGAGCCCCAGCAGGAGCCACAGCAGCAGCCCCCACCAGTAGAGCCTCAGCTAGCTCAGGAGACTTAGGAGGGCCAGTAGGCCAAGGAGACTGAGCCGTCACCCTAGCTACGCTGCTCTGGTCATACCAGTGCTATAGTTCCACCGAGGCCAGCTACACAACGTAGGGGTTCACACCCACTGCCTAGACCACAGGGTCCACCTCTAGTGGTACACCTTGACTTAAGGGCCGCCACGGCTAGATAGGTTCGACAGCTGAGGTTTGTTAAGTTTGAGGTGTGGTTCCCTCCGAGGAGGGATGAGAGAGCTGCAGAGGGTTTCTACACACCACTGTAGGAGGATTTCTACAACGCTTATCTCAACAGTGGGGCAGTATTCAGATCTTAGCGGGTATGCAGTATAGAGTCTATTGTGGCAGAAGCCAGAGAGCATATCCACCCCTACTTGTCATATTTTTCGGGGTTGTCAGATCTGATCGGACTAGACTGTATGTGCCATCTTGGGTTCGGCAGTTTTATGCTTCGTTCTACGTTGACCCACAACAAAACTTCATACACTTTGCATTCAACGGTAGAGACTATAGGGTGATGAGTTTTAGGGCTCGGGAGATACTGAGGCTATAGGAGCAGCCTATCAGATTGCATGAGGTGTGTTATGGACAACAGGAGCCTCCTAGGCGTCCTCATGGAGGATTGGTGCCCCCTACTGATCTTGTGCGCCATTGCTTCAAGGAGCCTTTTGGTGAGGGGTCGAGGAGGACCCCCAGTGACCTTACTCCTATAGCTCGAGTGCTAGAGGCTATCATCAGGAGGACACTACTTCTCAGGTTGGGATATAGAGAGGGTCTAACTCGCCTACAGCTCTGGCTCCTTAATGCCCTGATGCAGCAGACCATGTTCGACATTTGGGACCTCCTTCTATCAGAGATGGAGGATACTATAGCTAAGGGCTTCAAGGGTCATAGGCAACTCCCATATGCACATTGGATCACCTTCCTAATGCTTAAGGCAGTGCAGGTTCGGACCCCTAAGATGGTTGTAGAGTACAAGGGTGCCACCACTGAGTTTCTAGCTTATAACATGGCATAGAGGATCAGGCACAGCACACCATAGGCACCCACTCAGCCCAGCCGTCGTCCAGATGTTCTAGAGTCAGTAGCTCAGCAAGACGAGATCATTAGAGGCATAGCCTCTACTGAGGAGGAGCAGCTTGAGGCACAGCAGGAGGCGACAGAGTCGAGTGATAGCTCGAATGATGATTATCTGCCGATTCCTCATATGCCTCCACGCAGACACGATGCAGAGGCCGGCAGTTCCAGCTCAGCTCCACCTACACTGTAGACGGACCCCGCCTTGATTGCTATTCTTGAGTGGATGCAGCAGGATTAGGCACGACAGGCTCAGGAGACAGCTGCCAACTTTGCTCAGTTTTAGGCTCGTCAGGATGAGTTCCAGTGGCACCAGCAGCTTCTTCAGTAGCAGTAGCAGTAGATGTATCAACAGTAGTTACTCATGCAGCAGCAGCTTATGGGATTTATGCAGCATGTAGTAACAGCACTTGGGGCCCCACAGCCACAGCTCTCACCCTAGATTGCTCAGCCTGCCACCACTATGATGACTCCAGCAGTACAGCCCAGTGGGCTTCAGAGTCAGGGATAGCCTCTAGCTCCATTTGCTTCACCCACAGTTCAGGTATCCCAGTGGTTGTCCTCTCTAGTGGTTGCCTCGTAGTTCACACCATATCATATGGGCTTCTCACCGGATCAGTGATCCTCGCTATTTGTGCCTGACACGTCAGTCTTTAGGAGTCTTGGAGCATCCTTTAGCGAGTTGACCGGCATGCCTACACCGCCTCATATGCATGACGTTGGTCCTTCTATAGCAGCCCCTGTCGCCGTGTCTACTCAGAGGCTCCCTTCGTCTGTCGCCTCCTCAGATCCTACGATAGATATTCTAGCAGCTTCATAGGCAGCACCTGCCCCAGCTCAGACCCAGACCGCTTCAGCGACACTTCCTACTACAGAGGGTTAGTCAATACAGAGCTCAGGGTCCGATGATGATGGCACCCAGTTTCATCTTGCTCCACGTACTTCAGCACCCAGCTCGTCCGCTGCAGCCCCGCCAACTGACCCGTAGGTTTTGGTGTTTGACGCCAAAGGGGGAGAGGGTTCGAGTATGTAGACTCAGGGGGAGCGACATTTAGGGAGAGCTAGTTATCTAGTATTAGCTTATTATATACATTTAGAGTTTTATCTGTGTGATTCACTATTACTATTATGCATTCGTGTGTTACTTTCATGCATATTATTATATCTATGTGATAGTGATATCTACGTGATTGTGATACATTACATGTGTGCTCTCTACTTTACATTATTTATATGTCATATCACTTGTGTTATGCTCATTCACCTTTGCTTCTGTGTTTATACTTCAATGCAAATGAGCTTTGTTACTCGTACTCATGCTTAATTCATATCCTTTGAGTACATTGTGTTGGTTTGGGTCATATAAGCTTGACTAACACTTTTGTTCTTATCGACAAAAGCTTATATGAACCAAGCCCATCAAAAACCTCACTCTTTCACATACTCGAGGTGGTATTGTCATCAATCACCAAAAAGTGGGAGATTGAAAGCATCTAGGCCCCCAGTTGGGTTTCGGTGATTAATGATAATACAAGATTATTATGACTAACGTGTGTTTTGCAGAGGCAATTAAGTTAGGTCATGGTAATGAAGATCGATTAGGCAATCGAGGTTGTCATGCCCCTATGATGGAAATCATTTTAGTTTTCAAAGGATGGACGACAAGGTTAAGGATGACTAGTTCTAAGTGTCGGTTGGAGTTGGAGAGACACTTAGAGTAGTTTAGGACTTTGTTTTTCCTTTGGCCATACTATTAAGGGGGGTATGGACGGGTAGCTTGACCTAGGTGAGTCTAGTGAGTTAGGTGTGGTGCACACTTATTAAAACTAGCTCTAGGTAGCTCCTATGTATGCCTAAGATTCATTGGAGCAAGCTTCATTCACATATGTTCGAGAGTTGGAAGTGAATGGAGGGTCAAATGCTAACCGGACGCTGGCTCCGGTGCGACCGGACGCTGGCCGCAGGGTCTGGTCAGTTTATTTGATCAAGAGACTGCGTTTGGTGCGACCGGACGCTGGAGTGGTCAAGTGACCGGACGCTGAGAGGCAGCGTTCGGTCGACTCTAGTAAGGTTCCAGAGAAGAGAATCTATGACCGGACGCATCCGATCAGTACTGACCGGACCCTAGGGGTTCAGCGTTCGGTCGAGTACAGTAAGGTTCCAGTAAGGGTTTAATGCGACCGGACGCGTCTGGTCAGTAGTGATCGGACCCTGCCAGCGTCTGGTCAACACTTTTTCACTGAAATGCGGGTAGAACTGACCAGAGCGTCCTGTCAACACGACCAGAGCGTCCGGTCACCCCGTAGAAGCTCATACCGGTTCGTTTTTCAAGCTGCCTTATAAATAGGAGCTCCACTCGTGTGTGGAGTCACTTTTGCTCATTCCAACAGCTGAGAAACATGTTTGTGAGTGCCAAGAAGAGCAAGGTCCTAGTGAGGTGATTGAGATTCGTGAATCCAAGAGAGTAGCCTCATTAGTGAATCAAGAGTAGACAAGTGTGCATCCATCTTCTCATTAGGCTTTGCGTGGTCAAGTGAGAGTTCGTGCTTGTTACTCTTGGTGATCGCCATCACCTAGACGGCTTGGTGGTGATTGGGAGCTTGGTGATCACCCGACGGAGCTTGTGGGTGACCCAACTCAAGTTGTGAGCGGCTTTGGGTGATTCGACGCGATGGAGTGTCAAAGAATCAACCCGTAGAGAGCACTTGATCCTTGCGCGGATCAAGGGGGAGCTACACCCTTGCGCGGGTGCTCCAATGAGGACTAGTGGGGAGTGGCGACTCTCCGATAGCTTGGCAAAATATCGCCGTGTTCCTCTCTCTCTCTCTATTTACTTTGAGCAATTCAATACTTGTCTTTACATTCATAGAATTGCCATGCTAGAGTAAGTTTGGAACATAGGTTGCTAGTCCGTTGTGCGTTAGATTATTAGAAACACTTTTCTAGGCACAATGGGTTAATTGGGCTAACCGTAGGATTTGATTATTGCAAGAAAATTTAGAATTAGCCCAATTCACCCCCCCTCTTAGGTATCTTGATCCTTTCAAACACAACAACCTTGTAGAACATAAGAATAACTCCAACACATCCCTGTTCGAGGTCCTATCCTACTTTTAAGCATGGGTGGACCAAAGAACTACTCCAGCGAAGCCCCTACTTAGACTCTCAAAAGCAAGAGGCTGAAAGGTCCTAATGGCTACAGGGAGGTGAATAGCCTATTAAAAAATTCTACAACAACACTTAGCAAACCGGTTAGATAATTATGAGGCAAAGCAAGTGTTGCGCTAGCCTACTAAAATTTCAAGCCACCTACCATAATTCTAGTTTCTATAGTCTCTATCCACACAATGACTATGTCACTATACTAAGTTAGTGTGCTCTCAAAGGCTAACTAAAGAGCCACACTAACTAAACTAATAAGCTCTCACAACTAGCTACACTAAAGAGCTTGACAACTAGTTTACGGTAATGTAAAGAGAGAGAGCAAGATGGTTATACCGACGAGTTGAGGAATGAACCAATCAATCACAAGAATGAATACCAATGAAGACCAATCACCTCGAAATCAAATGATGACACAATGATTTTTTTATCGAGGTTCACTTGCTTGCCGGCAAGCTAGTCCTCGTTGTGGCGATTCATTCACTTGGTGGTTCACGTGCTAATTGGCATCACATGCCAAACCCTCAATAGGGTGCCGCACAACCAACACAAGATGAGGATCACATAAGCCACGAGCAATTTACTAGAGTACCTTTTGGCTCTCCGCCGGGGAAAGGTCAAGAACCCCTCATAATCACCACGATCGGAGTCGGAGATAATCACCAACCTCCGCTCGATGATCCTTGCTGCTCCAAGCTATCTAGGTGGCAACAACCACCAAGAGTAACAAGTGAATCCCGCAGCGAAACACGAACACCAAGTGCCTCTAGATGCAAACACTCAAGCAATGCACTTGGATTCACTCCCAATCTCACAAAGATGTTGAATCAATGATGGAGATGAGTAGGAGGGCTTTGGCTAAGCTCACAAGGTTGCTATATCAATGCAAATGGCCAAGAGAGAGAGCTTGAATCAGCTATGGGGCTTAAATAGAGAGCCCCCACGAATAGAGCCGTTGGCTCAATTATTGGGCTGACTGCGGGATGATCGGACGCACCGGTCGTGTGCATCGGACGTGTCCGGTCGGTGACCGGACGTGTCCTGTCACTGCCTGACCGCCACATGTCCCATTCAAACGAAGTAGCCGTTGCTGCCACGAGTACCACACTCAACTGCGACCGGACATAGGAAACTCAGCGTCCGATCGAGTCCAGAGAGCTCCCAGAGCCGCTCTGGGCCAACTGGACCCGTCCAGTCACACTGGATCGGACGCTCCCAGAGTCCGATCAATTGTAGCACTGAAACCCGAGAGTTGCTGGTTCACACCGGACGCGTCCGGTGTGGCGACCGACCGGACGCGTCCGGTCGCTTCTCTGCAAACCTGAACCGAGCTAACTCACATTGACCGGACGATGAACAGTAACTTCTCAGCGTCCGGTCACTCCACTGAGCCAGAGTCCGGTCATTAATACCGGACACGTCCGGTTGCCATACCGGACGAGTCTGGTCACTCTGTGACCAGCGCGACTAACTCCTTTTCAATTCTATCTTCTTTACCCTTGCTCAAATGTGCCAACCACCAAGTGTATCACCTTGTGCACATGTGTTAGCATATTTTCACAAATGTTTTCAAGGGTGTTAGCACTCCACTAGATCCTAAATGCATATGCAATGAGTTAGAGCATCTAGTGGCACTTTGATAACCATATTTCGATACGAGTTTCACCCCTCTTAATAGTATGGCTATCGAACCTAAATGTGATCACACTCGCTAAGTGTCTTGATCACCGAAATGAAATGGCTCGTACCACTTATACCTTTGCCTTGAGCCTTTCATTTTTCACTTTCTTCTTTTCAAATCCAAGCACTTGATCATCATCATGGCATCACCATCATCATGTCATGATCTTCATTTGTTTCACCACTTGAAATGTGCTACCTATCTCATGATTACTTTGATAAATTAGGTTATCACTTAGGGTTTAATCAATTCACCAAAACCAAACTAGAGCTTTCCGAGGCCATCAAATTCTTCCCTCACCTTCATTCCTAGGGACTCTGGAGAGTCACTTATTTTTATGTTTTTTGTTTCCTCTCCTCTCCCGTTTGGATTCTGCCCACACTTGACCCCTCGACCACTGTTGTGCCCTCTCCAGTGGCATCCACCGCATGCCAATCTTTTTGGTGGAATCCACCATGTGCCAATCCTCGATCTCCAGTGCCCTCCATTGACCATCCTTGGCGGCCGCAACCAAACTCCCACTGTCCCTGGTGGCCTCCACCCCTGCACACTCCCCTTGACTGCCTCCACCGTCCAACCCTCCCTCGATGGCCTCCTCTGTACCCTAACCCTCGCTTAGAAGCTGCTCCCAAGCGGTGCCTCCTCCCCTTGGCACATACACCTTCCTCCCCCCCAACATAGGCTCCACCTCACATGCCATCCTCCTTAGCGCCTCCTTCCCCAGCGTGACATGGCGTCCCCTGCCTACCCTCCTCCTTATGGGAGCTCCAACGAGGACTTGGGAAAAACGTGAGCTTCTCGATATCTCAGGAAAATTTTACCATTAATGGGAGTTTGCAATCTCTATCTCATTTAGGCTTCCACCTTACTTACATTTATTTGGTTGTGTGCTTTACCTTACTAGTCTAGCTTTCTAGGTTTTGGTTGATTGGGATTGGAACTTAGGATGCAAAACTCTTTTATGACAGAGATAGCAAACACTTAGAAAAACTATAGTAGAAATCTAGAGAGATATCTTGCATAGGTTTTGATAAGTATGTTTTATTTTTTTTGAGAATTGCCTTTTAGTTTTAAATTGCGTAAATTCATTCTTTTTAGATGCCACGGTTCCTTCAACCACCGTGAAATCTATTTTCAGAAGTGGTAATATAATAAACCATTTATAGTTGTGGCTGCCCCAACTGTTGATAAGCATATATCTCTAGAAAGCCATTATTTGTAGAGGCCGCTTCTCAAGTCTCAAACTAATCTTAGAAATTTATCTTCTTCGCTCAAAATAAAATTGATTTGTTGGTGTGAACGACAACATGACCTGCATGTAATAAAAATAAAAAAAGTAAAAAGGAAAAGAAAAGAGAGAAAAAAAAAGAAAAGCACGACATCATTTTTAGGCCTGCACGTGCACCTCTGGGCCAGCTGCCATCTCTGCGATGCACGCCGCCGTGCGCCTTGTACCGTGCATGCTAATCCCCACCGGCGCACGGGCCGCTGCCGCCTATCTTAATTTTAGAGATGGCTGAAATACCATAAGACGACGGTTGGAATTGTTATTCGATCAGGCGGTTAGAAATATAACCGCGTTTAGAAAAAAATCAACAGTAAATACGAATACAATTACCGATTTTTTTTTTAATAATGGAATGAAAACATCTAGCCTTATGCTTGCTCACAAGTGAGGAATCAAACCACGTTACGAAATTCTCACACTCATGTTTAAAGCATTCTAAAAAATAACAAAAAATCAGTTCGTAACCTAGACAAATGTGCCATTCATAGGAGGAAAAAAAGGCTAGAGCTGATGTTGAATAACAGCAAACTAAAATCTTTTCCATACTTCTTATACCATTCCCAAAAATAACAAGTTATCTAAATTATGCTTGGGATTTTGTGGACTTCGTGTTGCTTTCTGGCAACCTTCCCTGAATCCTTCTATCACTATTCTGTGTTATTGCACTGTTCATGATGCTTGTGGGGCAGTGCCGTTTGGCTTTCGACGATTTCTAGCGTCTGGACATCCGGCGCGCGAGTGCGTCCGGACGCCACTCTCCTTCCCAAACCCGCCCGCACCACGCGCGGAATATAACGGAACCCACCCATGTCCTTCGCTCCCCACCACGCCCCTGTCCCCGTTCCCCCACCACACCCCTGTCCCAAAGAGCACGAAACACTTCAAGTGCAACATTGTAAACATATAGAAAAACTATGTAGTGCAATATCAGGATATAAATACTATAACATCGCAAAAATATGTAGTACAACATTGAAAAACATGTACTGCAACATCGAAAAAATATGCACTGCAACATCGAAAATTATGTACTGCAACATCAAAAAAATATGTAGTGCGACATTGAAAAACATGTACTGCAACATCGGAAAAAATATCTACTACAACATCGAAATTTATGTATTGCAACATATAAAATTATGTACTACAACATCTCAAGCAGTAGTATTGCAACACCGCAAAATCAACCATGAAACATGGAAACAGGAACATTCGAAAAACATATGTTGCAACAACCCAAAAATCCCATTATAACATTCAAAAATCATCTGTTGCAACATCCAAAAAAAACCACTGCAACACAGGAGAAAAACAACAAAAGCGTACAAACAACAAAAGGATGGGTTCAAGGTGCAGGTTGCCCCAGCCACTAGCCCCATCACCTTCGAGTTCGCCAGAGGGAGGAGGGAATATGACCCAAAGCTCGTCGGAACCATAGCCACCGCAGCGCCCCTCAGATCCAGAGGAGGAGGACAAGGGCTCAGATCCAGAGGAGGAGGATGAGGGCTCAGATCCAGAGAAGGACCGACCTACCTCGTCGAAGCCGCCGTCGTCGTCCGGTGGGGGGAGCGGGAGCCGGGTCACTTGGGAGCGCGGAGTAGTAATGGAGCTCGTGGAGGGGGGAGGGGAAGAAGGGAGGGAGCGTCGACCGACGAGCGGGGCGGGCGCGGTGTCCGTCGAGCGTGTCGCGGCAGTGAGCCGGGGTGTGAGGGATGGGGGAGCGAGTGGCAGAATGGGGATGAGGATGAAGGAGCGCGGAGCGGGAGCGGATGAGGGCGGTCGAGTCGTTCCGTGTGTGGCGGGTCCGTCCGTACGGAACGGACATTATCGCTTGGCTTTGTAATATTTGGCTACGGGATCCCTGATTGGGGTTGATATTCGTTGTCGCACTGATTTTCTCTTGCTCGATCCAAAATATTTGTCCAATATCAATCATCTGTCCTGGCATATCATGTTCTCAAAAGAGTAAAGTATGATAGTGGTCCTTGAACTTGTTAAGCTGTGTCAACCATTCCCCTAAACTATCAAATTGTATGTTTATGTACCTAAACAGTGTTTGAGTTTCGCTTCAATTCAAACGGGTTACAAGCCGTGACTGGAGACTCGGAGTTCCAATAGTCCCACTCCAATCCTAAATATATCGTCTGCCGCCGCTTCTCACTTGTTGTCGGCTGCCGCCGCCGCGTGCGCCCTCTCCGTCCAGCTCTGCCGCAGGCGCCCGCCCTCAGGGGCGGAGGACCCGGTAGGGAGAGGTAGGGCGCTCGCCCTACCTTGACTCCGCTGCAGATCCCCACCCCTAAGCGCTTCCTGCTGCTAGTCAGTAGCCATGGGCATAGTTTGGGAGTTTCAAAGTCTGAATACGAATGCAGCGTCGTAGCCAAAGGAGGAAGACAAGCAGTTGAGCATAACGAAATGTTACTTGGGTTGTGGCTTTGGTCTGGCCATATGGGCTTTCATTAGAAGTTTAGGACCTTATAGACCTGCTGCTGGCCCCAAGTTTGTAGACTTACAGTCCGACGCGGCTGATCTGAATTCGTGATCTTGCCTTTTCGTCTTCTCGATTGTGAATTGGCGATTTGCGGCTCTTGTGACTGGCGATGTGCCGATGTGGTGAGGGCACCGGCCACCAGAGAGGCCGGGAGGCGTCAGGTGCTAATGCCATCTCATCTTCAGTCTTGCTAATGTAAATCACCCTTCAGTCCCTTCTTCGTTCTTCCTCCTCCAGCAAGGCTGCAACAGGCCAACAGTTCGGCACTTTCTGCTCCTTCCTGTATCACGGCCACAAGGTAAGGCTTGAAACTTGAAATTGTGTTTTTTTTTTTCAGTTGTTTACTTGTTTGTTCAATTAATCAATTTGGTGGTTATGAAATTAATTTCGGTGCTGATTTTGAACCACAATGAAATTGTGAAGATCATTAGTTAATTAAATATGGAACCAAAAGGAAAGGGCAGTGCTAAAAGTCTTAAAACTAGAGGTACATGTTGCAAACCTGTAATTAGAAAAATTTTAACATAAAATAATTTTACACTTGTGCTGTTATACATATAAACCAATTGGTGTTGGTCGAATACAGATTTAAGGAAATTTTGGTTTGATGATGGCACCACAAATGTTATCGATTTCGCCATACCTCAAATTTTTTCCGTCCTCCGCCACTGCCCGCCCTCCCTGTCAAGGTTGGGGAGCAGCTCAATATTCTGTGACAGCAACTCAGCGGTGGCTACTAAAGGGCTGCTGTTTTCTTCTCAGTATTGCAGTGGCCTACAGCAGCTGGTGCATCCGTGAGTGCTGCTCGACCTGCTGGCTAGGAGAATATCTCGCGAGGTCCAGTGCAGTGATAAAATCCTCTGAAGTCTGAACTGAAGCCCCCCAAGATCTTTGTTGATGGCGGCTGCATCGATGGAGCTGCAACCGCACAAAAACTGTGACAGCAACTCAGCAGTGGCTACTAAAGTGTTGTTGTAGTGAACCATATGCTGTGTAAACACAAGCATGGGGACTGTCAGCAATATTTGTTAGGAATTGCTGACAAAGCATTTTAGTGAACCATGTGTAATTCAATGTGATTTGTTATAAACATGAGTTGCTGATATGTGAATGAATACAAGACCATTATAAAGCTGTTACACATATTCTTGATAAACAGAATCGCATGAGAATGTCGAAGATCTTCTCAGTTCTGCCCATTATAGAGTATTGCATCGACATAGTTTTTGATGCCTGGCCACTACAAGTTTGTACTGCATATCACATTATCACTATTATAAACAGAAGAGAAAGGCACAATTCATCAAGGAGCTTCATCACTTCGCCCACTTCACCAGCTATGAAATACCCATGAATCATTGTATTATAGGAAACAACATTAGGTTGAGCTCCTGCATGTGGCATCAAATCAAAGAGTTTTTGGGCCTCCGTAACCTTTCCTTCTTTGAATAGCTTGTCTATCATTGCACTGAACACATTGACATCAGGAGAAATGCCTCTATCCATCATCTCATAAAATAGTTCCTCAGCCTTCTCCCATTTGCCGTACATAGAAAAACCATGAATAAGGGTTCTAAATGTTATGATATTGGCAGACAATCCATCATCAATCATCTTGCAAAGCCTATCTATAACCGTGTTGTAGGTGACTATGTCTGGCATCAATCTGAGCTGCTGCATTTTGTTAAATGTAAGGATTGCATCGTCCAGCCGGCCTATCTTGCAAAGCCCATCTATAAGCGTGTTGTAGGTGACTATGTCTGGCATCAATCCAAGCTGCTGCATTTGGCTAAATGTAAGGATTGCATCATCTAGCATCCCACATTTATAGTATGCATACATCTGTATGTTGAAGACGTGATGGTCAAGTCGCATTCCATTTTGAACCATTAGATCTTTGACATTGTTCCTTTCAATAAGATTGCCTTCGGTAGCATACCCATGAAGCAGACTTCTATAGGTGGAAACATTGGGTTTTTCACCGCTCTGAATCATAGAATTAAAGATCGCTCTAGCTTTTGCGCACCATCCAGATTTACAAAGACAATCTATCAGCATATTGTAAGTAATAACATTTGGCCGTTGCCCATCTCTAGACATTTCTTAGAGAATTCTGAATGCCTCTTTCCACTGTCCCAAAGAGAGGTATCCGTGGATCAGACTGTTATATGTAGTGCAATCAGGCATAATATGTTCGTCAAACATCTGCCGAAGGACCTCCTCGGCCTTGTCAATTGCATGAACCTTGCATAGGCCATCAATGATTGAGCTGCAAGTCACAACATTTGGTGGGATCCCTTGATCAAGCATTTCACGAAACAGGGTGTAAGCTTTCCCCACCTCGCCCTCTTTAAAGAAGCCATCGATTACAGTGTTATAAGACACTGCATTAGGTGGGCAGTTGTCATCCTCAGCCATCATGTGGATAAGTTCGACAGCCTCTTCGCATTTCTTCTCATCACATAGGCCTTTGAGAAGTGTGGTGTAGGAGAAGACATTGGGGGTACAGCCGAGCTGAGGCATCCGTCGGAGCACAATATTCACTGCATCACTCGTCCGCTTCTCAGCACAGAGGGTCCTGAGCAGGGGCGTGAAGATGACGGCATCTGCCCTTAGCCCCGTTTTAATGATTTGGCCCAATGCGGCGAAGCCGAGGTTCAAACAGCCCGCTTGGCAACAGCAGCTGGTGAGGATGGTGTAGGTAGCGGCATCTGGAGCCACCTTCTTGGTTCCCGCTCGGGCCATGCGATTGCACAGGGACACGGCGAGCGCAGGGCCATCGCGCACGGTGGAGGAGACCAGGGCGCGAGCGACGGCGGTGAGGAGCTGGGTGAGGGCGTAAACGGAGCCGGGCCTCGCTTGAGGAAGGAAGCAATTCGTCGAACAGGTCGAGTGCGTCCTCGGGGCCGAGGTCTCCCGAGCGGTAACACTTTCCTATGAACTGCTCCAGCTCCTAGGAAGGGCGGCGGTCGGCCCTCCACACCTCCGCCGCTGCCGAAAGGGCCGGCGGTGGGGAACGCCTTTGGATCGATGGGAGCACCTCGTCGCAGAGTTGGCGCGCCGCCTCGGTGCTGAGGCTTCCCGAGCGGAGGCGCCGTCCAATGATACGCTTCAGCTTCTTCAACCAAGGCGGGCGCGTCCGGGTCGACATGGTCGGCGCCGTCGTCGCTCCGATTCGGTGGGAAACGCAGCTCGCGCTGGGATGGTACGCACGGCAGCGGCGGCGGCAACGTACTGACTGGTGTGGAGTGGGGAAGGAATCGAAGCTGCGCGTGGGCTCTCTATTGGGCCGTGGCAGCTGCCTGACCGTGGGCCGACTGATCACGTGCTTGCGTGGGCTCCCGTGGCATGTCTTCTTTGGGCATTGACCGAGGAAATCTGGAGATTTTTTTTCTTCACAAAAGAAAATAAGTTTGATTGCCAAACAATTTCATCAGGTGGTATATTTATATATTTTAGAGATGGCTGAAATAGTATAAGACGGTTGGAATTGTTATTCAGGCAGTTAGAAACATAATCGCGTTTAGAAATACGGTAACGCTCACGAGCGTGTGTACTTCCGTCCGAGTACCGTTTTCGGCGCCTACGCGCTACCGGCCCAACAATTCTCGGCTCTCTCAAAAACATCTCCCACTCTTGTGCTCGCCAATCACATGCTGCTGTGTCATGCGCTCGCAGCTGCCGTCTTCCCCACCGCGTGTATTTCGCGCCGCATGGCTCCCACATCCCGCACCGCGCCTCCTCGCCGCGCCGCGCTTCATCCCCTGCCACGCCCACTCCAGCTCGCTGCGTCGCACCCTCGTTGCTATGTGTCGTGCCACATCCCCCGCGCGTACAGCGGTGCTACTGGGGTGCTGCAGACGCCGCAGTTCCCCACCAGAAGGTCTTGCCGCTGTAGAAGTCATGGCTGCCGCGACGCGCAACCTCAGCAAGGAGATGTTGCGATGAAAGCACATGTTGCAAGTGTATGTGTCAAGTGTTTCAGACGTTTCAGAGGTATGTTGCAATTGTTTCATATAGATGTTGTAAAAGTAGATGGGAGATGCTGCACATGTTGCATGTTGTAAGTGTTTCAGAGACATGTTGCAACTGTTTCGAGAGGTTTGTTCAAAATATTTCATCTGTTTCATACATATGTTGCAAGCGTTCTGATCTGGATGTTGCATATGTCTCACACACATGTTGCAACAGTATGTCCCAAATGTTTCAGCTGTTTGAGTCTTATCTTGCACTAAGTTTTTTCATGTTGCGAGTTGCAAATGTTTTATCTAGATGTTGCATATGTTTCGTCTTTTTTCATATGTATGTTGCATTCAAGCAATGATATTTACTTTGTTGCCAATTTCTTTGAACAATTGATGACTTAACGGCACTATCGTACATGTTTAGGACAATTAAACCCAGAAACTAGGATGGTTTCTATGTTCATTAATTACAGTGGGAACTAAGCAAATGATGATATTGTATTGAAATTGTGTGTGTATGAGAGATAGATAGATAGATGGATGGATGGATGTAGAGAGAGGAAATGGTTTCTTAGACAAGAAATGATGCCTACACGGGAGCAAAGATATGGAGAGATGTGTAGGTAGATGATAGGAATGTAGTTGGACAAAAATTGATTTTGAAAAAACATCTGTTGAAAGTATGGTTTATATGTGTGTTGTTTACATGACTTGGCAAGTATAGAAGCTATCTCATATTTTTTAGGGTTTTTTTTTTTGACAAGAAACACATTTTTATTTCAACAGCATCTAGCTGTTAGAACCATTACAGAGTCAATGGTTACAGACTGTAGTGCATCTGCTAAGGTGCACTAATGTTCATGTTCTGCATTTGAACAGAGGTATGAAGACACAGTAGTAGAGGAATCTACCAGCTTGTTCGCTTGGTCGTATTTGACTTATAAGCCATAGCTTATCAGCCAACGAATAATATTTTTCTCTCACACCAAACCAGCCAACAGTACTTTCAGCCATGGCTTATAAACCAAACCAGCCCAAACGAACAGAGCGGTACGTCTCTCAGCGCCTGTCTTGCAAGAGTATCAGCACTTTGATTGAGATCCTTTTTTTTATCTTGAAAGTCCCTGTGCTTCTGTTGGCAGTGAAGTTGATGAAGAGCTGTGTTAAGTACTTGATCCTCCGGTCTGGAGGATCAGAGAGATCGGATGAATTTAAGTGAAGGACCGAAAACGACGACCAGAGAGAGGTGAAAGGGAGCCATAAAATTACTTTCGAAATATTTGGCCACTGTCCCAAAATCACCACCAAATATGTGAAGCAAACACCGTGATGTCCACGACCCAAATGAGTGGGTGGATGTTCCCTGAGAATACAGCGAGACACCACGAAACAATTCGGCCGATAAACACTCACACCGAAACTTCAAGAGCAGAACACTTAACTCCTATAGAAAAGGAGCAAGTGTCCAACCAGCGGCGGATCCAGGAAATATTTTAGGGGGGACTGGACAACACTGCTGCTCGATCTTAAGTCTCAGCCCCCCCTATACTATAGAACTTTGCCTAAAAATTCATAGGGGCTCTACAGTAATTTGCACTGATTCGGTTTGGGTAGGGGGGGCTTGAGCCCCCCCGCCCCACCGCTGGATCCGCCCCTGTGTCCAACCAAAAAAATACTTAGGCCATCAGATGACAAAAGTACTTTGAAAAGATCCGTAGGGAGTAAGCAAACCAACGCAAAAAAAAAAAAGAAAAGATGGAACTCAAATCGGAGCACGAGCGAACGAGAAACGAACAAAACAGCAAAGACAGCACAGGGCCACACTGTAGGGCTGGACTGTCCGCCGATAAAAACTCCGAAACAGACAGAGTAGAAAAGCTTCTTGTCTCAACGTGCGCAGCAGCCGCGGACTGTTCGCGCCCTGGCAGACTGTCCGTGCCTGGGCTGAGCGAACACGTCCTGGACAGAGAGCGAGAGGGAGATCGGGCAGAAGGCTGCGCTGCTGCCGGTCGGCACCGGCGGCCTGGAAGGGGCGACGGAGGGTCTGCACTCCGTCCCGCTGCTCCACTCACGCACGCAAGAACCATCGAGATCGAGCTGAGGGAGGGAGAGGGAACTGCAGTCGCCCGGGGCAGCACACAGCGCTGCAGAGGAACAGTGGGCGCCAAGGCGAGCACCGGCTTGGTGCCTGGAAGCGCGAGGGAGATGCCGGTGACCGACCGCCCATCAGCCCAGAGCTGCGACCTTCACAGCGCTGGCCGCTGGGAGCGCTCGGCGCTAGGGACGTGAGTCCGTTCAGGCCTGAGCGATGAACAGAAAGCAGCGAGGGACCGAGCGCACCATGGTCTGAGCCGATTCCTGCAAGACCAAGCAAATAAGAAACGCAGCTGCAAGGGAAAAGCAGGGACTGCACTGCGCCGTTCCACTATACACCGGTGGCTACTATCCACAATCAGGAAAGACGAAAATCCGACCCAAAACAAAAGGATTCACTCCCAAACTTTTCTCAGAGGATCACAACGAAGTTAGCGAGCTATCCCGAAAGAATCATCGCTCAGTTCCTACCGGGAAAATTCAGATCGAGCTAAGAACACGAAAAAGGTCTCCCAAAATGAAAATCGCCAATTTCTCCGTGCTCGAGTCGATTCAATCAAAGTAACCCTTAGGATAGCTTCAACTCATATCATACCACGAATCAACGCAAAAAGAACAAACTGATTTGGTCTCAAATCGACAAAATGCAAGATAAAAAAAAACTCCAAAAAACACAGAAAAATGAAAGACTCAGAATTGGGGAGGAGAACATGTGGTAATCGAATTTGATCCTTGCATTAGCTCAAGAGGTCCGATTACAAGCCACTCCTAGCAAATCAAAGCTACGATGACAAAAAGGTCAAGAACAAGAGCCACTCCTCTCTAACCCTAGCCTCCTCTTAGCACCATGCAAATGAGAGTGACCCTTTTAAGGATAACTGTCCAACCAGCCCCTTCACACACACACACACACACACACACACACACATATACATATATACAAAACTCCCTCACATGAAGTACTCATCCCAAATACCCACTAGGGGTAAATCCGTCCAAGTTTTTCTTCCTCGATCCAACGGACCTGGCGTCTTCTCGACATCACTTCGCCTCGACACAAGCTTCGAGATGACACCACGTGTCCGCTGATCCGCCACTCCCCGGTTTTAAGGCCCAAAACGGTCAAACCCGCCGCCGATGGTTTTGAGGCCTAAACCAGCAAACCTTCCCCCGATGGTTTCGAGGCTAAAACCACCAAACCCCTCCGATGGTTTTGAGGACGAAACCACCAAACCCCTCCGATGGTTTTGAGGACGAAACCACCAAACCCTGTGCACACCCGCCAGGCGTGACTAACCGATGTCGACGCGTGTCTGACCTCCGCCAAGCTTGACGCCTTTGCTTTCCTTCTTGACTTGACCGACGCCATCTACATCTCCCATGTAGATGCGTGTCTGGTCTCCGTCAAGTGCCACGATGCCACCGTCCTCCTCCTTGACTTGGTCGATGCCGTCTTCATCACCCATGTACTCTTACGCTTGTCGATG
This sequence comes from Miscanthus floridulus, assembly GCF_019320115.1. Taxonomy (NCBI): domain Eukaryota; kingdom Viridiplantae; phylum Streptophyta; class Magnoliopsida; order Poales; family Poaceae; genus Miscanthus; species Miscanthus floridulus. The sequence continues at coordinate 25,296,829 of NC_089583.1, read as the reverse complement.
TCCCCAAGTGTCAGCCACCGCAGCTGGTCACCCAGCCTCCTGGTCCCTCGGTCCAAGCCTCATGCTTGTCCTTCACCGCTCTTAGTCCATCGGCACGGCACGGCCCTACTTGACCTTCACCTCACCGTCGACCGCCGCCTCCGAGCTCCACACCTGCGCACCACAAACCAAGAGACATGTTGCACAACACACTTAACGCAACACAACTCAACACAAACACCTCCGGTTAGCCATTAGCGTAATCAAGCACATATAAAATATGACTCAACCGGGAAAACCTTAAACCTTTCACACATATGTCAATCATTCATCACACACGTACATGGGCACATCTCCACCATGTGTTCACGTTGAGAACTCAACCAGCTCTTGACCATCCGATAAGAAGTTTGTGTGCTGTAGATGCAGTTGATTAGTAACAGTTGCAGCTAGCGACAGGGCTGCTGCCTCAGCCATGACAACTGAGGTTGAATGTTGCATGGCTACCTTTATTATGTATATGTTTTGCGGCGGCTGCACGAACCTGGGTATTGACGATAAACACTCCAATTCCAGCTTTTCTGGGATCAAAGTGGCTTGATCCGGCATAGTGCACTACGTGAAAAATGGTTTGTAGCAACGAGACAATTTTTTTTAGGGGCGGCTGGTGATGAAGCCGCCCCTATAGTGACGTGTTTAGGATTCACGAGACCAGCCGCCCCTACAAATAAAACAGCAGGAGTGGCTGATGATACGAGCCGCCCCCGGTACTGTTATTTGTAGGGGCGGCTGCTGATTGAGCCACCCCTACAAATGCAGCGGCGAAAATTTACGAGCAGCTAACCTGGGCCTGGCTACGCCGGCCTTTCTGCCCATGCGAGACGCTAGTATTTGCACGCACACGCATATAAAACATAGGGTGCACACTGGCTAGGGTTTGGCACCGCACTTGCCGCCGCCGGCCTCCTTCGCACGCGCTCTCTCTCCCTCTGACACCAGCGCCGCCGACCTCCTTGCTCCTGTGTCCGTGAGCTGCAGCGGCGTAGATCGAGGGAGCCGCGTCGGACAGCCAGGCCTAGGAGGCGGTGGCCGCACGGACTAGGTAGGCCACGGGCGGTGGCGGCGTCTGCGCCGATCCGGGAGACTAGGCCGCGTGGATCTGGCCAGCGGTGTGAGATTGGTTTATATGTACTTTTCTAGCTTGCGGGCTCCGGCGGCCAGCGGGCGAGGCGACGTGCGGCTGTAGCCGCCGACGGGCACGCGACGCCGTGACTGCTGCTGCGCTTAGGGCTGGGCGGTGAGCTCTTCTGATGGATTTGTGCATGATTGGGGATCTAGGGTTAGTACTACTGATGGATTTGCAATTTCTACAGGAAGAGACGCGGGGGGCAGGGGCGGAGGAAGCATCTGTGTAAGATCGTGAGCCATGCAGCAATGCTGGGAAGAGGACATTGTATCTGTGCGCCTGGATGGTTGATGCTTGGTGTACGTGCTGAGGCGCCATTTCCTGAAATGGAATAATTCATACCTGAACGTGCAGCTTGTATATTGCTGCTGGTGTGGTCGCCTGGCTCCTACTTCCGTCCATTGTGATGGTTCCTGCATTATTAAGCTGTATACCTTGCCCTGAATTGGTGACGCCATTATGTGTGTGGTGGGGGCGTTGTCTTCTTGTTCAGACTACCCTTAGCAGCTAAGGTTGTATGCGCGCGTGTTAACTTATTTTCACATGGCATTATGGTATATATAGTTCCAGTACAAATAGTTTGCATACAAGTACGTGTGAGAGACCTAAAAGGAATAGTTCTACTTTCACCACTGAAGGATAATATATGTACACATGGCAAAATATAGGGCAAACCACCTACTAGGTGAAAATATGAAAACTAATTCAAAAACATATTTTTGGTTTGCACTACATATTTAGAAATTTGGTATATTATCCATAGTATATACATATATGTACTCACATACAAAAGTTGAGATACAAATTCAAACTAGAAAACTTCATACAAAAAATGATAAATTTCATATGCATATGCACTAGAAGACAAAATTTCAGGGTTTTGTCTATTTTTCCTTCTAGTGCACATGCATATGAAAAAAGAGTTTTCGTTTGCGCCGTGCTCTTGTTATACCCTCGAGATACGGTGACAGGAAGAAAGGAGCTACTAGCGAGGCAGCTAGGTAGCCAGTCGAATGCAAATTATTCCAGGTCTCGCATCACTTGCGTACTACTTGATTTCATCCTGCGGTGCAGGAGGGGCTACGGTCATCCAACCCAACACACATTCAGCCTTTTCGCTAGTTGATTTCTAGACTGATAAGTCCAGTTGGTGTTGGTTTGTTATGAGAAAAAAAATACTGTATCATGGCTGATAAGTCCTGGCTGAAACCTACGAGCGAATAGACTGATCGGCGGGCGTGCGGGGTTACTTTCGAGGACCAATCCCAACACAGTTTTTTTTATTGAAACTACAGTCCCAACACATTGGTAACGCATGGTAGCACCCGGAATTCATTGTCATAAACGAGCGAGAGGCCATCGATGCGCAGGGCACGAGCTGCGACTGCGATAGGCACGTAATAAGTGTGGTCATGGTCCGCGTCGTCATCCGTAAGTGGTGAGGCATGCTGTATGTATCTGTATCGACCACCCGTTGCATGTGCGGATCACATTGTCATCATGGGCGGCACTGACGTTACACTGGTTTTATTTGAGCCATGCATGCACTCTCCTCCTACAAGCTTCTTGATCGAGAGGTGATTGCGACGCAATTATCAAAACCTGGGTCTGGTACCTATAGACTTGGGATGTCGGAAGCAATCATATCCTTTTGCTTTGTGCAATACTCCGACTTCTTTTTAGTCAATAAATAACAATCTTACATTGCCAAATATAATCAATTCGGTAATGCTCAGGAGCAGGCGTTCGTCCATCCGGACGCCGCTTTTCGGGCCTGCACGCTATTGGCCCAATGGGCCTACTGCATCTCCCCATCTCTCTCAAAAATATCTCCCACTCCCGTGCTGTTGTGCCGTGCGCTCGCTGCTGCCGTCTTCACCGCCGCGCACCCCATCCCGTGCCGCGCGTCTCCCCCCATCCATCGCCGCGCTCCATCCCACGCCACGCCCGCTCTAGCTCACTGCGCGCCGCGCCCTCGTTGGTACGCACCGTGCCCCATCCCCCACGAGCGCCGAGGAGTTGCTGGGTGCTGCCGATGCCGCAGTTCCCCACCAGAAGGTCGTGGTCGCTGTCGACACCGTGGCCGTCGCGACGCGCTACCTCAGCAAGGAGATATTATGATGAAATCACATGTTGCAAGCATATGTTTGAAGTGTTTCAGACGTTTCAGAGATATATTGCAATTGTCTCATATAGATGTTACAAAATTAGATCGGAGATGTTGCACATGTTGCAAGTATTTCGGAGGCATGTTGTAAGTATTTTAGAGGTTTGTTCAAAATGTTTCATCCGTTCTAGATGTATGTTGCAAGCGTTCTAATCTGCGTGTTGCATATGTTTCACACATATGTTGCAACAATATGTTCCAAATAACTATTTTAGTCTTATGTTGTAGTAAATGTTTTCATGTTGCAAGTGTTTTATCTAGATGTTGCATATGTTTCACACATATGTTGCAAATGTATATTCTAGATGTTTCATCTGTTTCGTACGTATGTTGCATCCAGGTGTTTCATGTTGCACGTGTTTCATGTTATTCAGAGAGTTAGAGGTCACGGGGAGTGATGGTGGCACGGCACGAGCACTGAGAAATGGGGCGCGGCGAGCTGGGGACCGGGAGGACGGGGCGCGCCCGAGGCCAGCAGTCGGGGCGCGACGGGGGCGAGCTGCGCGTGCGGGGTGGTGCGAATGGCCTCGAATCGAGGCGGGACAGGGCAGGCTGCGCATGCGAGGCAAGTCGTCCGGGACCGAGAGGACGGGGCGCGCCCGAGGCCAGCGGTCGGGGCGTGACGGGGGCAAGCTGCGCGTGTGGGGTGGTGCGAATGGCCTCGAATCGAGGTGGGATAGGGCATGCTGCGCATGCGAGGCAAGTCATCCAGACGTGCGGACGCTGCGGGGAGGGGTGCCAGTGTGGGGTGGGAAAAAACAGAAGACAGGGCAGGCTTCTGTCCGGACGTCTGGGCGCTAGCACTGCCGTCATCAATTATGTATGTATAAGTATGGTAAGCCATTACAATTATCAGATTTTGACGATATTCCAGCTTGATCTCAGTGAACACATCATACAAAGATCATCATACCTAGATCAACAACCTTTGTTCTCTTGTAGCTATCCTGAGTGCAGTATGAAATATAGTGATTCATTGGTGAAACCTTCGGCTCACATGTATGCATGCAGACTAGTCAGCAGTGGAATAAGAAGAGGTCGCTCGCACAAGAGTCATCAATCATCCTTTAATTTGCGCCATGCTCTTGTCGTACTGGTCCTGAGAGTCGACGCAAGTACGGTGACAGGAACAGGAAGAAACGAGCTAGGCAGCTAGGTCAGTAGTAGTACTCTGTTACCGTCACCGCTGAATCCTTTAATTTGTCTATGCTTGTCAGAGCACATTGCCACCGGTACTCGTCGTGAGCTTGCATCACTGTATGTATGGAAGTTTCTACGCCATATTGTTTATCACGATTCAAGATCAGCAACTATAATTCAAGACACTGGAAATGATTACAGTTCTTCCTCTACCTGAGATATGCTTGGTATCTTTTTATTTAGAGGACGTTGTGGTTTAAAAATTTGAAGACTGCCATTATAATTTTGCTAAATTAGAGATATGTTATCCTGTCCCATGTGTCATTGACTCCTGTGAGCCCCACATGTCAGTGAGATACCAATGACATATCTCCAACTTTGCAAAATTATAATGGCACTGTATACCCAATAAACCGTACTCCCAGCAGAGGCTTAACTCATTCCCTTACCCCCAAGAAAAGTTTGTCGAAAAAGATTGTCATCGTAATAGGGATTGCACATCAACATGCGTATGCGCGTGGGCGCAATGGCTTTCGCGCTAGTTACTCAATCCGTTGCTTGTTTGGAACAAGAGTTTTCATAAAAGGAATGGTTCTTTTATGCAATTATGAATAGGCAGGCCTCTTGTGGATTCCTCCAACTCCATGAATGAAAGGTTCAAGAGGGTATTGTCCTCGGTCATTTGGTTTCCTCACGAGGAATTAAGGTTGATAAAGCCAAAGTTGAGTGAACGAAGTCCGTAGGACGGAGGTCCTACGGTAGGTAAGAGCACACACAAGCACTTGACCGAAAGGGACCAGTGCTTCTACTCCTCCACCGAGGAGCCGTTCTTGCGAGAAGCAAGGGATGTCGTGAACGGTGGGAGGTCAAAGAAAGAGAATTGACCTTAATTAAGCGAACATCAGTCTCAAAAAATAAAAATAAAATAAAAATTAAGCGAACATCCAAAAATTACCTGAAGGAATTTATACCTGATATTCTGGCTTAGGTGAAACTTATTTCGCACAAAATTATTAAATTAAGGCATAATTCATTGCTCAATTGTGACGAAGTGTAATATCTGTTCTAGATGGATTTTTAATTTAACAGTCTCCATCGAAGCCGGTATATCAAACAACTGTAGAACCGAGAGCATTATTTTTGTGCCTTAGAATTTGGTGGGGATTATTGGATTTTATTGGGCACAGCCTAATTTTATTCAATTTAAAATCAAGTAAATCATAATGCTCAGATTGAATGTTAGGTGCACTAGAGTCTTAGTTCAATATGGGAATTTGACTAAATGTCAAATCAACTTAAATGGGTGACTGTTTGGTACAATGTTGTGAAGTTGAGAGAGGCAAAAGGCGTGCCGCACGTGCGTGCACCCAACCATGTTGAGTTGCGCTGTCATGACATGTTGTAGGGCGGGTTGGTTGAGCCACTTGAACTAATTAATGTTGATTTGATTGTGGTTAATGGATGAACTTGTAATGGTCCTGGTTATGGCTCTATGTTAATGGTACGGTTACTTGTAACTCCTATGTTTATGGTTACAGTTACTAGTAGTTGATGAGTGCTTCGTGATGACGTCCATGTTCATCCTCCACCCTTCGGCTTCCATCTCCCATGTCTGTATCAAAGGTGTGCTTGCTATCAGCTTCCCATAAGAGAAACATTCATCTAGTGCACCATTATTCTTCTGTTGCAGCTGCTTTCTAGTTTCTTCATTCCAGTCTCTTGTGCAGACAGAGGATTGGAAGAGCAGGCCTTCGGAATCGCGCCCATGTCTGTGACACCTACTCGGGTGTGCCAGGCGATCAGTTTTTTGGGTAGTGTCTAATGAGATTGCTTGCTGCCGATCTACATCGTCTTCTCGGTGTTCTTGAACCTGCGATGTCTCTGCATCGTTTTCTTCTTGGTGGACGTACACGCGGGACTACACTAGGAACGTCTTAATTCCTGCATTGACTGTGGTCCGTGACTTCGAGCAACGTCCTATGTTAACTAGTGTACATGGAGCCATCAATACCTTGAGCATGGGTTCCTCTGTTGGGTATACATGCACCCCTTACTGAATGTGTTCAATTCAGTAGTATAATAGCTTTGATCAGTATGTTTGTCCTGAATGTTTTACTACTATTGCTAGTAGTATTAATTCACACGTGCACTTATATGCCAGAAGCAGGGGAACGAAGAGGGTTGGGACTCCCTTACCGGCAGGTGATGTATCTGTGTTAACTGATTTTTACTAACAGCTAGATGTCTGATGCTGCCTTGGTATCACTACTGGATTTAGGCGCGGCACTCGGCAAAGCCTTTGCCGAGTGTATTTAGGGCTTTGCCGAGTGCCGCACTTGGCAAAGGCCACTCGGGAAAAAAATAGCCGGCAAAGTAGCCTTTGCCGAGAGCCATTTGTCGGCCACTCGGCAAAGCTTTTGCCGAGTGCTGAGACAGCACTCAGCAAAGAAAACGAGCCGTCACGGCGCAGGAAACGGTGACGGCGGCTTTGCCGAGTGCCAACCCGGACGGCACTCGGCAAAGTTTTTCATTCTTTTAAAATTCTTTGCCGAGCGCCGCCCGGGCCGGCACTCGGTAAAGTTTTTTATTTTTTTTAAATTATTTACCGAGCGTCGTCCGGGATGGCACTCGGCAAAGTTTTTTATTTTTTTAAAAAAATTTCTTTGCCGAGCGCCGGACAGGTGGCTCTCGGCAAAGTTTTTTATTATTTTTTTAAAAAATTCTTTGCCGAGTGCCGGATGGGTGGCACTCGGCAAAGTTTTTTATTTTTTTAAACAATTCTTTGCCGAGTGCCCCTTTTTCCAGCTTTGCCGAGTGCAGTGACCATTGCACTCGGCAAACTGACCAAAACCAGTTTTTTTATTCATTTTTTACATTCCATCACGACAAACACAAATTATCACATATATCTCACATCCATCCAAACATACATCACATATTTATCACATCCATCGCATATATCACATTCATCACAATATACCACATATATCACATACATCAATCTAAACATCTATCACATATATCATAATTATCCAAATATACCACTAGTGCATGACAAGTATATCAGAAATCCATCACCAAGTGAACAACAAATGCAAATACAACTAATGCTACTCATCACCAAGGTGAAAACTGAGTGCCTGGTGAAGGAAAAGCTGGATCAGTCGGAGGCGCATGAGCTAGATTATTTGAACCCTCCGACTGAGGCTGCACAAAGGAGAAGAGATTGCATGCGTTAGACAAGATTACTTGGATAGCTAATCTAGGTCATACAAGTAAAGCACAAGCGAAAATTCACAGGAGTAGCTGCAGCTGCAGGAGTCGGAGGTGGAGCGAACAGCCCAGGTGGCACAGCTAGACCCGTATGTTGCCCAAGAGTCTGCATGAACTGCATCATTTCCACCATCCTCTGTGCCTGGGCCTCTCGTGCGGCCCGCTCGGACTACAGCTGGGCCGCCAGGTCCTGACGTTGCCTTGCTTCTTCTTCCAGCCAGGCCTGCAATATTTCACTCCAATGTTTCAGTAATGCAAAGCTAATTAAGGTGTGTAAAGATCAATGTACGACGAGTAAAATAGGAATAACCTCGAGTGCGTCGACCCGTTGCTGTGAAGCGCTTGGCCGTGGCCGTATGGCTGGGCTTGCGCTCGTGCTCCGTGCTCGGATCTAGGAGAGAGAGGGAGTAGAGGTCGAGTGGATGACGCCGTCACTAAGCCAGTACCGCCCATGCTTCTTGCCTCCACCCACCCTCATGACGATCTCTGCATCAAAGTCCTCGGTGCTCGGGTCGTACTCTGGCCCATGGACCGACTTTGCCGCCGACGTGGACTCACTGATGCGGGTGTGGACGCTCGGGTTGGTGTACGCCTCGGGTGGGTCCTCCGGGTTGTAGGAGGCGCCGGACGTCGCCTTGCCCTTGTGGGACATACACCATGCCTGGAAGTCGGAGCATTGCTGGCCACCATGTGCCTCCGACTGCGAGAAAGACAGCAAGATAATTAGAAATCAGGCATAATTGAGCGTCAGAATAGATAAATGAATTCGTGTACCCATAATTGTTTGTATCCGGCGAGGTTGCGGTTGCCTTGATGGTGTGCTGGACCTTGCATCTGCAAACGCCGCTCCCGGGCAGCATCGTGCGTCTCGGCCCACCCGGGCGTGAACCACTTGTCCACGATCATCGCCCAGCACTCGAGATACAAGGAGCACCACCAGGGACACATCTACACATCATCAAGTATTTGACATATAAAAAGATCAAATTAAACCAACTTAATCTCAAAACGAATCAATATTAATGTTCTTTATCTACCTCAAGGTACTGGTCCCGGGTCAGCGTCATCTTTCTTGCTTCTTCTTTGCTGACCTTCTCTCCAAGTTTCGACCCGTAGTTGGTTATGATGGCCTGGATGCGCGTCTCGTGATGCATGTCGGTGACGAGTTTTTTACAGGCTTTGGTAGCCACCAAATCTGCCCTGGCCTCAGATCCCTCCTCGCATTTGAAATAAGTTTGCACACAGACGCGATGTATCCATTCATTATTTCAAAAAAAGTCCAATGGATGCGATGTATTGAGCAGTGTAGTGCGAGGGAGACTTACCCAAAACTCTGCCTTGTTGGGGTAACCCACATCGGGGGCGACGGCGTAGTGGTCAAACGTCCAGGCTGGCTCCCTCATGCTGGCGTAGTCAACCAGGCCAGGGTAGTGTTGCCTACACAGAAGACCCAGTACGCCATTGACCAGGCGTCCGTGACCACCACCCGACACAATCGTCCAGTTTCTGCACAAGTGATTAAGAAAAAATATTAGTTTCTCTATCGATTTTCAACATATCATATGAAGTGGTGGTGATTAAATCTAAAGTACTTACTTTTGCCCTTCGGGGCGAATCATTGGGCGTTGGTGAGGAAGCGGAACCGGAGGGAGGCTCGCCGGACCTCGCAAGTAGACGTTAGACGAACCAGAGGAAGCGAAACCCGTACCATCCTCCTCGTGCGTCCCCTCCCCCTCGTGCGCCCCCTCCTCCTCGTCCGTCTACCGAACCAGCTCGTCGTCGTCCCTGGGCCTTGCCTCCTCCTCATCCTCCTCACGCTGTGTGGTAGGAGGCGGTGGCGGCTGCCTCCTGCGGCCGCTGCTCCTCCTCATCCTGTCCGACGGCCCCTCACCTACAGCGGCATCTGCAGTGCGTGGTGTTTGGTAAAGCGAGGACACGTCCCTGTGACGGTCACTTCGGCCCGCCATCTTTGTTCAATCACCTGCAATTAAAAAGAATAAACAAGATGTAATTAGAAATAGAAATAGATGCAAAATAAACAAAACATAATTACAAAAACATAGTATTACATGTATTAGAAATAATCTTCATGATTGGGATTAGCTGGATCATAGGTCTCGTCATCACTATCAACATTGTCATTGCCCAAATAATCAACACTATCCGAAGGAGGAATGTTGTCTTCATTGTCATTGCACATTTGCTGCAGGGACATAAAACTAGACTCGGGGATTTAGCTGCCTTGCCAAATACACGGTTCAAGAAAGCATTGGTATAATCACTCTGACTTCTCTGGCCCGTGTACATCCATTGACGGTCATCCATCCTCTAACATATATATCACTGAGCAAAGTAACCATCAATTGCATCTACATGGTGTTCCTACTGTCTAATAGGTGAGGATAGGTCCTAATCCCACCCGCGGATGCATAGACGAGGTTAGTCTCCATGGTCTACTCCTATCCGAGACAGAATTTCGGCAGCACCTCCCCGCTGTTCTCCAGATACACGTCTTGCCAGGGAGAGTGTGTATCCGGAGAACAACAGGGAGGTGATGCCGAAACTCTATCTCGGATCGGAACAGACCATGAAAACTAACCCATCTACGTATCCACGGGCTATCCAAAAAACATGGACAATCCAAAACAGATACGGTCGTAGATATGAAAAGATCTGCATACCTCCAACCATATCTCTTTCGAACGGGAGACACCTAATTGGGTTACGCGATCTACGACCATGATACAGAAAGAGGGGTTATACCTAGGGTGGTGGTGGAGTCAGGCTAGCGGGGCCATGGTGGGTTGGTGCAGTGGCGAGGCGACGCGGTGCAGGTAGACCCGCAGCGGCGAGGAAGACGATCAGGGTCGCCGAGATACTCCGGCTCGGCTACGACGGCTCTTCTCTGCAAAAAAGAACAAAATACTATCTCAGTTTAAAATTTCGGCAGAACCTCCCCTGCACGGTGAGGTATCCAAAATCTGCAAAAAAACATACGGCACGATGGCCGACAACCACATATACATATGCATTCAATTCAACATATCATTGCCATGTCACATTCATCCACCACCGCCACCGCTGCCGCCGCTACTCTACTCTTCTACTACTACAACCACCACCACCACCGCCACTCAACTCTTCTAGTACTACAACAACCACCACCACCACCTATTACTACTACCACCACAACCACCTACTGTACTACTACTACCACCATCACAACCACCTACTACTACTACTCTACCAAACTCTACTTCTACTAAAACATACTACCAATGCTACTCTACTACTCACCTATGGTGTCGGGGGTTGGGAGGGCGTCGGGGCATCGGGGTCGGCCAAGGCGCGCCGGGGACGGGGAGAGGATGGCCGCGGCGGTCAGGGGCGCGTCAAGGACGCCCGGGGTCACGCCGAGAGGGCCGGGGCGCGGGCCGTGGGGTTGGAGCAGCGGGCGTGGGGCGGCGGGCGCCGGTGGGCCGCGGTGTCCGGGGAGGCCGGCGGAGGCGCGCCGGTGTGGGTGGGCCGGTGGGCGAAGGCGGTAGGGGCACGCCGGCGGGGGCGCGCCGCCATGCGCGGGCGGCGGAGCGGCGGGGGCGCGTCGGCGGGTGAGCGGGCGGGACGGCGGGCCGGCCGGCGCGGGACGGCGGCGTGCGTGTGTGTGTGTGGGAGGGAGGTAACGGTTGGGTGGCCGGTTTGTCTAAGTGTGGATGGGCCCTTTGCCGAGTGCCCCGATCTGGCACTCGGGCTGCCGGTTTGCCGAGTGCCAGATCAAGGCACTCGGCAAACGTGTTTTCCTTTTTTTTTGAAATCTAAACCCAAAACCGCACTGCATCGTATTTTTAAAAAAAAAATACCACTTTGCCGAGTGCCGGACGGAGAGGCACTCGGCAAACATTTTAAAAAAAATTTGGCACGCTCTTTGTCGAGTGTCCCCACGGACACTCGGCAAAGGGAACACTTTGCCAAGTGCCTGGCAGCTGGCACTTGGCAAAGAGCATGTTTGCTGAGTGTTAAAAGATGACACTCGGCAAACCAATATTTTTTTTTTGTATTTTGACCTCCAAACTTTTTATGTAGTCCTCTTACAGTACTTGTACTCCTTGTCAAAATTTGGTACATTTCCCAAACTATTTGCTATATTTAGTTAATTTATTTTATTTAATTGAATTTTTTTCGAAAAATGCAAATTTGAACGCATCGAATAATGGAATTTAATGATTCAAAAAATGATATTCATGGTAGATATCACATGTGGAGATGTCCTGGTTTGTAAGCATCGTACGTGATAACGTGCACCAAACCTTCTCAAATTTTTATCACATCCTCCACATACGATATCATGACATCTCGACAAGTTTCATGATTTTCGGACTTCGTTTGCATTTTATAGAATTTAAAAACAATTTGTTCGCAAGTTCATGGTTATGTTTCGTGAATAAGATGTTCGAAATTTTGGGTCCGTTCCTGGATACGGCCTCACACTACACTCAATACCATGAATATTATTTTGTGAATCATTAAATTCCATTATTCGATGCACGTGCAGTTCAAATTGCATTTTCTGAAAAAATTCAATTAAATGAAATAAATTAACTAAATATAGCAAAAAGCTATAAAAATATACCAAATTTTAACATGGAGTCTCATGTACTGTAGGAGGACTCGAGAAAAATTTTGGAGTTCAAAAGTGGGAAAAAAATAGTTTGCCGTTATTCTTTGCCGAGTGTCAGGGTCTGGCACTCGGTGAAGAAGTGGTTTGCCGAGTGCCTACCCGTTGGCACTCGGCAAACCTGGACGGCAAGCGGCGGCCGTTACCTGACGCCGCTTTTTGCCGAGCGCCAAGGTAAAAAGGGCCTTTGCCGAGTGTCTGGCTTTGCCGAGTGCCTGACACTCGGCAAAACCTTCTTTGCCGAGTGTATATCATTGCCGAGTGCGGTACTCGGCAAAATAGCTCTTTGCCGAGTGCCCGACTTTTAGCCCTCGGCAAAGAAAGTTGCACTCGGCAAATGCCCTGTTTCCTGTAGTGTATTATGGTATGGTGCCAATAGAAATAATTTGCGTACTATCACCTGAATGGAATATATAGTCCTATTTCCACCACAAGATATGTATGTACGGTGCCATACAGGTGTGACCAGGGTGACATCCTTGTACCTATCTTGAGTGGAATATGGAATATAGCGAATAGGGTTCTACCTTTTGGCTGAAATGAACGCGGGAAAGTCACCAGTGCAATAAGACGATCGCAAAAGAGTTGTCCTTTAAGCTGTCCTCCAGTGATACTCTCGAGAGAGACGGTGACAGGAAGAAAGGAGAGGCAGCTAGTTAGCCAGTCGAATGCAAATTCTTAGGTCTCACAAGCGTACTATGGCACCGTATCGCTTGACTTCATCCTGTGGCGTATAGGAGCTACGGCCATCCAAGCCATGGGAGCTACCAATGGAATTGCGTAAACTGGCTTTATTTGAGCCGTGCTCTTTGCTCCTACAAACTCGAGTGGTTAATTCATGACGCAAAGTGGTTTGCGATTATCAAAACCAGAGCCGGTATCTAGGGCTTGTTTAGTTGGCGATTTTTTTTTGGGAAATGGTACTGTAGCACTTTCGATATTATTTGACAATTAGTGTCCAATCACAGTCTAATTAGGCTTAAAAGATTCATCTCGTGAATTTCGTCTAAACTGTGTAATTAGTTTTATTTTTTATTTATATTTAGTGCTTCATGCATGCGTCCAAAGATTCGATGTGACGGGGAATCTTGAAAAATTTTGCAAAATTTTGGGAACTAAACAGCACCTTATAGACTTTCGAATGCCAGAAGCAATCTTCCTTTTGCTTCGTGCACCCCGTCTGGGTCCCCAAGGAGATCGAGAATGGTAGAGGTACCAGGTGGAGTTGTCCGCTTCGGTCTTTCTCAGGCATGGAGTGTTAGATTGATCTCTAACTGAACCCAACGGCCCAGTTGGGCCTTTGATTCGCGCCTTGATCGGGGGCGCCCAGCCCACCATGGCTGGAGGGCCCCTGTCACCCTGCCCTATAAAAAAAGAGGTGGGGGCCAGTGGCTCTTATCACGAGGTTGACCTGAGCCAACCTCCCCACCGACAAACCCTAAACCCGATCTAAGTGAGGGGCGCAGCCAGTGACGGGAAGCCACCAGCCGCGCCGCCTGCTGCGTCGACGTCGACGTCTTCACTGCCCTCTTCACCGACCGTCGCTGCCCGTGCGCAGTCTTCATCAACGAACCCGATGGCGGCCTCTGAACCCTCCCCCTCCGCGGTGTCAGGTTCATCAGACCTCATCCACTCCTCTCTGTCTCTCTATTGCTGCACTAGAATGTATCCTAGGTCTTTGATTCATCAAGCACCCCGGCTAGATCCACTCCTAGACGATCCGAATAGTTTAACAATGGTACCAGAGCCATCGGTTTCTAGGATTTTAGATCTAGAATGGGTAAACCGATTAGAAAAGGAAAAAGAAGATTAAATCCAGTGCGGGTCTAAGAAGAAGAAGAGGGTTTCGGCCGACAAAGGGTTCGGTTGAACCCTAACCCTAACTGGGTTAAGGAAAGAGAAGAAGAAGAGGGTTTTCGGCCTTAAGAAGCTGCGATGCCGAACCCTAAAACCGTAGTCCCTCTGGGGAAGATAAACAGTGCCTAACTAGACCCGAAACCCTAACCCGAACTTCGATCCCCACCCCCAACCCTAAATCTGATAGATCCGAGAAAAGAAGAAAGAAAAATCAAAGAAAAGAAAAGTGGGAAGGGGAAAAGGCACCTACCTCGCCGTGCACCGGGGAGACCCTTCGCCGGCGCGGGAGAAGAAGACCGAGCCGGGGGATCTGTTCGCCCGGGTTCGGCCAAAGAAGCGCCGCGGCCAGGCCGCTCGACGGCGGTGCGCTCACCCATTGGGGAGCGCGCACGCCGGCGAGGGGGCCGACGACGGCGCCGGGGCTCTCTGCTCGCTCTCGCCGTTGTTGCTCGTCGCTCGGGCTCACTCGGCTGAGAGAGGGAAGGGAGAAGAGAAATGGCAAATGAATGACGCTAGGGTTCAGGGACCGCGGCTAGGGGCGATTTTGTTCGCCCGAAGACGCCGCGCAGCCGTCCGATCGGCTCCAACGGCACCAGATGCGCGGGCCAGCGTCGCGGCCCAGGCAGGCGAGCGCGCCGCGGAGCTTTGCCGGCCCAGGCCCACGTTGCGGCCTGGGTGGCAGCTCGCGCGCGTGGAGGCGATGGGCCGAGCCGGTTTTTTGCCGGTTTTGGGCCGAAACAGTAAAGAATGAGCCCGTTTCACATTTTTCTTTTTCCAGAAAAATTGAAAAAATGGAAATTGGCTCAAAAGAAAATAGAAAAGTATTTTTCCCTGTGGGTAAAATTCAAGAATATGAGTTCATTTTTCCGCTACGTATTTAAAGATGTTATTGTGGGTCACTGCCAACAAGAAGTGTTTGACTGTGATAAAGAACATGATTGAGCCTGCAATTGTGGGCTCAATCCCAGAGTGTGACACCGTCACGAGTATCTCGAAAGAATAAAGAGTCAGTTCACTGGCTTTTCAAAGGCATACGCTACCCAGCTGATAAAGCAGCTGGTAATAGAGAGGTACTCAGGTAATGGTGGTATTAGAGAGCAAATACTAAGGATGGACAATTTGGCATCCAAGCTAAAACCAATGGATCTGGCTCTCAAGGATGAGTTCCTTATCCATTTGATTTTTGCTTCCTTACCAAAAGAGTTTGACACTTTTGTTGTCAACTACAACATACAACCCAAGAAATGGGACATGGAGAGGCTCATGGCTATGTGTGTGCAAGAAGAGGAGAGGATGAAAGCTGCCAATGGTGGCTCTATCAATTATTTGAAAGACAACAAGAAACAGAATAATAATGCCAACTTCTCCTCAAAGTCAAAGGGAAAGGGCCCCATGCTGCATAAGCCTCAGCAGAACCAGTTTACAGTAGAGAAAGACCAATGTCTCTATTGCAAGAAGACGGGATATTATAAAAAAATTGTCTCGGTTACTTAAAGATGATCATGGCAAAGAAAGGTGAGAACATTATTACGTTCATAAATGAATCCCTGTATGTACAGTATTCAAAATCTACTTGGTGGATTGACTCAGGTGCAACTGTTCATGTTGCTATTTCTTTATAGGGATTCTGTTCGATGAGGACTATGGAAAGAAGCGAAAGACACGTTAAAGTCGCAAATGGAGTCTGAGCAGAAGTTGAAGCCGTTGGCAATCTTTCTCTAGAGCTTGCTGATGGTTTCAACCTCATACTTAGAGATGTTCTTTATGTTCCCTCGTTACAGAGGAACTTGATTAGTGTGTCATGTTTGGACAATGATGGTTATGATTTCCATTTTGGAAATGGCAAATGTAAGATAACATTTAATGATGCATGTGTTGGTCTTGCTATCTTACAAAATGAACTTTATTTGTTATCGCTACGTGATGATGTGAATGTTGTATGCGATGATGGGAATGTTGTGTGCGACAATATGAATGTATCCTCGTCTGCGGATGTAAACAGAAAATGAAAGAGAGCTCACGATGTGTTGTCGAAATTATGGCACTGTCGTTTAGGCCATATTTCGAGGGGGAGAATAGAAAGACTAGTTAAGAATGATATTCTTCCTCCATTAGAGCTCACAGACTTAGAACAATGTAGAGATTGCATAAAAGGAAAGTATGTAAAGAAAATTAAGAAAGATGCCAAACGAAGCGCATGAATTCTATAGATTATTCACACAGAAATCTGTGGTCCCTTTCCTATAAAGAGTGTGGATGGTTTTGATTCATTAATAACATTCACAGATGATTACTCTCATTATGGTTACATTTATCCAATCAAAGAAAGAACAGAAGTATTGGATAAATTTAAGATATTTAAGACAGAAGTTGAAAACCAACACAATTTAAAGATAAAAGATAGTCAGGTCTGACCGTGGGGGGAGTACTACGGTCGGCATACCCCATATGGCCAAGTTCCTGGACCTTTTGCAAGGTTCTTATAGGAGAATGGCATAGTAGCCCAGTATTCTACACCGGGCGAGCCTCAACAGAATGGAGTAGCTGAAAGACGCAATCGTACCCTGATGGATATGGTGCGTAGTATGATAAGTTATTCCACCTTACCATTGAGCCTGTGGATGGAGGCGTTAAAAACCGCCATTCATATTTTCAATAGAGTACTAAGTAAGTCGGTGCCCAAAACACCGTATGAGTTGTGGACAGGAAGAGTACCCTCACTAAACCACTTCCATGTGTGGGAGAGCCCTGCTGAGACTAAAGTATTTAACCCGAACATTGAGAAGCTAGATCTCAAAATAGTGAGTTGTCATTTTATTGGCTACCCAGAAAAGTCGAAAGGTTTTCGTTTCTACTGTTCAGATAGACATACAAAGTTTGTGGAAACGAGACACGCTGTCTTCCTAAAGGATGAAATGATGAGGGGGAGCATGGTAGCTCGAGAAATTGACCTTGAAGAGAAGCGGGTGTATGCACCCACTCCGATGATTCATGAGCTATTTTTCTCACTACCTGCTGTCGCTGCACCGACAGTGCAAGACACTATGGTGCCAGCACCTGTTGTTATCCCGCCTGTGGCAACAATGAGTAATGATGAGGAACCTGTTCTTCAG
Source organism: Miscanthus floridulus (assembly GCF_019320115.1). NCBI lineage: Eukaryota > Viridiplantae > Streptophyta > Magnoliopsida > Poales > Poaceae > Miscanthus > Miscanthus floridulus. Next base: position 25,279,442 of record NC_089583.1, on the reverse strand, counting down.
GATCCTATAGAACCTATTGGCACAAATGAGGGGGAGCAACAATAGCCTCAAACAGAAGATGTGCCAAATATGGAGGCCCCTAGAAGGTCTCAAAGAGTTAGAAAATCAGCTATTCCTGCTGATTATGAAGTGTACAACACTGAGGAATTTCAAATAGAGGATGATCCCACCTCATTTGAAGAAGCCATGAGAAGTGATCATTCATCAAAGTGGCTTGAGGCCATGGAAGATGAAATGAAATCTATGAATGCCAATAAAGTTTGGGATTTGGAGATAATTCATAAAAGAGCCAAAACAGTAGGCTGTAAATGGGTCTACAAAACAAAGCTTGACTCTCAAGGGAATATAGAGAGATATAAAGCATGACTTGTGGCAAAAGGCTTTACGCAAAGAGAAGGGATTGATTACAATGAGACCTTTTCTCCAGTCTCATGTAAGGATTCTTTCAGAATCATAATGGCATTAGTGGCATATTACGGTTTAGAATTACATCAGATGGATGTAAAGACGACATTTCTCAATGGAGACTTGGAGAAAAATATTTACATGGCACAACCGAAAGGTTTTTTCATGGAAGGAAAAGAACGAATGGGATGCCGCCTAAAGAAATCCATTTATGGATTAAAACAAGCTTCAAGATAGTGGTACTTGAAGTTTGATCAGACAATAAGAAATTTTGGGTTTAAAGAGAATGTAGAGGACAATTGTGTCTATACAAAGTTTAAGAATAGGAAGTTCATCTTCCTTGTCCTATATGTGGATGATATCTTACTTGCTAGTAGTGATGTCTGTCTATTACTGGAGACAAAGAAGTTTTTATCCTCAAAATTTGATATGAAAGATCTTGGTGAAGCTTCGTTCGTTCTAGGGATCGAGATTCATCGAGATAGAAGTAAAGGGGTATTAGGACTATCATAAAAGGCATACATAGAGAAAATCTTAAAGAAATTCAGTATGCACAAATATAGTCCCTCACCTGCTCCTATAGTCAAGGGCGATAGATATGGAGATTTTCAATGCCCCAGGAACCAATATGAGATCGATCAAATGAAAGCAGTTCCATATGCTTCAGCTGTCGGAAGCTTGCAATATGCTCAAGTATGTACGCGCCCTGACTTGGCATTTGTTACCGGGTTACTTGGCAGATTTCAGAGCAATCCTAGAATAGAACACTGGAAATTGGTAAAGAAAGTCTTGCATTATTTGCAAGAAACAAAAGGCCTCATGATGACGTATAGAAGATCTGATTCACTCCATATAGTGGAATATTCAGATTCTGATTATACGGGAGATGATAGAAAATCCACATCTGGATATGTATTCACTCTCGCAGGGGGAGCTATTTCATAGAAAAGCTCAAAGCAAACCGTCACTACATCGTCCACAATGTATGCCGAGTTTATAGCGTGTTATGAGGCAACGGGGCAGGTGAACTGGTTAAAGAAGTTCATACCCGATTTGAAGGTGGTTGACGACATCTATAGACCACTAAAGTTATACTGCGATAATAATCCGGCAGTACAGTATGCTCACAACAATAAGTCAAGTGGTGCTGCTAAACACATTGACATAAAGTATTATGTTGTGAAAGATAAAGTCTGGGATCAAGTCATAAGTCTTGAGCATATAAGTATAGTAAAGATGCTCGCGGATCCGCTTATAAAAGGCTTACCACCCAACATATTCAGAGAACATGTAGCCGGCATGGGTTTAAGGAAAAGCCTATAATTCCTGGACAAAAGAAGGCCAAAAGATAAGTATCTATTTCAGAACAGAGTAGTGTGTTGTAGCTGTTAAATCTATCGGTAATGGATCGTGACGATGAGACATGCTCTATGCGCTAATCTGTAATGGAATGAACAAAAGTAAGTGATATGAAAGTGAAAGATGGAAAGAGATCAAGGGGGAGATTGTTAGATTGATCTCTAACCTAACTGGACCCAACGGCCCAGTTGGGCCTTTGATTTGCACCCTGATGGGGGGGCGCCCAGCCCACCATGGCTGGAGTGCCCCTGTCACCCTGCGCTATAAAAAAGAGGTGGGGGCCGGCGGCTCTTATCATGAGGTTGACCTGAGCCGACCTCTCCACCGACAAACCCTAAACCCGATCTAAGTGAGGGGCGCAGCCAGTGACGGGAAGCCACCAGCTGGGCCGCCTGTTGCGTCGACGTCGACGTCTTCACTGCCCTCTTCACCGACCGTCGCTGCCCGTGCGCAGTCTTCACTAACGAACCCGATGGCGGCCTCTGAACCCTCCCCCTCCGCGGTGTCAGGTTCATCAGACCTCATCCACCCCTCTCTGTTTCTCTATTGCTGCACTAGAATGTATCCTATGTCTTTGATTCATCAAGCACCCCGGCTAGATCCACTCCTAGACGATCCGAATAGTTTAACATGGAGTACGCAAGGATTAGCGCGACGCCCTGAGCCACGGGGTCCTACTTCTGTTGGCTGACGCTCTCTAGCTAGGATCTCACGACTTGCTGGCACTCTTCCAGCTGCTGGAGTCTACCCTCCCATGTCCTAATGTTTCCCCAGCATGCATCGTCATGTCTCAAGATTTCCAAGACTTCTTCTTCCCTACCTTAGCACGGAGTTTGGCTGCACGCGCCCGAGCAACAGGTGCTCATCCGCCTCTTGGTCTGCATTCTGCCGTTGAGTTTTGAGCACTAGCTGTTCTGCTTGTACTTCCTTACGCTCCTCCCTTACTCTTCTGCTTGTTCAAGTAATATAAAATCCTAAAAGGGCCCAAACATTGGAGTCTATGCAAACGGGATTATACTACGAAATAATAAAATCTCCTATGGAGCTGAGCCACCGTGAATGTGGCTTAACTATGGAGTAACTTCAGTCTTTTCCGGGGAAGGAGTATGCCAGGATGAGCGCGACGCGCTGAGCCACGGCCCACTGGGTCCTCCTCCTGTTGGCTGATGCTCTCTAGCTGAGACTTCACGGCTTGCTGGCACTCTTCGAGCTGCTTAAGTCTTCCCTCCTCCACTCTGACGTTTCCCCGACACACATCGCCGCACTTCAAGAGTTCTGACTCCTTGCCACGGAGCTCCCTTGCACGTGCCCGGGCAACACATGCCTTCTTTTCAAGATCATCTGCCTCTTTGTCTGCGTTCTGCTGCTAGGTTTTGAGTGCCGGCTATTCTGCTTGTACTCCGTCGCACTCGGCGTGACGCTTTAGCTCGGTGGTGGCCTTGGAATGGGTGGCATCCAGCTTGTTGAGGCACTAATGCCCCTCTTCCACGATGGAGTCGCGGCTTCCGTTCCTCGAGCAGCTGAGGAAGATGCGTTGCCCTCGAGACGCCCGGCTAGATCCTTTAGACGGAATGCCAACTCTTCCGGGCTAGTAGGCGGCGGCCCTTTGTGTGCGCCACGGCCCAGAGAGTTGCCTTTGTTGAGAGGACTAGATCCTAAGGAATCCTGAATGTCTTTCAGGTCCTCGTACGTACACATCATTTAAGTCCTCAGGGAGATCAAGAACTGTAGAGGTATCTGAAGTGGAGATATAACGAACCAGCTCCGCCTGTGTCTTCAATCTCTCAGCTTGTCGCACCAACTGAAGATGCGCATTTTCTTCTCTCTTTATGACCGCTGAGTGACAAATAAACGAGGCCTCGTTTAGTTTCTGATGTAAAGTTTTGGGTTGTCACATTGGGTGTTACGTGGAGGTGTCGTATGGGGTGTTCGGATACTAATAAAAAAGCAAATTACAGAATTCGTCGGTAAACCGCGAGATGAATTTATTAAGCCTAATTAATCCGCCATTAGCACATGTGTTACCGTAGCACTTTATTGTTAAATCATGAACTAATTAGGCTCAAAAGATTTATCTATTAAATTAGTCGCAATTTGTGTAATTAATTATTTTTTAGTTTATATTTAATACTTCACACATGTGTCTTAACATTTGATGTGACAGGGTGTAAAGTTTTGAGGTGGGAAATATACAACGGCTGAGCTTGTGCCTTGCGTGCTATGCAGTATGCATGTAAAGTAAAAAGGTACAAGGTTGACCACCTTCCGTGGCTCCACCATTATCCAAATGAACAGGCCCGCTTTCTTGTTCAGCTGCTACGGCACCTTGCGGTGGCACTTGTTTGACGTCGCCTGGTAGGACTTGTACTTCTTCGATTGCTGGCAGTCCCGAACTAGGGAAGGCTGAAGATGGTGTTGGAACTAAAGACTGCACGCAGGGGGCAGCGCTCTGCAACCTGGGGCTGTTCTGTAGCCGTAGTCGCGCCATCTACAACCTCAGCAGGGGCAGAGGCAATGTAGTCCTGTATGGAGTCCGTGAAGAGGCTAAATATATCTTCTGACAAGATCTCATTCCATGGAAGGGTGCTCAGGTCTTCGTTCATGAATGACTTTGACAAAATTATTTGAGAAAATTACTACAACGACAAAGGAAGTGAAAGGAAGACTTGGTGGAGCATGCTCACGCTATCTTTGCTCAACTCGGAGAGAGAGATCTTGTCATCAAAGCTGGTCTCTTGGTTGCCCGTGTTGATCGTTGGGTGCAAAGTAGTCTTGCCCTGTGCAAAAATAATATGGTATAAATCAAGAATGTTTGCATGCACCAAGGAAAAATTAAACGAAGGTCAGGCATCGGATAGCTGTGTGGGTTTAGTTTCCTCGGGAGAAGCTTGAAGTTGATCCGGCATGAGGGGAACGTTGCTGGGGGCTGCCAGGGTGTGGCTTTGATCATCCGTTGATGCCTTGCCCTCAACGCTTTTGTCATCCTTGCGTGTCTTTTTCTCAGGACTTATTTGCTTGGATGACTCCTCTTCGCGTACCAAACCGATGGCCTCCTCTTCGCGTATGAAATCGATGCCCGCCTCCTCGTGTGTCCTCTTGCCTAAAGATGCCTTGGAAGAGGGTTGGCCCAGCTGTGCGTCAGCCATTTGGTTCGTACAATCACCTATACTCTTGCGGAGTCTCCTCTTCGGGTGAGGCTCTGGCTTGAGAGACTCTAAATCGGAGTCGCTATCACCTAAACCATCTTGCGATGGTGTCTGTCGTTGTTGTTGTGAGTCCCGCGGAACTCAATCTTGTATTGATCCATCGTGTTGCCATCATCACGGGGTCTGGACGTACTCGCTCTTGCACGAGACGTCTCAACCATCACGGTCGACACGGGGCCTGGACTCGTCCTTGCGCCAAACAGCTTCACAATCACGGTCTTCGTGCGGCTTACTCTCATCCTTGAGCCTGGGATGATCCTTGCGCTGAGGATCTTGATTTGCACGATTGCTGTGGGTCTGGGCACTATCCCTGCCGAGGAACGTTCTGACCATCATGGTCGCCACGAGGCTGCGATGCATCCCGATTTGGGCGCTCGCCGCGAGCCTTGGGTTCATCCCTGCATGATGTTCAAGGAAAGAAGCTAGCACGGCCCATCTAACGAATAATCCGCTTAAAATTTAAGGAAAGAAGCTAATAACAGAAAGGTCAGCAGGAGCCATCTATGAAGAATGAATAATCCGCTGAAAATTAAGGAAAGAAGCAAATAACAGGAAGGGTGCAGTTATTGAACATAGGGTTACCAATAAGAGGGTGTTTGGGACTGCTCCACTCAACGTTTTTTAGATCCGCTCCATATTTTTTAGCCAAACGATTTTAGCTTCACGCACTCTGTTCGAGAAAAAAGGGTGGAGGTGTCACTACCGGAGGCGGCTTCTTTACCGAGTGCCTCAGGCACTCGGCAAAGCCTTTGCCGAGTGTTACACTCGGCAAAGGGCGCTCGGTAAATAGTTTATCGGCAAATACCTCTTTGCCGAGTACACTTTTAGGGCACTGCCAATCCGACACTCAGCAAAGAAAAGTGGCCGTGACGGCGAGCGCCACCGTGACGGCGGCTTTGCCGAGTGTGAAGGTCAAGCACTCGGCAAAGGTGCCTGCTTTGCCGAGCGCCGTTGACTTAGACGCTCGGCAAAGGTGGCCACTGTGCCGAGTGCCGCCGACAAGACACTCGGCAAATCTTTGATGTTTGCCGAGTGCCTGGCCCGTGGCACTCGGCAAATCTTTGACGTTTGCCGAGTGCAATGGCCTGTGCACTCGGCAAAGCATGTTCCTAGGCATGTTCTCAGGTCGTCACTTTGCCGAGTGCCATGGCCATTACACTCGGCAAAGTGACTGAAAACAGACTTTTTATTTGTTTTTTACATTCCATCCAAACAAACAGAAGATATATATAACAAACATCACCAACATCACATATATATCATCAACAGCACATATATATCACCAACACCACATATATATCATAAACGTCACATGTCTCACAATATATCACAAATAAGTTCACAAGTAATCCAAGTGCTCCGTCATCTACAACCACAATTGCAAATAGAAGCACCATTAACAACCACAAGTATCATCACCTAGCTTCCTCATCCCACCGCCCACCATCTTTGTTCAATCACCTGCAATTAAAAAGAGTAAACCAATATGCACAGATAAACAAGAAGTACTTAGAAAGAGATTCAAAATAAACAAAACGGAATTACAAAATAACATAGTATTACATGTATTAGAAATAATCTTCATGATCGGGATTAGCTGGATTATAAGTCTCATCATCACTATCAATCATGTCGAAATAATCAACACTATCCGAATGAGCAATGTTGCCATTGTCATTGTCTAAATGTAATCGCTCAAGCATTTGTAAGTCCTTCACATTTTGCACTTCATCTCCAGTGTCCTCTTCAATAACCATTTCATTGTCTACTTTCATTCCGATCACTTCGGTTAAGTCTATCTCAAACCTCCCTTCTAGTCCCTCTTCTTGAAAGAACTCTCCGTCATATGTGTTTGGGTCTAAGTTGTAATCTTCATTGTTTGGGACAGGCACTTTACCGTGTGGCGATACCCTGTGCACAATATCCCAACCCTTAAGATGACTTTTGGTTTGACATGCATATGGGAGATAATAAACTTGCGTGGCCTGTTGGGCAACAATATAGACATCATCTCCTGGTAAGACGGAATCCTGTCGAATTTCGACTAGCCCAAGATTAGAATATGTCCGTCTCGTTACTTCAGGATCAAACCAATATCATTTGAATATGACGGGATTAAAAGGTTTGGAACCATGAAACTTGAGTTCGTATATTTCTTCAATTCTTCCATAATACTCGATCTCATCAACGCCGGGCATAAAAACTCTGGAACTTGTGGTTCTTTGATTGGGCCGACTTTGCTCGTAGCTTGTTGTGCGAAAGCGATATCCATTCACGTCATAACCGGAAAATGACCTGACCCTATAGGCAAAGCCATCGGCAACCTGTCTCAACTCGGCACGCATAGAAGCATCCCTCTGGCCCTGCAAGCTCAAGCAGGATACATCGTTATATTATTCGCACGTACGAGTAACTTGAAATGTCAAACTAAGTATGAGCTAAATTGGACGGTACCTTCCGTTTGAACCAAGAAATGAAATCAAGCATTCCATTTCCCACACCCTGTCTAAGAAGGGTATCTACCTGCTGCGGGGTAGGATCCCTTGATTGACGCCAGAATTCATGAAGAAATTCCCTGTATCAACGAGAAACAAGGGGGTTGGATGCAGAATAGTGACAGCGTATTTAACAAGTTCGTTGAGAACTTACTGCATGTACGGCGCCACTTCGTCAAGGTTGGTCAACACGTATAGCATGATATGGCACCACTCTTCATGATTCAAGGTCTTGGGGGTCGATGCACTTGCGCTTCTGAGTTGCCCTCGGAAAAGGCTGAGGTTCGATTCATTTTCGCCAGCATTGTAACGAGGGGGTGGATTATGCACGCTAGGGAGGTTGTCACCATAGTATGTTGTTGTGAAGTTCGCCACCTCCTCCAGAATGTATGCCTCTGCAATGGAAGCCTCGATTTTGCATTTATTTCTACATTTCTTTTGAAGAACCTTTAGACATCTCTCGATTGGATAACACCAACGGCCTTGCACGGGATCCCCCATTCGTGCCTCATATAGGAGGTGCAAAATCAAGTGCTGCATCGGATTGAAGAAGCCAGGTGAAAAGATCTTCTCCAACTTACACAGCAACACAGGTGCCATTCTTTCCAAGTCAGCAATCACGGTCCGAGATAACTCCTTAGCACAAAGCTGGCGAAAGAAATAGCTCAACTCTGCCAGCACTAGCCAGACATGCTCAGGGACATAGCCTCGAACCATCACCAGAAGAAGCCGCTCAATCCATATGTGGTAGTCTTGACTCTTCATCTCTAAGACTTGTATAGTAGATAAGTTCACTCCCCTCCTCAGATTAGCTGCATAACCATTAGGGAATATTAACGTCTGGATCCATTCTAGCACTTCCCTCCTTTGGGGCTTGCTCAAGACAAAATCGGCCTTAGGCCTTCTCCATGTCTTGCCGCGACTAGGAGGCTTCATATGTTGGTTTGGTCTATCACATAACGTTGCCAGATCCACTCTAGCCTTAACGTTGTCCTTTGACTTGTCAGGAATGTCCATGATTGTTGCCCAAAGTGCCTCGGCGACATTCTTTTCAGTGTGCATTACATCAATGTTGTGTGGAAGAAGAAGGTCATCAAAATAGGGGAGCCGAGTCAAGCCTGACTTATGAGTCCACATATGTTGCTCTCCATATCTCACAAAACCACCTTCTGGATTGACCACGAGACCATCTATCTGTTCACGAACCGCGACACCAGTCATTATCAATGGTGCAGGGTCTATCACTACGACACTTTTTGTAAAGTTCTTGATGTCTCGTCTGAATGCATAGTCAAGGGGGAGGAATTGCCGATGTTTGTCGAACGATGAATACTTGCCACCCTTCTGCAACCAAATGAACCTCAGACCTTCCTTGCATACTGGGCATGGGAACTTTCCGTGAACACACCAGGCACAGAATATCCCATACGCTAGGAAGTCATGTAGGGAGTAGTGGTACCAAAAATGCATTTTGAAGTTTTTTTGTAGCTCGGTCGTATGTCCATACCCCTTCCTCCTAAGCACGGACCAATTCATCAATCACAGGCTCCATGAACACACCCATATTATTCCCCGGGTGTCCAGGAATTATCAACGACAAGAATACGTTCTGTCGTTGAAAGCATATGTCGGGGGGGGGGGGGGAGATTTAGGGGGATAACGAACATGGGCCAACATGTGTATAGGGCAGCCATCATTCCATAAGGATTGAACCCATCTGTTGCCAGCGCAACACGTACATTACGAGCCTCTTTAGCTTTCTCATGATGAATGCCATCAAAGTGGGTCCATGCTTCACCATCGGATGCATGTACCATCCTGTCAGCCTTTTAGTGTTCGCCAAACCACTTCTATCGTTGAGTATGTGACACAATTCACTAAATTGGTTGACCAACTCGTCGCTTACTCCTCAAACACAGACCCCATGTATTTTACTATGAGATTCATGCATGTAATTTTACTATTTTTTAAACTAGAAAATGATTAATGGAGGTGAGCAAATTAAAACAGACTGCCTCGGTTAATCGGTTAATGGAGGTAGGCGCCTTAGCGTTGTCGCCTCCATTAATCGATTAACAGAGGCGAGCGACTTAAGCTGTCCGGCTCCATTAATGGGCATTAATGCAGGCTTTTTGACGGAGGTGGACGCTTTGCCCACCTTCCTAAACCGTTTTTGCTCGTAAAGCTGCTTTCTAGTTTCCTGTTCCAGTCTCCTGCACAGACAGAGCATTAGAATAGCAGGCCAAAACCCCGCCCACACGTTTGCGACACATGCTCGAGTGTGCTGGGTGATTGGGTTTTTGGGATGTTAGAATAATAGGTAATTTCCATGTCATTTTAATTCCATAATTTAACAGCATGATGATGACATATAAAGAAATATTAATCATTGAAATCATGATATCGTTTATATCCATGGTGAAAATACATGCTAGATCATGTATCATGTGAAACATATGAAAAACAGAAACATGTGAACTTGATTCATAAATCATAACAGAGAGAAACTGGCATGATATACATCTCATATTTGCAACAACCATAAGGGTACATATGAAGCAACAGACATAAGACAAGTCTGAACATATGGAACAAACTGAGAGAAGATGAAACGATCATACCCTCCTGTCCGTGATTCCGAAGTCGACATGCTGTAATTGCCGATCCCCCGTGCAAGGTCCCGAACGACAAGGGCTTCGGAGGCACCTGCCTTCTCGCTCCTCCGTGCGCGTAGAGTTATGAGATGAGGAAAGCTATCGAACAACTGAACTTGTTTCTGGAATGTGTTCTCTCTTTTTAACTGGAGTTGGAAGAATAGCAAGGGAAGCCGAGAAGCCTCGGAGGCATGGAGGCATGCGCCGGGAAGACCAAGAGACTCAGGGAGATCAAGCGTCAGGTCGTGTGGGTGCTAAAAATTAACACACCACGCCCGCCCGCCCGCCCCGGCCCGGCCCGGCCGGCGGCGGCGGCGGCGCGCGCGCGCACGTGTGGCACGCCCTTGTCCGTTTCTCAACCTCTCAAATTAGAAGGATCCATTCCAATCATTTAAGTTGAGTCAACGTCCTTTTAACTTCCAATCCGGTACAAATAATAATACACACAATTACAAGCCATAGAGTTATTGATTTATTAGATATATAAATGGGCCTAGCCCTTAATAAATCCAACATGGGAGCGTCAAATGCGACTGCTCGGTGCCAATCTACATTGTCTTCATCCTGGTGTTCTTGAACCTGCGACGTCTCTACGTCGTCTTCTTCCTGGTGGACGTACGCAGAACTACACTACAAACATCTTCCTACACCAACTGTGATCCATGACTTCGAGCAATGTACTATGTGGACTAGAGCACGTGGAGCCATCGGTGCCTTGAGTATCCGCTAGGTATACACCTCTTACTCAATGTGTTCAATTTAGTAGTATAACAGCTACGATCAGTATGTTTTTTCTTAATGTTTTTGCTACTGTTGCTAATAGTAATATTCACACGTGCATATATATGTGTCGCCACAAATTTGCTACGGTTTTTCTGGGTTAAATTTAACATGAAAATGCTAAATTCTGCTCTACAGGACTTGATAAATATACCATAGTTTTTAGGTTGGGACTACCCTTACAGGCTGACGATGTATGTGTTAACTGATTTTTACTAACAGATGTCTGGTGCTGCTTTGGTATTTTGGTATAGTGCCAATAGAAATAATTTGCGTACTATAGTAGCGTGAGAGACCTGGATGGAATATATAGTCCTTCCTCCACCACTGAAAGATACTATGTATGTACGGTGCCATACAGTCATGTCCAGGGTGCCATAGCTATCTTGAGTGGAATATATATATATATATATATATATATATATATATATATATATATATATATATATATATATATATATATATATATATAGGGAGAGGCTATTCAGTAGCCGGCTACAAAATAAGTTATTCTGTAGCCACCTCCATTTACTATAATTTTATATACTAATTTACCATAATATAAATACATATTTACGATAGTTGGGTTACTATAACACATGGGGATATTTACCATAACGTTATATTAAACCACTTAGTAAGGAGTTACTATAATCTCGTAAAATAACATAGTAATTATCATAACTCAAAGTGGCTACAGAATAAGTTATTCTGTAGCCAGCTACAGGATAGTAGTTCTATATATATATATATATATATATATATATATATATATATATATATATATATATATATATATATATATATATATATATATATATCGCATGCATGGCCCGCTCTCTCCCTCTCGTCTTTCTCATGCATGCATGGTCCGCTCTCTCGTCTCTCACCAGCGGGCGCTCCCTCTCTCCTCTCGCGCTGGGCACTCTCATGGATCCAGCATCGGGGCTCGCGGATCCGCTAGATCCGGCATCAAGGCTCGCGGATCTGGCCACCAACGGCAGCGAGGGCGCAAATCCAGCCACCACCGACGCGGATCCGGCATCCAACGGCAGCGTGGGCATGGATCCGACCACCGGGGGTGGCATGGCGTTCCCGGAAGCGGGCTCAGCATTGGGCCTGAGAGTGGGCTCGATGTCCAGCCTAGACTTTTTTTTGTTTTTTTATCGATTTACCGAGGCGGGAGTTATAAGACGCCTGTCTCCGTTAACTGATTAACCGAGGCAGCCAAGGCAACCGCCTCCGTAATTCACATATTAACCGTGACCTTTCGACGGAGGCGGTTACCTTTGGCCGCCTCTGAAAATAAAAAAAACGCCTACCTCCATTAAGTTTACTGTCGCAGTGACGATGTCTTAGGACTGCTGTGGTAGAACTCTGATGTTTGTTATAAGGCCAATGACCCAAACTATGTAAATATGAACCTTGTAATGTGTATATTGCCCGTTATTAATAAAAGTATGGTTTTGAATATCAATCTTGTTCGATCTGTGCGTATTAACTACTGAGCCAAGGACCGATACATAATGCATAGTGGACCCTAAAGAAGGGGCGAGACAACTATTTGTAGCGTTCTCCATTGCGTACAAACGGTCGATATTCACAAGCTTGCTACAGTTGAAAATATTACAGTTTTGACATACATTGCTCATATGTCAAGACAACAGAAAGGACACCTATTCAATTAAATATTCATTATGGCTGGTAGGTAGTTAATTGTTGCTCCGTCCTTGATCTGAGCAGAGCGTCACCTGTCATTCTGCATTGGTTATTTATTTGCTGAACTCGAGTGGCTGCAGTGGTCCAATGAGTCAGCTTCAGACAGTTCACTGAAGCAGCATGGTATTGTGAGCTGTTGTTTTAATTTGTTTAAGTGATTTTGACAAGGCTTTGAGCAAATTACTAATTGTTCCTAGGGTCATCACAGTAGGAGTTGGTGTGTGGGATCTTGACAAATTGAAGAGTGACACGTTAGGTTGTCATTGGAGTATATAGGCCTAAGTTCTATCGAATAATTATTATTGGCTCTCATTTATCCCCTCGTCGCCTTTTTCCCACACTTCTACATAATAAACAATTAGTGCCGGCCCATCACTGCCAGAATTTTAAAACTGAAATTGATAAATGCATCACTGCCGGTTCATAAAGAAAAAGCCCATTACTGCCGGATTTTATTATCAACCGGCAGTGATGGATATTATCACAATCTAACACTGTCGGGCTGTATTATCAACCGGCACTGATCATAGCCCTCGAACCCAAATTTTTTATTCATCCTAGTTAATTCCTCACTCACGCCCAACTTTCTCCCTCTCTCTCTCCGCTCTCTCATGGACATATTCACTCTGCTCCTCCGAACTCCCTAGACTTTCTCCTTCCCGGCACGCTCATGGCCCTACGTGGCATGTTCGGGCGGCAACCAGCGCGAGCGCGGCTCCACCCCGCCGCGGCGCGGTCAGGCGGCAACCGGCACGAATGTGGCTCCACCCCGGCACTCTGATGGCTCGACGCGGGCACGAGGGTGTTACACTGTAAATCATTTACTAAAACATGTCATGAGCATCATGTTTATGTGTTAATGTATGTAATAAAGAGCGTAGACCAATTTCTCTAACTCAAAACGATAAACGGAAATGCGAAATGAAAGTTAAATCAATAGTCATGTTATATCACTTAGGGTTTAAAACCAATTTTTATTAAGCAAAAATACTATAGAACATGTATGTGATACTTAAATAAGGTTCGAAGTGCAAACTTTGTAGATGACAATGAAATACTCGCGGTCGAATAATGATATTGCTAGCTAATATTTCCATTAGCTTAGAGATCGCAATTGGAAATCCAATTCAGCTCTAACACTTAGAAATTTTCAAGTCTATCGACTGTTAGACACTGCTATGTTTAGTAATTTATCACAAGAGATTGGGTTAAGGAATAGTGAAGTATTATGGCTTGTTTTAGTAGCCTAATGGACCCCCTAAGGTGTAGCGAAGTGGGTTTGGGGATTGGAGCAACTGGTTAGAAGTTTCAAACGCTTTAAAAACCATGCACAACGCGTTCTCGGCCGACTTCCCAGTCTGTGCGCGGTCACCAGGCCCGCTGCCCCGATGTCGTGGCGTCGGTCTGTGCATCGCCATGTGCTAGGGTTGTAGATAGGGTCGACCTGTTAGTGGAGCCAGCGCGGGTCCCAACTGGTCGGTGTGGCCGTCCAATGCCATCGCCGCTGCGCCGACGCGCACGGGTGGCTGTGGATTTTATTGCATAGTTGTAAAGGAGGGAGTTTCCGAGGGTTTTATTGCATAGTTGCTCTCTCTAGGAATAGTGACATGGACTGTGGGTTAGTTTACCCAGAGTTTAGGGGTGTTTTTGCAAGAGCACCAGCGCGCGCGGGCTTCCTCGCGCGTGGGCTGCCTCGCGCGTGGGCTGAGCCTGCGGGCCACGCGTGCGCGCGCTGTGCGCGTGTGGGCCGCGCGCACTGGTAGAGAACCGAGCTTTACTCCCGGTGGGGAACCCCCTCTAGTCCCGGTTCCCCACCCGGGAGCAAGCATCCGGGACTAAAGGGGGGGTCCTTTAGTCCCGGGTCAGGAACCGGGACTAAAGGAGGACCTTTAGTCCCGGTGGGTAACACCAACCGGGACTAAAGGTGCCTCCTGACATGCCACGATGGCCGGCACCTTTAGTCCCGGTTGGTAATACGAACCGGGACTAAAGGTTTTTTTCTTTTTTCTTTTCTTTTCATTTTTTTGTTTTCTTTTCAAAATAGGTTTTCGAAGTCGTATTGTACGCTGCTAATTATATATTTATACGCGCGTATAGTATGTTTCGGTTCAAGCACAATGAACGTATTAAATCACACAATTCAAGCATAGAAATATATATATATATATATATATATATATGCATGCATCATATATATATTTACATGCATGCATGCATATGTGTATTTTACATTATATTATTTCATGTGCATATATTACAAAAGATTGCATTATAGTTGTTGTGACATAACAAGTTTCTTCTCATCCTCTAGCTTGGCTTCAATGGCAGTGTTGGGTCGAAGTAGAACTCGCCCTTGGAATCGATGACCTGCTCATTAAAAAATCCGGCTATAGACTCTTGAATTGCTTTGATTTGGTCTTGCCGTATGACCTTTTCCTCCAACCATCGAGTCTACAGGTTTGAATTAAAGGAAAATAAATTAATATATGTACATATATATATATAAAGACATAGTAACACAATCAATAATAATAATTAAATGAATATATAGTGTATTTTTAACGTACTTTGAGTCTCTCTGTAGGAGTTCTTTGGGAGAGCACCTTGATAAACTTGCAAACATAGTAACCACAGTAGTTGTTCCCCTGTTCCTGCCTCAGACACCACTTTACGAGAAAAAGATTTGTCATCCAATCTGGTGATCCGGTGAAAGCTATATGTTTAATTAATAAAGATGATGCGATTCAGGGGACTTACTTTCAATGGGATTACATTCAGTGGCGCTTTGCATTTTTCCATGTGTTGCTTCTCAATAAAGGTTTTCCAAACACTGCCCAATAAAAAATTTGCCACGTCATCAGATATAGTTAATCATCATGTTTGTGTGTATATATAGTTGCTAGAGATCCCGAAATTACCTCTGGATAATATCTATCATATCTTGGTAGTCTTGTTGTGGTTTTCTCATCGAGTCATAGATTATCAAGTGACTTTTCACCAGATCGATGTCCATCAATATCCAGTGATTGCTGCATGTGTTTATAGGATATAACGCATAACACTCATTAATTAACTAGAATCAACATATGAGCCATTAAGGCTATGATCGACATGATTAACACTCACTTGAAGTTATAGGGAAAGAGTATATCCTTCTTGTGGCGTTGGTTCACTAAGAAGTTCATGAGGTTACTCTCTGACTCAGACTTCCAATTAGTCATTGGAGTAATTGGGTCTTTGAATACTATATGGGGATCAACAAAACCAATTTCATTGCAGCCTTCCTTTCTGAGCTCTGTCATTGTAAATCTGCATATATATAGTACTTGTTAGGATAATTTATATGCATATACACACATATGATGAGTTTAATAATAGATCGAAAGAATTATTACTTACAGGCAATAGCAGCTAATGATAACTTTGTCCAGAGAGGTAAGGTGGCATAGTTGATGAAATTCTGCAAAGTCAACATACATAACATCATCGCCACGGAACCAATGTTCGTCTCTAATTCTGACACCAACGCAGATGTCTCCACTGGTAGACGCCTGCATGTACCACTTGTTTAGCAGGTACATTTGCGTCCCCAGATCAGATAAGGCTTGAGGGTTGTATAGACTCTGGCCTAGTACAAATTTTTTCTTCCAAATATCAACCTCCGCCGCACTCTCAATGTTTCCATCACCAAACATCTGGTAAAGGTCGAGACCAGTCTCATCAAGAAATTCACCAAGGTGATCCAAATCGACATCCGGAGGTATGTTTGCCTGATGCATTAATCCTAAATTCGAACCATATTCATTACCAACAACTAGCGGGGGGATTGATTGGTGCGCTTGTTGTCCGAGTTGGGCAACTCCTTTCCCTGCCCGCTTCTTTTTCTGTGCCGCCTCAATTGACTTGGTGAGAGTGCGGTCATAGTCTGATAACGTTGATTTGGACGGCTTACGAGATTCCCGCTGTTGATGCTGGTAAGAAGTCACCTTTTTTCTTAAAATATCCGGAGCTACGAAGAAGTACGGTTTCTCTGGGTTTCTCCTTGCTTCTTGATTCATTTTAAGTTTGTCATAGAATCTAGACATGTCTTTTTTATATGCATCAGTTCCTTCTTCCTTCTCTTCAGATATTATTTTGGGAATAGCCCTTGGTTTCACGGTGGCTTTCTTTGCAGGCGGGGACTGATTCTTCGTTTGAGGGGCTGGCCTCTTGCTAGGCTTCTTGGTAGGCGGGGGCGGGGGAGGCGTTGGAGACCTCCTTGGAGGTGTTGGCAGCGGCGTTGGAGACCTCCTTGGAGGTGTTGGCAGCGGCGTTGGAGACCTCCTTGGAGGTGGCGGCTGTGGCGTTGGAGACCTCCTTGGAGAGGGTGTGGATGCAGCCTCGTCTTCCAACACAATGTCATCGTACAGAGCACTATGATGATCTGGCGATTGAACAATTGGATTTAGGTTGGGGGAGGATCTGCTACAAAAAAAGGAATGACATATTATTATGAGCAGATTGTTAATTATTTAAGCCAATACAAATTAATGATGTAGTGTTTTCATCCGCACGTACCTATGGTGAGGTAGTTCAGAAGGAGGTGGAGCCGACATCCCTGGAATGATGATGTAGCGCTTGCGCCATAGAATGAATGTCTTCTCCGCTTCTCCTAGAGTCTTCTCGCCATCACCTCCAGGAATGTCAAGAGGCAAATCACTAAAACCTTTTTCAGCTTTATCTACCGAGATGGTGGCATATCCTTCTTGGATTATATTCCCATGAATCCTTGGTGTCTTGGTTCGGTCGATAGGATTAACAAGACCGATAGCCACCTTGATTGTGGAATTCTCCTTCGGAATGTGTAGCTCACACGTTGTACAAGGTTCAGTGACGTCATCCACAGGGAAGCGCAGTCCTGTGTCCCCTTGATTTGGTATCTCCGTGGAAGCGCAGCTGCTTTTCAACTGAACAGATTGGCTAATGTTGATTCCTGGCTCTGATGCCTGCTTGCTTGCACTCACTGCTATTTGCACTTGCCTTTTGATTTCCTCCTGCATTCTCGCTTCAAGGTTTTTTTCCCGCTCCTGTGCTTCACGCACCGCTTCCTCCAACCTCTGGAGCCGGTGTGCCTCTTCTTCCTTCTTTCTCTGGCGACTTCTGTAGGAAGGTCTGTCCTGAGGGAATCCATGCTCCCACGAGACACTTCCTTTGCCTCTAGTTCGGCCACCATGTTCAATAGTCCCGATGGCGTATGTCAGCTCATCCTTCTCTCTGTTGGGCCTGAACGCACCACTAGCAGCAGCTCTCTGAGCATAAAACAATCTTTCTGCTGCTTCTTGCAGTCTTGCGCCATAAACGCACTTCCCTGTCTCCTGGTCTAGTGTTCCCCCATGAGCGAAAAACCAATTCTTTGCACGTTCTCCCCACTCGAGTGATTCTGGTCTGATACCCTTGGCAAGAAGGTCTGCTTCCATTTTGTTCCACTTCTTAATGGCAGTCGGGTAGCCACCTGATCCCAAGGTATGGTGGTATGTCTTCTGTTGGGCATTACGTTGGTTCTTTATCACCCGACTCACACCCTCTTCTGAAGTCTTGTACTGTACAAACTCATCCCAATAGGGCCTCTGCTTTGAGATCGGGCCTGGGACAGTAAAATCTGGTGCTATGTTCTTCTTGACATACGTCGTGTATAGGTGTTTCTTCCAAGTCTGAAACTGGGTGGCCATCTTCTTCATTGCCCAATCCCTAACTCGCTCCTTCAATTCATCACCATCTATTATATCATCATAATCATCTGTTTGGAGCGTGAAATGTACCAAGACATCATTCCAAATTAACGCCTTGTCACGATCGGAGACAAAACTGATATGAGGAGCATTGGTCTTCTTCTTCCATTCACGGGTACTAATCGGGAGCCGGTCCCGTACAAGGTAACCACAGTGGTGCACAAATTTCATTTTATTCGGCCCCCCCGGTTCTCCTGTATCCACATTGAACTCCGAGATGATGAAGCGACCCTCCAATGGCTTTTTGGGACCTCGAACATTTTTACTCTTCGTTGTAGTTGTTTATGTCGATCCAGAGGGCTACAAAACATAAACATTATTTTTAATGTCATGAGCACACATAAGACATATGATAATATATATATATAGCTAATAATAAAAAATATATACTTGGCCAATATGTTGTTGCTCATTTTGTTCAAGAGCTAAGTACTGACTCCCGTCATCTACATCCTCTTGCACGTTATTTTTAGCACCATCATCGCCGGCAACTTGAGTGCCAGTGTTGATCAAATTCATCATCAACTCCTCCTCATCCATATTTCTCGGGTCGGCCATCTAGCTTCAAAAAACAAAACCAATATATAGTACGTCAAATCTTTGCTTATTACATGCGTAAAATCTACAAACAATATGCATTATTAAATCTTGCCCCTCGATCACGGACGCAATTCGCCACACTAGGACGAACTACGTTGGTACTAGGGCGAATTAGGGCACGAGAAAGGGCGGTGTGACAAGAGTGGCGGTGCTCCACTCCGCCGTATATATGTCTGTACACATGGGTGAACGAGGGCGGCGGTGCTCCGCCGTATACATAGAAACGCATGGACGAAATGCATATGAATACAAATGACGTATATATACGTGTCGGCGCGGTGGCCGGTGTGCTGACGACGATGACGTGAGGCGGGCCGGCGTGCTGACGACGACGACGACGTGAGGCGGGCCGGGGCGGTGTCGGTGCGTGATGTTGTGATCCTATGTACCATGTGATCAACCATGTAGTCATTCATCATATGAGAAAATTCTATGTTAATAATATAAGTATAAGCCATTATGAAATGTAAGTATATGTGTCTTATTGCTCATATAACCATTACTATTTCCGAAATGATAAGAATTTATTTTCTTCTTCTACAGGCGATCTCTGATGCTATGATATAAAGTTTGAAGATAGTCTTCCCGGAAAAAAATATGTAATGCTCATATTACTTTAGCAACATTAATATATTATATCTGTATATTCAAAGTTCACAAATGAAGAAACATGTGATATTTTTGATAAACTAAAAAACGCTTAGTTTATAAACTGGGTATCAAAATTGAGTTCCTATTTGACCATTATATATCCTACAACAAATCCTTCAAAAAAAAGACCCTACATGAATATATTTGGATAAAATTTCGTTAACAAACATTGATCTATGAAGATAGAAAAAATTCTTCTATTGAAACTGCATCTTGAAATAATGGCATATCATATAGTGATGAATATATGGCGGTTGATGGGCTGGATCATTAGCGGATGGTTCGTAGCGTTGTTTCCAAATAATATATAGCGTGTTTATTATACAAGCCATGGATTTACATCGATCTAATTAATTTCTAAAGTAATTTCATTGGTGATCCTTAATTATACTTGTCATTTAGAGTTCCAAATATTCAAAACTTGCCTTAAGATATGTTTTTATTTAAAATCATTTAGAGTTCCAAATATTCATTTTTAGTTTCTATAGATTTTGTGATTCAAAATTTGGAATTTTCAATCGACCTCGACCGTTGACATGGCTTACACCAAAGTTGTAGTTTTCGATGTGATCTATAACTCGGCAGTGGAGGGCTCGGACGAATGTACAAAGAGATCGACGAATATATCACCTCGAAGCTCGGCAGTGTACGTACTGGAGGGCCTCGGGCCGGCGCGGTGGGGCAACGCGCGGTGGAGGGCCTCGGGCGCGGAGGAGGGCGCGGTGGAGGGCCACGGGCAAGCGCGGAGGAGGGGCACGGGCGCGCGCGGTGGAGGCCGCACGAGGAAGAAGACGGCGGCGCCGGTGTCACGGAAGGCGAACGGACATGGCGCGAGGTCGAAGAAGAGGGCGGCGGTGTTCGACGAGGAAGAAGACGAGCAGATCGATCTGCCAGGCGCTGGAGGTTATATAGCAGAGGAGAATTACTCCCGGTGCCAGCCACCAACCGGGAGTAAAAACCCTTTACTCCCGGTGCGTATTACCAACCGGGAGTAAAGGTGCCTTTACTCCCGGTGCGTGTTACCAACCGGGAGTAAAGGTATACCTTTACTCCCGGTTGGTAACACGCACCGGGAGTAAAGGCTTTTTTTGGCGGGCCACGAAACTGCAGCCCACCTTTACTCCCGGGTGGGCTTCCCACCCGGGAGTAAAGGTGGCCTGCAGTTTCGTTTCCCGCCTGTTTTAAGCAATAGTCTTGTTAAATACAATAGAAATGCAATAGTTTTTATTAAATACATAGTAAATTAAATAAAAGGCATAAAATTATTTTGTTAAAAATATGAATTTTATTTTTGTTTATTGCACATAGGAAAAATCGATAACCTAACTTTTTTTATTTTTTGTTAGAATTATAAAACATAATGTAACTAATATTTATTATTTCGTTAATGCAAAAATGTAGTGTTTAATTAAAATTATTAAAATTATTGGTTTTGGACAGGAAATTTGTTTTCACATCATTTTAACGTTAATATTTTAATTTTTCATCACTCAGTATCCTAATTTACCTTTTTGAGAGAGAAATCCCACCAAATCAAACATTGATTTAATTTGAAATATGACATAATAAACATCTGAATTCACAATTATTACATAATATCTCAAACACACACTATATTAAATCACTATATCATCAAGTGGGCATAGCAGTGAACTTCTTCTTTACGTATGTCCCTTGGTTATGATCGCTTCGTAACCATGGAGTGTCCTCATCATTTACCAAGATGCTAGGGTCTTTGTTCACTTTGAAGGGCGGAATTCGGTCATCCTTTTCATATTCTTCTGACATGTCCGACTTGTCCTCAATTCCCACGATGACTCTTTTCCCTGAAAGAACTATGTGGCGCTTTGGCTCTTTGGTTGAGTCATTATCGTTTTTCCCTCTTTTTGGTTTGGTAGACATATCATTGACATAGAACACCTGATTCACATCCTTGGCAAGGACGAATGGTTCGTCTTTGTACCCAATATTACTAAGGTCTACTGTTGTCATTCCATACTCGTTGTCTACTGTTACTCCGCCTCCGGTCACCTTGACCCATTGGCACTTGAACAATGGGATCTTCAAAGTAGGTGCATATTCTAGTTCCCATATTTCATCTATGCGTCCATAATATGTCTGCTTATTCCCATTCGGGTCTGTGGCATCTATGCGGACACCACTGTTTTGGTTGGTACTCCTTTTATCTTGGGCTACTGTGTAGAATATGTTCCCATTTATCTCGTACCCTTTGTATGTGACGATATGCCATGATGGTTGCATAGCCAATAAATACAGTTGCTCATGGATGCTCTCATCACCTTGACATTTTTTTCGCAACCAACCGCCGAAAGTTTCCATGTGCTTATGCGTAATCCAAGCTTCAGTCTTCCCTGGAAACTCGGATCGTAAGAGATCCTTGTGTGTCTCAATATACGGATCTACCAAAGAGGAGTTCTGTAGAACTGTGTAGTGCGCTTTATTGAAATAATCATCATCCGTACCAATATATGTTTTCCTCCCTAGTGTCCCCTTTCCGCTTAGTCTCCCCTCATGTCTCGATTCAGGAACACCAATCGAGTCAAGGTCGGGAATAAAGTCAACACAGAACTCAATGACCTCTTCTGTTCCATAGCCCTTGGCGATGCTTCCTTCTGGGCGAGCACGGTTGTGAACATATTTCTTTAGGACTCCCATGAATCTCTCTAAGGGGAACATGTTGTGTAGGAACACAGGACCGAGAGTGAAAATCTCCTTGACTAGGTGAACTAGGAGGTGTGTCATAATATCAAAGAAGGAAGGAGGGAACACTAACTCAAAGCTGACGAGACATTGAACCACATTATTCTGTAGTTTAGCTAGATCAGTTGGATCAATTGCCTTCTGAGAAATTGCATTGAGGAATGCACATAGCTTTACGGTGGCTAGACGTACATTTGGAGGTAGAATTCCTCTTAATGCAACTGGAAGTAATTGCGTCATGAGAACGTGACAGTCATGGGACTTTAAGTTACAGAATTTCTTCTCTGTCACATTTATAATACCCTTTATATTCGAGGAGAATCCAGATGGTACCTTGATGTTGTTTAAGCATTCAAACATGATTTCCTTCTCCTCTTTGCTTAGAGTGTAGCTAGCAGGACGTAAGTAATGGCGTCCATCATCTGTCTTCTCTGGATGCAGGTTGTCTCTTTCTCTCAAACAACGCAGGTCCTGTCGTGCTTCAAATGTGTCCTTAGGCTTTCCATACACACCCATAAAGCCTAGCAGGTTCACACAAAGATTCTTCGTCAGGTGCATCACGTCGATCGAGCTACGGACCTCCAGGACTTGCCAATAGGGTAGGTCCCAAAATATGGACTTTTTCTTCCACATGGGTGCGTGACCGTTAGCGTCTTTCGGAATAGGTTGGCTTCCATGTCCTTTTCCAAAGACGACTTTCACATCATTGACCATATCGAGTACATCCTCACCGGTTCGGTTGCGAGGCTTGGTCAGGTGGTCTGCTTTCCCTTTAAAATGCTTACCTTTCTTTCTTACGGGGTGATTTGTAGGAAGAAATCGACGATGGCCAAGGTACACGACCTTTCGACATTTTTTCAAGAATACACCTCTAATATCACCGAAGCAGTGTGTGCATGCATTATATCCCTTGTTTGACTGTCCTGAAAGATTACTTAGAGCAGGCCAATCATTGATTGTTACGAACAACAATGCTCGCAGATCAAAGTGTTCCTGTTTGTACTCATCCCACACACGTACACCTTCTTTATTCCACAAAATGAGAAGTTCATCAATAAGTGGTCTCAGGTACACATCGATGTCATTGCCAGGTTGCTTCGGGCCTTGGATGAGCACAGGCATCATAATGAACTTCCGCTTCATGCATAACCAAGGAGGAATGTTGTAGATACTTAGAGTAACAGGCCAAGTGCTATGACTACTGTTCTGCTCTCCAAAAGGATTGATACCATCTGTACTTAAAGCAAACCTTAAGTTTCTTGCGTCATTTGCAAACTCCGGGAATTCTCTATCGATTGCTCCCCACTGGGACCCATCAGCAGGGTGTCTCAACATATTGTCTACCTTACGGTCTTCTTTGTGCCATCGTAACAATTTTGCATGTTCTTTGTTTCTGAACAGACGTTTCAAGCGTGGTATTATAGGAGCATACCACATAACCTTGGCAGGGATTTTCTTACGTGGACGTTCGCCCTCAACATCACCAGGGTCATCTCGCCTGATCTTATACCGCGACGCATGGCATACCGGGCATGCATCCAATTTCTCGTACTCTTTGCCACGGTATAGGATGCAGTCATTAGGACATGCATGTATCTTCTCTATTTCTAGCCCCATAGGACAGACAACTTGTTTTGCTTCGTAGGTAGTGGCGGGCAATTCATTGTACTTCGGAAGCATCTTCTTTTGGATTTTTAGTAACTCTCCAAATCCCTTGTCAGATACACCATTCTTTGCCTTCCATTGCAGCAATTCTAGTGTGGTTCCCAACTTTTTCTGCCCTGCATCACAAGTTGGGTACAACAATTTCTTGTGATCTTCTAGCATCCGCTCGAACTTGATCTTCTCCTTTTCACTTTCACATTCTCTTTGTGCATCACGAATGACCTGACAAAGATCATCAGCCGGCTCATCTTCTGCGGCTACCTCTTCTTCAGCTTCTCCCATTGCAGTATCATTGAAGCACGCACCATCAGGAATAATATCATTGTCGTCCCATTATTCTTCTTCATCTTCTTCCATTACAACACCGGTTTCTCCGTGCTTTGTCCAACAAATATAGTTTGGCATGAAACCCGACTTGAACAAGTGTGAATGAAGAGTCCTTGAGCAAGGATATTCCACCGTATTCTTACATATGGCACATGGGCAGCACATGAAACCATCGCGTTTGTTTGTCTCGGCCGCACGTAATAAAGAATGCACGCCGTCAATGAACTCCTGTGAGCGGCGATCAGCATTATACATCCAATGACGGCTCATCTGCATTACATGACATAAATATCATATTAAAACCTAGATCATAATTAATTATTTATACAACATGCGTGCCACCACAAAAGATACAAATTTATGAAAGCATCGCTACAATGTAGACAATCCCAACTACCACTAAAAGAACTAAAGCTAAAATACATTTCAGGAGCACAAGGATTTCGCGACCAATCTCAACTAAAACAGATAGATCCCCCGATTGTGCAACATCTTTGGGCTTCTTCGGCTAGATCACTGCCTCATTAGCCGCCGTATCTGCCTGTTGTGCAAGATATTTTTGCACGAGTTCAACATACTCTTCCTCCCAGTAGAAGCCTGAACATCGTCCACTGCCATCCCACTGAAATTAAAACAAAAAACTAGAACTTTAATCACAACCATCATGAAAATAGGTATAAACTAACCATAATCATTAAATACGATAAAATAACTCACATTGCGATCCGGACACTTGTAGAAGATACGATCCTTGTTGGGACCCTCCTTCTTCACTCGGTACTCCATCACAATCTTCATCTCATCACGACACTTGCCGCATGGAATGAGAGGAAGGCCCGGCCTAAGTCGCTTTGGAAACCCATGAGAGGCCGAGGACCCGGAAGCAGTTGCCATCTACTCTCTATACTCATTTTTTAATACACTATAAATTTCTTCTTTTATAAACAAATAAAATTAACAAACTATAAAATTATCTAGATCTCTAAACAATGATATTTTTAATGGTCATTGTGTTCTCGTCTTTTACTGCGGCAGGTAAGTAATTCATATGATATTTCCGCAAATTAACAGAAGAATGGGAATGTACACACATAACAGACTACTACGACGATATCGGGACGTGTGAATAAATAACCATCCGTACTAGTTGACCTTGCTTACGTGATCAGCTCGGCGAGGATTTCTCCACCGGACGGCACCGTACTTGGTCAAGGAAGAGCTCCGATTCTACGAGGAAGGGAACACGGTCTTCCACGACCGTTATCGCTCTCCCTCGTAGAATCAAAGCTCCTCCTTGACGTCCGTTACCGCTCGGCAGAGAACATCCTCGCCGACCTGAACACGGTCCGCAAGTTCAACTAGTAAGGATTTGCTATAATTTTCTAACTATTTTCTAACTTTATATTTATATATACTTTAACCTTCTGTCATGTAAATATGCAAGCTTAAAGTGATTTTGAGCTCAAATTGCTTACAAATGAAAAAAACCACAATAAAGAACCATAAATATATATAGTGAATAAAATAGCATAAGAAAATGGTAAAAAATGAGAGTATGAGATTGGTAACCTTTACAACTGAAGAATCGACGGAGGAATCGAAGAATGGATGGAGGAACAATGGAGGGAGGGAGGAAGCAAGAACACTACTGCAGTGAGCTTCAAAATGTGCTGAGCTCGGGCTCGGGGAGGAAGGAGGAGACGGCCGATTTATAAAGGGAGAACATTTAGTCCCGGTTGATAGATCCAATCGGGACTAAAGGTAACTTTCCAACCCCGGGCGCAGCCACGACCCGGGAGTAGACCTTTACTCCCGGTTGGAGCCACAAACCGGGAGTAAAAGTATACCTTTAGTCCCGGTTGGTGGCTCCAACCGGGACTAAAGGTCCCTGCCACCTCTGTCTGGCGCAGTAGCCGTTGGGCAGGGACCTTTAGTCCCGGTTGGAGCCACCAACCGGGACTAAAGGTATTTCTAGTCCCGGGGGCAAAAAATTCCGGGACTAGAGCCCATTTTGGCCGAGGATCAAAGGTCTGTTCTCTACTAGTGGCGAGAATTGGTTTTCCTTTTTCCAGCGAATTAGCAAATGTTTTTCTAATTTAGTTTTGAGCTGATCTTTGGAAAATTATAGCAAGTTCTGTAGGTGTACAAAAAATGTGAAACCAATTTTGTTAGGTTCCTAAAATTGTGCTCTATATGTTAGTGTATTTAGTTCACATATATATTTGTTGATACCAGCGGCTATTAAATCATTTGCGAGTGTTTAGTATTATTTAGGTTAGTATTTGTAGGAATATTTGTGACAAATTGGTAATAGCTTTGACCATGAAATTTTTACAGTATATTCACTGTATTATTATGTGCTCACTATAATTTTTGTAGCCTTAGAATAGGTTGAGAAATATGATAGCTAAGTACTCTCTTATGTAGTATATAGGAAATTGTTAATAAGAGTAAGAATATATTTTAATTGCTAAGTAGCACTTGTAGGTGAAACCCTACTGGTTTGATGGGAATGATGATTAGCTTGGTATTTTAGTCATTAGAGCTAGCTTAGTGGCTTAGTAGATGTATTCTTATTTTAAGAACTATTGTTGCCCTAATATTGAGTGTTGCATCGTCATTGCATGTATGTAGAGAACGAGTTGGTGGAGTTCATGACCGAAGGCGAGCAGGAGTATGAAGAGGTGATTGAAGAGTATGAGGAGGAGGTCCTCGTGTAGGAGGAGGTTTCAGAGCCACCACAGACTGACTGAGCTGACACCGTGCCTGCCCAAGGCAAGCCCCGGTGCTTAACCCTTATTTTGAATAAGCACTGAATATATATATCTATGATGTGCATTTACGTTACAGGCATTTTATGGAAACCACCTGCATAAATATATCTATCCTATGAGTCCTACTAGTACAGGTGCGAGTAGCTACTATGCTTAGGATTTTCTATAGCGTGAGTAACATGCCGTTACTCACAATAGGTGATTATTATTATCACTCTCATGATAAAATGGCGAAAGGAAAATGAAGACCGGGCAGGGCTATGGTACGGGTATTGGTGGGTGTAAGGGGTTGTGTCCCGCGGCCAACAGGGCATAGCTTGGTTACACTGTTTTCCCTGTCCATGTCGGTTAAGGACCGGCCATTGCATCAGATTCTAGTCAGGTCACAGACTTATTATCCTGAGCACATACTTGTTTATGAGAACAGGGAAGGCTCGTTGCTCTCTTGTCGTGGGTTCTGGCTCTTTTCGGACCGACTGATTGGAGGCGGGGATGGTGGAGGTCTAAGCACCACACTGAATCCTAGACTCAGGTGTGGGGGCTTGGAGTCCAAGTTTGGATGGGGACCTAGACCCCTTGACAGGAGAGTGATGGGTTGTGCCTGGGGTACAAGTAGGGCTTGTGTTTCGGGGTACCCAGCTTGGCACATTAATTTGCAAATCATTGGGTAATCCGGTGAAAGATCCTAATATGACTAGAGGGGGGGGGGGGGTGAATAGCCTATTTAAAAATCTACAAACCAACTTGAGCAATTTGATTAGTATGATAAATAGCGAAAAACAAACTTGCTCTAGCTCTACAAGGGTTGCAAGCCACCTATCCAACAATTCTAGTTACTATGATCACTAGACACACAATTTACTAAGTCACTACTCACTAAGATCTCTCACAATTGTTACACTACAGAGCTCCACTAGATGGACTTAAGCTATAAAGCAAGCTCTCAATTCTAGCTACACTAAAGACCTTGCTACAACTAGTTTGCGGGAATGTAAATGAGTAAGTAAGGTAATTATACTGCCACGTAGAGGAGTGAACCAATCACAAGATGAATACTTATTCAATCACTAGGAGAATACCAAAGGGCAAGAGACAACCAATTTTCTCCTGAGGTTCACGTGCTTGCCAACACGCTACGTCCCCGTTGTGTCAACCAACACTTGGTGGTTCGGCGGCTAAGAGGTGTTGCACGAATCTCATCCACATAATTGGACACCGCAAGAACCTACCCACAAGTGAGGTAACTCAATGACACGAGCAATCCACTAGGGTTACCTTTGGGCGCTCCGCTGGGGAAGGTACAAGTCCCCTCATAATCACCGGAGATGGCCATAAACAATCACCAACTCGTGCCAATCCTCCTCCGCTGCTCCAAGCCGTCTAGGTGGTGGCAACCACCAAGAGCAACAAGCGAATCCCGCAGCGAAACACGAACACCAAGTGCCCCTAGATGCAATCACTCAAGCAACACACTTGAATTCTCTCCCAATCTCACAATGATAATGAATCAATGATGGAGATGAGTGGGAGGGCTTTGGCTAAGCTCACAAAGTTGCTATGTCAATGCAAATGGCCAAGAGAGTGAGCTTGAGCCGGCCATGGGGCTTAAATAGAAGCCCCCACAAAATAGAGCCATTGAATCCTCAGTCTACTAAAAATTGGGGTGACCGGACGCTGGACCCCAGCGTTTGGTCGCACGATGCATGCCACGTGGCATCTGCTTCAAATGCTGATTGCCCGATCTCAACGGTCATCAGTATATTTAAGTTGTGACCAGACGTGCTGCTTCGAAGTGATCGAACGTAGGACCTCAGCGTCCGGTCGTTTCCAGTAAGATTCCATTCGCGACCGAACGTGTCCGGTTGATAACGACCGGACGCAGGACCCTAGCGTCTAATCACTTCCAGTAAGCATCCAGAGACAATTTTTTGTGATCGGACATGTCCGGTTACCCCTGACTGGACTCACCCAGCGTCCGGTCAGTCACCCTCTTCTCTGCGCGCTGCCACGTCAGCAGGACCGGACGCACCCTGTCAGCGTCCGGTCGAAGACCGACAACAGCGTCTTCACTGCCTCCACTGACCGGACGCTCCAGTCCAATTGAGGCCAGCGTCCGGTGCACTCTATGAAAACCTATCTTTTCTGTACAGGGCACCGGTGAAGTTTCTTACCCTTGCTCCCAAGTGCTAAACACAATGTGTATCACCTTTGTGTATGTGTGTTAGCATATTTTCACAAACATTTTCAAGGGTGTTAGCACTCCACTAGATCCTAAATGCATATGCAATGAGTTAGAGCATCTAGTGGCACTTTGATAACCGCATTTCGATATAAGTTTCACCCCTCTTAATAGTACGGCTATCGATCCTAAATGTGATCACACTCTCTAAGTGTCTCGATCACTAAACCGAAAAGCTCATATCAATTTCACATTTGCCTTCAGCTTTTTGTTTTTCTTTCCTCTTTTCCAAGTCCAAGCATATGATCATCACCATGCCATCACCATCATCATCATGTCATGATCTTCATTTGCTTCACCACTTGGAATGTGCCACCTATCTCATAATCACTTTGATAAACTAGGTTAGCACTTAGGGTTTCATCAATTTACCAAAACCAAACTAGAGCTTTCATCCGGTATGACTTGTCTACGATCTAGCACCGTAGTAAGAACTGGAAGATGAAAGATGGTGAAATGGATCTGTTTGCTCAACTAGTGCTTGAAAGTAGAACATGTGCTTACTTAGAATAGTTAGATAATGACCTAATCATGACTGCTAATAAGAACCATACCTAAGGAGTCACTACTAGTATTGCTTTCCGCAAAAAAGAAACCAAGCAAACCATAAAGCTTATCATATCCTTTAGAGTCGGGAAATTATTCCCACTAGTCGGGTAAGTCTTGCGAGTACATTAAGTACTCAGGGTTTATTTACCCTGTTGCAGGTGCAGCTTGAAGGGTAGCTGTTGTTTGGAGGATTCTTCTGGTGGGCACAGACGGATCCTTGTATTCTATCGTTAGATGTTTATTGTAATTCCACTGTTTAAATTCCGCACTCTGAACTTGGTACTGTAATAATGTATTTCTAATTAAGAACTCTGGTTGTATGAAATGGACTAAGTATTGTAAACTCGTTCTCATTATTGGATCCTGAAGGAAAAACGTGGATTATTCAAGTTCTCCCTTGGGGTGTGCTCGACGGAATCCGTACGACGTAGCTTGCTTTCGCGGTGCTTAGTGTCTGTTGGAAGACGAGCACCTCCGAAGGTGTGTTATTTCGGACGGTTCTGCCACAGAGGTTGCTGTGGTGCGGTTGGGCAGCGACCAATGTGAGCGGGGCCGCGCAGCTCGGCGGGGGAGTAGCATGGGCAGGAGGGCAGCGCCGGTGGCTTCTTCCTCGCGGTTCATGATACTCTCTCTTTTCTCGCTCTTTCTCTCACCAGCAATGACCCCTTCCCGGTGCTCTCTCTCCTCTCTCACACTCTGTCTCCTCAGATCTGTCATGGGGGCGGCCTCCGGCCTGAGACCAAGCTCGGCCTGCCCGGTGGCATCTCCACTCTCTCCCCCTCGTGGCCTCCCCTCCCATCCCTCTATATATGTTGTATGAATCAATTTGTGGATGAGTTGATATGTGATGTGTTGAACCCTTCTCCTTTGTGTTGTATGAATCGATTTATGGATGAGTTGATTTGTGATTTATGGATGAGTTGATTTGTGATATATGAATTGTTTCTTGGATGAACTGCTTGATTGAGCGGCGGTGGCGGCCAGCGAGCATGGCGGTGGCGGGGGTAACGAGCATGCTCCAGTGAGCATGGTGGCTGTATTCTTTTTTTTTTTCTTTTTAAAGCCTATCACCGCCGGGTGAAATACCGCCTGTGGTAGCCAGCGGCATCATTGCGGATTACCTACTGCTGGTGGTAAAGTCCGGCAGTGACAGGCCTTTTAGAACCGGTACTGTTTCCCTTTTCTGGAGTAGTGCCATATTAGTCTTTCAAAAGTACCATTCTGTAATTAATTACTTAAATAATATTTTATTTTAAAAAAAATGTCTGACGGAATCCGTCTTCCGCCCCTGAAGCATCTCATATGTATACGAACAGGGTCACATCCTTGTAGCTATCCTGAGTGTAATATGAAATATAGTGATTGGTGAAAGCATTGGCTGACATGAATGCGGACCCGTCAGCAGGCCAGTAAGATGATCGCAAAAGAGTTCTCCTTTTGCGGAGAGAAAGAAAGGAGACAGGCAGCTGGTAAAGTAGGCAGTCGAGTCAAGTCTCACATGAGTACTACCTTACCGGTACCACTGCATCCAGTGGTGTATAAGCATCCAATCGAACACATCGCCGGGGTTACTCTCAATGACTAGTCCATTGGGAACTAGTTATTTTCGGAGGGTGATGTTTCATTTCTAAGATGGCTGCTTGCTGATACCTCTATATGATAACATTAAGATACCCGACGTACATGGCCAAGAACTTCCGGAGGCAACATGAACATCGATGGCGTTGGGGACCTAAAGCTTGATGATAGCATACTGCAGGGCCATTAATTATTTGGTAGCTAAAGGGATATCAACCATTATTAGCTGAGCATTCAAGTAACAACTACTCCCTCTGTCCCTGAAAGAATCAATTTACAGACCAAAAGTTTGTCTCCAAAAGAATCTCGAAAAGAATCGATTTCTAGAGGTGAACGGTCCACCAATCCACATTAATCTCTCTCATAGTCTAGGTTGCATTTAACACAACCTCTCTATCATGCGCTGCTGTTGGATACTCCAAACGACACTACTTAATTAGGCTTCTCGATAACTAGAGAGCTATATTAAGGTTCAACAGTTTAATGAGGGGCAGTATGGTCTTTTATCTTCTTTGCTAATCTGTCCTAAAGTTGCTAGGAATTCATTCTTTCATGGACAGATGGACTATCTCAACTAGATGTCCCAACCCACCTAATAGCACCTAATATGCTACAAAAAAAAAGAGAAAAGTTTTGTCCTCCCACCTATACAAATTGATCTGCTCTACTAATAGCAAATAGAAAAGAAAGGACATTATAAACAAGCCACCAATGCATCCAACCTTTTTGCTAGTGGATCCAAACAAAACAAAACTAACTAATATGTAGCCAATTAATGATTGGTTAGCTAATATTAGTTGTAAACTATTAACCAAGTGACTATTAGCTCCTAATGGATCGAAACAGGGTCTTATATTAATTTTCCTAGGCTTGTAAGAGCATGTTGTTGTCGATACTCGTCATGGGTGGCGTAAACTGGTTTTGAGTCATGCTCTAATTTGCTCCTACAAGTTTGAGTGGTACATGGTGAAGGGACCGTGACGCCTAAGAGGGGGGGGGGGTGAATTAGGCAACTTAAAATTCTAACTCTAAACTATGGCCTCTTTTTCTAACCCTAGCGAAACCTATGCAATAGATAAGCTATCTAGATGTGCAACTATGGTTTTGCTAGTATGTTGCTATCTCTACCGCAAACGTAGTAAAGTAATCAATGTAAATGCGGAAGCTAAAGAGCAAGGTAGAGATATGCAAACTCCCGTCGACGACTCCGGTATTTTTACCGAGGTATCGAGAAGCGCGCAAGCTTCCCCCTAGTCCTCGTTGGAGCCCCTTGCAAGGAATCCCTCGCAAGGGCCAAGCTCCCGGTCGGGTAACTCCGTGGATAGCCTCGGGCCTTCCCCACGCGCAAGTGGGTCTCCGATGTGCCTCTCGACAAGCCTCTCCCGGATGCTCCTCTCCGTCTTCACTATCAAGCTTCCGGCCGAAACGCCGCGGGCCTTGTTCCCTTCAGTACACGGTGGCGGCCGCACCACAAACGCGGTTGGTGCGATCTCACAAGACTTCAAGCCCCTCCGATGTACAACTCTTGTGCTCGCAAGCACCGGGTGGCAAGAGGTATGCAAACCTCACTAAACACTAGGCATACACCTAGAGCAAGCGCATAAGCGGTGGTCTAATCAACCTAAGCACTTCGCAAAGCACCTACGCTAATCACCTGATGAAACACTAAGCACTATGCAAGTGGAGATTACTAAAATGGTGTATCAACACCCTTGGTATGTTTCCTCAGCTCCACTTTTCTCAAATGGCCGGTTGGGGGTTGTATTTATAAGCCCCACTGAGAAAGTAGCCGTTGGGGTCGAATTCCCGCGAAACTGCTACTGACCGGACGCTGAATCGTCCTGACCGGACGCGTCCGGTCGTCCCAACCGTTGAGCCGGCAAAACACTGATCGGACGCTGGCTAGCATCCGGTCGCCTGCCACCGGACGTGTCCGGTCACAGATATGCCGCTCTGGAACCTTTCTGTACTCGATCGGACGCTGCGTTCCTGCGTCCGGTCGGTTGCCGCCAGTGTTCGGTCCTTGCGTCCGGTCGCCTGTCTGCCGAGCCACCGGTCCAGCGTCCGGTCGCGCTTCCAGTGTCCGGTCCTTGTGTCCGGTCGCGTCTACGAGCTCGTTTCTTCGTGATCTTGCGTACGGCTTGGTTCCTATCTTCATGCTTGGACTTTGCTTGATATCTTGGGTCTTTTCTTGTGCTCCTAAGGTCTTGCTTAAGGTGTTGATCATCGGATCATCACGTCGCCTTCGTCCAAGTCACGTCTTGCACTCTGTTGGACTACAAAACAAACACTTGCAAATTCATTAGTCCAATTTGGTTGTGTTGGTCATCAAACACCAAAATCCAAAGTAAATGGGCTTAGGGTCCATTTTCCTTACAATCTCCCCCTTTTTGGTGATTGATGACAACACGACCAAAGCAAGCAAATGATAGAGATTTTGAAATTTAAAAACTACCTACTTGCTAGGATGCAATGCAAAGGGCAAGGTTATATGATGCTAGAAAATCCTACTCAGATACCAATCGAAGACCATCTTGCCCTTACAAAAGTCCCCATGTGTCATTATGGATTCCTGTAAATTTTACCATTACTTAGTCTAATCCATAATCAACTTTCCTCCCTTTCTTGGACCATTACCACTTGTAGACATCAACTTGATGCTTGCCTTTGGTCCTTCAAATTCCTTTGGTCCTTCAAATTCTCCCCCTTTGGCATCAAACACCGAAAAGGAAGACATTAGCAGCACAAGGGAGGGTCAAATTTCATGATCCTTTGTGTATAGAATGAAATGGATCACAAAATTTGACTCTCACATTATATAGACTAAGCTCCCCCTAAATGTATGCATACATATGGTAGAACGCAAAGCATATGCATAAATAGCAATTTATTGCACAAGAGAGTTTAATCTATATAATGCATGGAGAAAGCATATAAATATGAAAAGAAATAAACATGATGATGCCAATTAAAGAATGATGCTTAGCTCCTGGGACTCCAATTTCCTTACAATGAGACTACTACACATATGTTTGAAAAATTGATACCATTTGAAGAAGTGTTAGTCTCAAAGCATCCAAGTTGTAGAATTACTCCCTCTAAATATGGGCACACAAAAGTAGAATACTTTGTAGAAATCATGCACATTGATTTTAGAATAAAAAATACCACTTGAAAGATGACATCTCATGAATGTGAGAATCATTTTCAAAATAGATATTTGGGAGAGATTATCTACAATTTTGGACTTTGGCACATATTAGATAAACAAAAGTAAGACAAGCTATGTGCCATGCTTCTAAGCAATTTTAACACCATGTAGGTTTGCTCCAAGGGTTGATAATGAAACCGAGCAAGCCTACCATATGATATACCTATTGAATGCATGACAAAATATTTAAGCATGTAAATGCAAACATTAGGCATAAAAGATAACAAGATGCTTTAAGAGTATACCAATTGAAAGACAATACCAATTGAAATAAATGCTAATTGAAAGTAATAACATCTAGTTACCTAACATGGGAAGGGGAATTTCGGTCCATAGTATTCACTAACCTACTTGGCAATGACTTTGTCCATCATGATGCACCCCATGAAATGCACCCATACTTTGCCAAGTCTCCAAATTCCCCGAAGTCTGACGGACTTCTCACTTCCCTTTCGGGATCCAAACCTTCTTGGTGCTCTTCATGTTGGAAATGATTTCCTTTGGCACCCAAAAGCATTTGACCCCATTGTTGGCTTGCTTGTTCACCTTGATGGCCACCACCTTGTCACTTTTCTTTTTCTTCAAGAGATAAGGTGTGGAGGCCTTCTTGTCCACCTTGTTGGTGTAGGTGTTGGAGAGCTTGCTTGTTTGCTTTTTCTCCTTCTTCTTTGCTCCTCCCCCATTCTTCACCTTGCACTCATAGGATTTGTGACCTTCCTTGTGGCACACGTAACAAACCACGGTTTGTCCTTCATCAAGCTTCTTCACTCCCTTGACGGTGTTATCTTAATGAAGTTGGGTTTGCTTCGCCTTGCCTTTTACTTGAGTCAAGTCCTTGGTGAGGCGAGCTACTTCTTGCTTGAGTTGCTCATTCTCCTTTGCAACCTCTTGTGTGCATGTATCTACAATAACTTTCTCAACACAAACTTGGTTGCACAAAGGTGAGTCTAAACATAAATCATTACAAGAAGTAGAGGCATCCTTTTTAGACATGTTAAAGATAGAACTTTTCTTTTTAGATGCCTTGGTGGGGTTTGTGCTAACGGCTTCAAGATTAGCAACTTTATTAGTTAGCTCATCACAATGTTTGCACATGGTTTCCATTTTAGCAAGCAAACTATTATATGCTTCTTGTGAGCTAGCTAACTTTTCTTTTAATTTTTCATTTTTCTTTAAAAGTTGCTCATCATTGATTGTGCATGCATTTGTTGTTGCACTAGCCTCAAATTGCTCAATTTTAGTAGATAGTTCAACATTGAGATTTGCAAAGTTTTCATATTGTTCAAGCAAATTTTTGTATGCTTCTTGTGAACTACCTAGCTCTTCTTTTAAATTTTTGAGTTTCTTTTGTTGACTAGTGCAAACTTTAGCATATTTAAGATTTTGTTGCACAATTGTATTATAAGATGGCAAATCATCTTCACTATCGCTCTCACTAGAGGATGAGCTTTCATTACCTCGTGCCATAAGGCACACACGAGAAGAGCTTGATGATGAGTGCTTGCGCCCTCGCCTCTTGTGATGATCTTCTTCACTTGAGGAATTATCCCATGACCTTATTGATGTGAGGGCTTTGTTCTTGCACGCCTTCTTCTTTGCCTTGGGCGTGGGCTTGTTTGGACAAACTTCCACAAAGTGCCCCAACTCGCCGCATCCATAGCATCCTTTCTTTCTTTGCTCGTCTCTTTGATTAGTGAAAATGAGGTCTTGAATTTGGATGGGCACACCCTTGACATTGAGCCTTACGATCATCTTCTCTACCTTTTTGATAAGTTTGATTGATTCTTCATCAAGGTCGGAGGTGGAGGAGGAAGATTGATCATCATCACTTGATTCTTCATCATCATCATCATCGTTCTCATCTTCTTCTTCTTCTTCACTTGAGGAACTTGAGCTTGAGCTTGTCTCAACTTGCTTGCCCTTCATCTTCTTTTTCTCGCTACAAGCGAGAGCTTTGCCTTTGCTTGATGAAGAAGCTTCTTCTTGCCCCATCTTACGTGACATTTCAAATGCCACTAACTTGCCAATGGCTATGCCCGGGGTCATATTGCTCTCCTCCATGTTGTGAAGGATGGTAATGATGCTTGCATATTTCTTTTGTGGTAGCACGGAGATGATCTTCCTCACGATGTCCGCGTCATCTAGCTTTAATAAACCTATAGAATGGAGCTCATTGATAATTAGATTCAAACGAGAATACATATCACGAACAAGCTCATCATCATTCATAGTAAAGGAATCATAGTTTTGCTTTGCTAGACAATGTTTTTGCTCACAGACATTGCTTGTGCCGTCATGGAGCTCTTGGAGTTTTAACCAAATTTCATGTGCCGTATTTAAGGTGAACACTTGGTTAAACACATCCATGCTAAAGGATTCAAACAAGCAATTCTTAGCTCTAGCATTGAAATGCATTTCTTTTTCATCACTCTTTGTGGGTTTTTCGGGATTCTTGATGGGTTTCATTCTGTCACGAGTGACTCTCCATACACCCAAATCAACCGCCTCAAGGTGGCAAGCCATTCTAGCTTTATAGTATGGGAAGTTAGTGCCGTCAAATTGTGGAGGCCTAGCGGTATCCATCCCAACCACTCTACAATAGCGTCGGCTCAACGGCGGTTAAGCCAATGGTCCAAATTATGAGCCAACCGGCTCTGATACCAATTGAAGGGACCGTGACGCCTAAGAGGGGGGGGGGGGGTGAATTAGGCAACTTAAAATTCTAACTCTAAACTATGGCCTCTTTTTCTAACCCTAGCAAAACCTATGCAATAGATAAGCTATCTAGATGTGCAACTATGGTTTTGCTAGTGTGTTGCTATCTCTACCGCAAACGTAGTAAAGTAATCAATGTAAATGCGGAAGCTAAAGAGCAAGGTAGAGATATGCAAACTCCCGTCAACGACTCCGGTATTTTTACCGAGGTATCGAGAAGCGCGCAAGCTTCCCCCTAGTCCTCGTTGGAGCCCCTCGCAAGGAATCCCTCGAAGGGCCAAGCTCCCAGTCGAGTAACTCCGTGGATAGCCTCGGGCCTTCCCCACGCGCAAGTGGGTCTCCGATGTGACTCTCGGCAAGCCTCTCCCGGATGCTCCCCACCGTCTTCACTATCAAGCTTCCGGCCGAAACGCCGCGGGCCTTGTTCCCTTCAGTACACGGTGGTGGCCGCACCACAAACGCGGTTGGTGCGATCTCGCAAGACTTCAAGCCCCTCCGATGTACAACTCTTGTGCTCGCAAGCACAGGGTGGCAAGAGGTATGCAAACCTCACTAAACACTAGGCATACACCTAGAGCAAGCGCATAAGCAGTGGTCTAATCAACCTAAGCACTTCGCAAAGCACTTACGCTAATCACCTGATGAAACACTAAGCACTATGCAAGTGGAGATTACTAAAATGGTGTATCAACACCCTTGGTATATTTCCTCAGCTCCACTTTTCTCAAATGGCCGGTTGGGGGTTGTATTTATAAGCCCCACTGAGAAAGTAGCCGTTGGGGTCGAATTCCTACGAAACTGCTACTGACCGGACGCTGAATCATCCTGACCGGACGTGTCCGGTCGTCCCGACCGTTGAGCCGGCAAAACACTGATCGGACGCTGGCTAGCGTCCGGTCGCCTGCCACCGGACGCGTCCTGTCACAGATATGCCGCTCTGGAACCTTTCTGTACTCGATCGGACGCTGCGTTCCTATGTCCGGTCGGTTGCCGCCAGTGTCCGGTCCTTGCGTCCGATCGCCTGTCTGCCGAGCCACCGGTCCAGCGTCCGGTCACGCTTCCAGCGTCCGGTCCTTGCGTCCGGTCGCGTCTGCGAGCTCGTTTCTTCGTGATCTTGCGTACGGCTTGGTTCCTATCTTCATGCTTGGACTTTGCTTGATATCTTGGGTCTTTTCTTGTGCTCCTAAGGTCTTGCTTAAGGTGTTGATCATCGGATCATCACGTCGCCTTCGTCCAAGTCACGTCTTGCACTCTGTTGGACTACAAAACAAACACTTGCAAATTCATTAGTCCA
The DNA here is from genome assembly GCF_019320115.1 of Miscanthus floridulus. Taxonomy (NCBI): domain Eukaryota; kingdom Viridiplantae; phylum Streptophyta; class Magnoliopsida; order Poales; family Poaceae; genus Miscanthus; species Miscanthus floridulus. The sequence continues at coordinate 25,240,732 of NC_089583.1, read as the reverse complement.
ATTTGGTTGTGTTGGTCATCAAACACCAAAATCCAAAGTAAATGGGCTTAGGGTCCATTTTCCTTACACATGGCACGAAGCCATTACTATCAAAACCCAGGCTTGGTATTTATAGACTTGGAATGTCAGAAGCAATCATCCTTTGGCTTCAAGCAAAACAATCTGGTCAATAATCATACTTTGCCAAATATACTTATGTATAACAGTACAAGTATGGGAAGTTTCTATATGCCATTATAATTATCACGTTTTGGAGATCTGCAACTATAATTCATGACAATACCATTACAATTATTCCTCTACATGAGATATGTTGGGTCGCTGTTTATTTTGAGGAATTTTTATGTTTAACAGTTACTGATTGACAACTACAATTCTAGGCTTTCTGTAGCACTTGTCTAACATTGAGAAATTCTTGTCCATCTTGCTTCTCTTTATGAAAATCAAGTTAACCGGAATACGCTAGATTAGCTAAACCTATATCAGTAACTGTGAAACTAGAGCATCAGTTTCTAGTATCTCTAAATCTTCTAGTATATTCGGAGATAGTTTCATGTAGTTTCTGTTTATCTGATGTAAGCTGTGACAGTTTTAACTCATTTTGACCACTAAAGAAATAATCATGGAAATGTTTGCTCTATATTAGACCAAGGGCGAACTGAGTTTGGGGGAGAATAAGCGGAACTAGATCCAAAAAAGCAGAAATCAATTTTTTGAAAAAGATTCTAAAAAAGGGGTAGGAAATGAAAATCAAGTAAGTGCAGCACTGAGTAGAGATAAAGGAAATAATCTCAACTTATTGATATCACTAGAGCTAACCTCACCACGGTACTGTACAATAAATTGGCCTATGTGCTCTAATGTGCTCCTACTATCATCACCACTGAATTTGACAAACTCAGGTATTTTGGCCCCTTGTGGATATGCAATGTGCTCATATCTATCATAATACGGTCTCAGAGATGACCGATTCTTGACTTTAGGTTCTACACCATAAGTTTTCCTAGATATTTCCATCATTCATCTCTTAAGCTAGGCAATTTGGGAGATGATCCATGGTACGTGCCTATATGTTTTTTAGATTGCGGTTTGTTATAGGTTTAGTTTCAAAATGTATATGGAGCATGTTGCTACAAACCACCAAAATTGGACAATGGACTGTGTGGCAAAGCCATACTTTGTGGTGGCACAAAACTATAAATCTCATTATTTCGGCCAGAAGAAGCCAAAGGAGAGGAGGTATGCTGATTATAGGAGAAGAAGGAGATAAAACCATATGCCCATATTGCTCTGGGGGTGTCGCTGATGGACTAGAAGATGCAATTTGTGGTTGAGGCCCATATGAAGTAGACGTAAAATTGCTCTTTTCGGCATCGGAGATGTTACCAAAAGTTTTGTTTTCAGGTTTAGCTGCCATAATAAGCTTTCATATTCTCAACCAAGACATCAAATTTACATGCTAAGTGTCTTTACATAATTCTACTAGATATACAAGACAAGTTTATATCTCAAAAAATACAAAATAAGTTGCTACAAGCTTGATGCATAAGTTAAATATAAGTTGTTAATTGTATAAAAGAGCTTCAAAACACATCCAGTATTGGTTTTATTTCTAGATCTCATCGTAGGGCAACAGAACATTCACTACGGGAAACACGTGATTTGCCGAGTGCAAAAATCTTTGCTGAGTGCCAAATTTCGGGCACTCGGCAAAGACCTGCTTTGCCGAGCGCCGCACTCGGCAAAATATGACACTCGTGTCCTGGTTTGTGAGCATCGTACGTGACAACGTGCTCGAAACTTTTTCAAAATTTTTCCACGGCATACGCATACGATACGGCGACAACTCGACAAGTTTCATGATTTTCGGAATTCGTTTGCATTTTATACAATTAAAAAAACCACTCCCACGTAAGTTGGCGGCATTGCCCTGTGAGCACGTTGATCGAAATTTCGAGACAGTTCCTGGATTTAGCCTAAATTTACACTAAGAAACAAGGATAACATTTTTTGAACGAATGTAATCCATTATTCGATGCACATGCAGTTCAAACTTATATTTTCTGGAAAAATTCAACAAAACAAAATAAACTATAGAAATATGGCAAAAGGCAATGAAAATGTCCCAAATTTAAACATGTTATTTGTGGTAGTGTACTAAAGCTTCAAAAAAAAATTAGTGGCAAAAAACAAAAAAAAATTATTTTGCCGAGTGCCTAGGGTTGGCACTCGGCAAAGTAATAACTTTGCCGAGTGCCGCCTAGCTGGCACTCGGCAAAGGGCTGCTGAATTTTTTTTAAAACTTCGCCGAGTGCCAGATCATGACACTCGGCGAAGAAAATTGACTTTGCCGAGTGCCGCCGATCTGGCACTCGGCAAAGCCGCCGTTTCCTTCAACCGCGCCAGGCCGGGCGCGCTCTCTGTCTCGCTCTCTCATTTCTCTCTCCCTCTCACCTCTCTCTCCCTCAGCCGCCGCTGCCGCACCGCGGCGCCCGTCCCAGCCACCGTGCCTCCCCACCCCGGCCACCGCGCTTCCCCTCCCCGGCCACTGCGCCACCCCGCCCCGGCCACCACGCCACTACAGAAGAGAGGAGGAGGAGGCAGGGGAGAAGAGAGGAGAAGGGGAGAAGAGAGGAGGAGGGGAGAAGAGAGGAGGAGAAGGAGAAGGAGAGGAGAAGGAAGGTGCCGTCCTAGGCCCGTCGACCCTCACGCCGCTGCGGTCGTCCCTGCCGTCGTCGCCGACCCTCGTCGCTGCCATTCTCGTCGCGAAGGTATGCCCTACACCTGTAGTAGTTAGTAGTAGTACTTAGTAGTGTTAGTAGTAGTTAGTAAGTAGTAGTAGTTAGTAGTTAGTAGTGTTAGTAGTATTGTTAGTAGTAAGTAGTGATAGTAGTAGTGTTAGTAGTAGTAGTGTTAGTGTTGGTAGTAGTTGTAGTGGTAGTAGTACTTGTTGTTGTACTACTTCGATACTTTCATCTGCATGGAAAGGGAACTAAAGTACATGGCTCGTCTTGGTATATATATGTTTGTTGGCCTTCGTGCCTATGTTTGGTATATATGTGGTTGTTGGCCATCGCGCCTACGTTTGTTGCAGGTTTTGGAAACCTCCCCGTGCAGGGGAGGTGCTGCCGAAATTTTCAATGGATTCTAACCTATTGCTTTTTTATGTAAGAGAAGGACCCGTGGGAGGGACTCGGCGACCCCGATCATCTTCGTCGGCGCTGCTGGTCTGCCTGCATCGCATTGCCTCGCCACTGCACCGACACGCCACTGCCCTGCTAGCCTGACTCCACCGCCACCCTAGGTATGACCCCCTCCTCCTTTGCATGCATGTTTTATATGGTCACGTAGCCCTGTTAGGCGTCTCCTGTTCGAAAGAGATACGGTCGGAGATATGCAAATCTTTGCATATCTGCGACCGTATCTCTTTCGGATTGTCCACGTATTTTGGACAGCCCACGGATGCGTAGATGAGGTTAGTTTCCATGGTTCGCTCCGGTCCGAGACAGACTTTCGGCATCACCTTCCTATTGTTCTCCAGATACACACTCTCCCTTGCAGGACGTGTATCGGGAGAACAGCGGGGAGGTGCTGCCAAAATTCTATCTCGGATAGGAGCGGAGCATTGAAGCTGACCTCATCTACGCATCTACGGGTGGGATTAGGACCTATCCTCACCTATTGGATGGTAGGAACGCCGTGCAGATGCAATTGCTGGTTATATTACTCGCTTGCATATGTATATGCCAGAGGATGGAGAACCGTGATTGGATGTACATGGGCCATGCAAGTATGACCCCAGAATGGATGACTAAGACTAATGCTTTCTTGGAGCATTCATTTGGTGAGGCTGCTAGAGGGTCGAGTCGGATGCCGTGTCCCTGCAGCAAATGTGACAACCGTGTAAGAAAGAATAGGAAGAACGTGGGGAAAGATCTTTGCAAGTATGGATTCACGCCAAACTATACCTGCTGGATCCACCATGGTGAAGCCGATCGTATTAGAGAGGAGGTGGTGAGACCACACCTCGAGGCTTTTGATGGAGATGCGGGGGTAGCAGACTGGATGGATGACTTTCAGGAGGCATGGTTCGGTGAAGGATTAGAGGACGAGCCAGAGGAATCCGCAAAGGCGTACTACGATATGCTGTCTTCGGCATAGAAGCCCCTTCATGAAAAGACAATGGTTTCGCAACTGGATGCCATTGGACGCCTAATGGCGTTCAAGTCACAGTGTAGCATGAGTCGAGACAACTTCGATGGTATGTTGGCAGTTGTTGGATCCCTGCTTCCAGAGGGTCACATTCTGCCGAAGAACTTGTACGAGTCACAGAAACTTCTTCGTGCCCTTAAGATGCCGTATGAGCACATCCATACTTGTCCGAATGGTTGCGTCCTATTTAGGAAAGATCACGAGAAAGCAACGCACTGTCCAAAGTGCAAATCCTCTAGGTATCTGGAGGTCGACACTAGTGATGGCAAGAAGGAACATCTTGGTATCCCCATGAAGGTCCTACAGTACCTTCCTATCATACCGAGGATCCAACGGCTGTACATGATAGAGGAGTCCACGAAACAGATGACATGGCACAAACATGGCAAAAGATACAATGCTGACAAGATGGTACACCCATCGGATGGCGATGCATGGACCCATTTCGATGGCATACATCATGGTAAAGCTGAGGAGGCTCGGAATGTACGTGTAGTGCTGGCAACAGATGGGTTCAACACCTATGGATTGCTGGCGGCCCCGTACACTTGTTGGCCCGTGTTCGTGATCTCCCTCAATCTCCCCCTCGGCGTCATGTTTCAACCCAAGAACGTATTCTTGTCACTGATAATTCCTGGACACCCAGGGAACAAGATGGATTTGTTCATGGAGCCTCTCATTGATGAATTGATCCTTGCTTGGGAAAAGGGGGTACTGACATACGACCGAGCTACAAAGAAGACCTTCATAATGCATGTGTGGTGCCACTACTCCCTGCATGACTTCCTGGCGTATGGCATATTCTGCGCGTGGTGTGTTCACAGGAAGTTCCCATGCCCAATATGCAAGACAGCTGTGAGGTTCACTTGGCTAAAGAGGGGTGGCAAGTTTTCTTCGTTTGACCAACATCGTCAATTCCTCCCTCTTGACCATCCATTCAGACGAGACATCAAGAACTTCAGGAAAGGGGTTCAAGTCACCGACCCTGCACCTCAGATGATGACCGGTGCTGAGGTCCGTGCTGAGATAGAGGCTCTCAAAGATGATAAAGAGAAAGGTGGTTTTATTGGATATGGTGAGGAACACCAGTGGACTCATAAATCAGGCTTGACTAGGCTCCCCTATTTCAATGACCTTCTTGTTCCACACAACATTGATGTAATGCACACAGAAAAGAATATCGTCGTGGTGCTTTTTGCAACACTCATGGACATTCCTGATAAGTCAAAGGACAACGTTAAGGCTAGACTAGACCTAGCAACAATGTGCGATAGTACAAAGCAAGTGATGAAGCCTCCCGCGCCCGGCAAGAAATGGAGGACTCCGGTCGATTTTGTCTTGAAAAAGGACCAAAGGAAGGAAGTACAGCAGTGGATCTAGACGTTAATGTTCCCTGATGGGCATGCGGTGAATTTGAGTAGGGGAGTGAACTTGTCCACTATGCGAGTCTTAGGGATGAAGAGTCATGACTACCACATATGGATTGAGCGGCTCCTTCCTGCGATGACCCGAGGATATGTCCCTGAGCATGTGTGGCACGTGCTGGCAGAGTTGAGCTATTTCTTCCGCCAGCTTTGTGCCAAGGAGTTATCTCGGGGCGTGATTGATGACTTGGAGAAAGTGGCACCTGTGTTGCTCTGCAAGTTGGAGAAGATCTTCCCACCCGGCTTCTTCCTGGCAATGCAGCATCTGATTTTGCACCTACCGTACGAGGCATGAATGGGGGGGGCCGTGCAGGCCCATTGGTGCTATACAATTGAGAGATGTCTAAAGATTCTTCGGAAAAAGTGTAGAAATAAAGCCAAAATTGAGGCTTCTGTGGCAGAGGCATTCATTCTGGAGGAGGTGTCAAACTTCACAACAGCATACTTTAAGGATGGCCTTCCCAGCATGCACAATCATCCCCCCTCGTTACAACGCGGACGAGAGTTCATCGAACCTCAGCCTTTTCAAAGGGCAACTTGGAAAGGCAAGCGCATCGGGCACCAAGACCTTGCAGCATGATGAGTGGCGCACTATCATGCTGTATGTGATGTTGAACCTTGACGAAGTGAAGCCTTATGTGCAGTAAGTTCTCAATGAGCTTGTTACATACGCCCTTGTCACTATCCTCCATCTATCGAACCCCCTTATCTCTTGTTTTTTAGGGAATTTCTGAAAAAATACTGGAGAGGGAATAGGGCTCCTTCCCCTCAAGAAGAAGATAGTCTTCTCAAAGATGGTGTGCCCGATTTCATATCCTGGTTCGATACGAAGGTACCGTCCAATTTACCTCGTTCAATCTTTGACATCCCAGTTTGCTCCTACGAGCGAGTAATGTAACGATCTATCCGGCCTCCTATGGATTGCTGGCGGCCCCGTACACTTGTTGGCCCGTGTTCGTGATCTCCCTCAATCTCCCCCTCGGCGTCATGTTTCAACCCAAGAACGTATTCTTGTCACTGATAATTCCTGGACACCCAGGGAACAAGATGGATTTGTTCATGGAGCCTCTCATTGATGAATTGATCCTTGCTTGGGAAAAGGGGGTACTGACATACGACCGAGCTACAAAGAAGACCTTCATAATGCATGTGTGGTGCCACTACTCCCTGCATGACTTCCTGGCGTATGGCATATTCTGCGCGTGGTGTGTTCACAGGAAGTTCCCATGCCCAATATGCAAGACAGCTGTGAGGTTCACTTGGCTAAAGAGGGGTGGCAAGTTTTCTTCGTTTGACCAACATCGTCAATTCCTCCCTCTTGACCATCCATTCAGACGAGACATCAAGAACTTCAGGAAAGGGGTTCAAGTCACCGACCCTGCACCTCAGATGATGACCGGTGCTGAGGTCCGTGCTGAGATAGAGGCTCTCAAAGATGATAAAGAGAAAGGTGGTTTTATTGGATATGGTGAGGAACACCAGTGGACTCATAAATCAGGCTTGACTAGGCTCCCCTATTTCAATGACCTTCTTGTTCCACACAACATTGATGTAATGCACACAGAAAAGAATATCGTCGTGGTGCTTTTTGCAACACTCATGGACATTCCTGATAAGTCAAAGGACAACGTTAAGGCTAGACTAGACCTAGCAACAATGTGCGATAGTACAAAGCAAGTGATGAAGCCTCCCGCGCCCGGCAAGAAATGGAGGACTCCGGTCGATTTTGTCTTGAAAAAGGACCAAAGGAAGGAAGTACAGCAGTGGATCTAGACGTTAATGTTCCCTGATGGGCATGCGGTGAATTTGAGTAGGGGAGTGAACTTGTCCACTATGCGAGTCTTAGGGATGAAGAGTCATGACTACCACATATGGATTGAGCGGCTCCTTCCTGCGATGACCCGAGGATATGTCCCTGAGCATGTGTGGCACGTGCTGGCAGAGTTGAGCTATTTCTTCCGCCAGCTTTGTGCCAAGGAGTTATCTCGGGGCGTGATTGATGACTTGGAGAAAGTGGCACCTGTGTTGCTCTGCAAGTTGGAGAAGATCTTCCCACCCGGCTTCTTCCTGGCAATGCAGCATCTGATTTTGCACCTACCGTACGAGGCATGAATGGGGGGGCCGTGCAGGCCCATTGGTGCTATACAATTGAGAGATGTCTAAAGATTCTTCGGAAAAAGTGTAGAAATAAAGCCAAAATTGAGGCTTCTGTGGCAGAGGCATTCATTCTGGAGGAGGTGTCAAACTTCACAACAGCATACTTAAGGATGGCCTTCCCAGCATGCACAATCATCCCCCCTCGTTACAACGCGGACGAGAGTTCATCGAACCTCAGCCTTTTCAAAGGGCAACTTGGAAAGGCAAGCGCATCGGGCACCAAGACCTTGCAGCATGATGAGTGGCGCACTATCATGCTGTATGTGATTGTTGAACCTTGACGAAGTGAAGCCTTATGTGCAGTAAGTTCTCAATGAGCTTGTTACATACGCCCTTGTCACTATCCTCCATCTATCGAACCCCCTTATCTCTTGTTTTTTAGGGAATTTCTGAAAAAATACTGGAGAGGGAATAGGGCTCCTTCCCCTCAAGAAGAAGATAGTCTTCTCAAAGATGGTGTGCCCGATTTCATATCCTGGTTCGATACGAAGGTACCGTCCAATTTACCTCGTTCAATCTTTGACATCCCACTTTGCTCCTACGAGCGAGTAATGTAACGATCTATCCGGCCTCACCTTGCAGGCCCGCAAGGATGTGGAAATGGATGCTGAGTTGAAAGGGCTCGCCAAAGGCTTCGCCTACAAGGTCAAGTCATTCACCGTTTATGATGTGAATGGCTATCGCTTTCACACAAGAAACTACGAGCGGAGTCAGGCCCAATCGGAAAACCACGAATACCGGAGTTCGTACGCCTGGCACCGATGAGCGCGACTAGTACGGCATAGTAGAAGAAATATACGAGCTCAATTTTGAGTGTCACAAAGCTCCTAATCAAGTCGTATTCAAATGCCATTGGTTCGATCCTAATATCACGAGAACAGCCCCTGAGATTGGACAAGTCGAAATTCGACAGGATTCTGTCTATCAAGGAGAGGATGTCTATATTGTGGCTCAACAGGCCACGCAAGTTTATTATCTCCCATGGGCGTGCCAAAAATACCCCAATCTTATCAGGTTGGTACCTTGTGCAGTTGGTATCGCCGCACGGTAAACTGCCTGTCCCAAACTATGAGGATTACAACTTTGACCCAAACACACGGGAGTTCTATCAACTAGAGGGGCTAGAAGGGAGGTTTGACATAGACATGTTTTCGTTGATGGGCATGGAAGTAGACAATGCCATTGATCAGGACGATGGAGATGAGGACGACTGGAGAAGAGGTGCAAAATGCTAAGGACTTACAAATGCTTGAGCGATTACAGTTAGGCGATGACAATGATGACAACGATGGAGATGAGCCCGATTTACTCGACAATATTGATAGTGATGACGACACCTATGATCCATCCACTGCCGATCGTGAAGAATATTTCTAATTCATGTAATACTATATTATTATTATTATTATTATTATTATTATTATTATTATTATTATTACTGCAATTATGTTTCATTCATTTTGCATCTCTTTATAAGTACTTGTAATTTAATTGTGCTAATTGGTTTACTCTTTGAAATTGCAGGCACTCGACAAAATGCCGGGCGGAAGGCAGGCCCGTCAGGGGGTCAACTCCCTCTACATGAGGGAGCGCTCACCACCCCACGCTAAGGAGGACCCCTTGCCGGAGCCACCGACGAGGAGGACGAGGAGTGGCCGCCCCCTGCGGCCGTCCGAGGACGAGGGTGCAGCCGGCTACCACCCCGTCGGTGGACGAGGACGACCAGGCAGTGGGCCTGCACATATGAGGGGGTGGCACTTCCTCTGACTCATCGGACCACGGGGAGGCGGTGATAGCGACACCAGGGGGTTCCACTAGCACTGCCTCTGGCTCTACCTCGTCGGGAGTCTACTTGCGCGGGCCCTCGCAGCTCCCGGCGCGGCCGATCCCACTTCACCAGCGCCCGGTGATTCGACCCAGCGGCGACAAGTAAGTATTATTTCACTACTATTTCATATGACATGTTGAAAATCAAACTGGAGACTAACAATTCTTCTTAATGACTCTTGCAGCAACTGGGAAGTTGTGTCTAGAATGGGCCGGCACATCAATGGCACCCTAGGCCTTCTGATTCGGCAGCACTACCCTGGCATGGTCACCTACGCCTCGGTGACTTCGCCGCCCTGGACGTGGGACCACTTCTACGCTGCCGAGGACAGCGAGTTCGGCACCGTTGCAGCGTGGATCAAGGCCGAGTTCTGGGTGAGTCTTCATCGCACTAAATTGGTCAATACTACGCATTCATTGGTCGTTCTTGAAATAATGAAATGATACATGATGTCTGTATGTAGGACTTCTTCAGGTGCGACGAAGGGTTTGAGGACCGGGCGACGCGAGTGTAGGACAAGGTCTGTAGGTCCCGACTCTCAGACCTGTACCATGAGACGTGGCTCCAGTGCATCATCAACTACAACGCCAACGTCCTTGGTCAGGTGGTGAGGAAGGCCGATGCTAGGACCAGGACGCTCACCAAGGAGCAGTACCTCTCGGTAAGTACGAAACATTAATACTGACTCCTTCCATGAAGAATAGGTAGGCTTCATTTCATCTTCTGACATATCAATAACTTGATGGCATGCAGCAATGTCCTGATTGGTGCGCCAGGCACCGCCTCTGCTGGGAGGCCATTGTGGACAGGTGGCTCTTGGAGGAGTGGGCGGAGAAGCACAACATCCATTGGGACTGCCGCCTGCAGATGGGTGGGGCGCCACACCACCAAGGCAACCGAAGCCTCAGCGTGTACGCCCAGACATGGGTAATCTTCTTTGTGTTTTCATCTTTATTTATTTATTCTAACGCTCAATTCTCATTACTTGTAATCATCTTTGTGTTTTCCTCACAGTCCTAGGCGCACCAAGGCCAGGAATGCAACGAGTTCATGGCAGTACGCCCTGGCACACAAGGGCAAGGCGATGGCCTCGGAAGTCACCTACAACCCGGCGGACGGGCCCGAGGCGTACACCAGGCGAGCGTCCACAGCAAGCTTAGCGAGTACACCTCGGCGGCCCGCGAGCGCCATGGGGAGGACTTCGATCTGGCCACCCAGCCCCTGGACACAGACCTCCTGATGAGGCTGGGAGGAGGGAAGCAGCATGGCCGGTACTGGATGGCGGACAGCACAGTCGACTCCGCCTCTGTTCCCAACCTCGCCGAGATTCGAGCAAGGAGCATGAGCTCCTCCCTCCCCATACGCTCTCGGCAGCAGAGCTCACAGCAGCAGATGGCAGAACTCCAGGTTAGTACTATTTTATTCATCGTTCATTGCTTTTACACATCTACCTTGCCTTTGCATTGTTTAAACATTGCGGGTGGAATGTTGCAGGCCGACTTGCGGAGGTTGGAGGCCCAGCAGGCGGCCCAGGCGGAGGCCCATCGGCTAGAGATGGAGGCTGTACAAGCCCAGAGGGCGGCCGAGATGGAGAGGCTGCAGGACATGTTCAGCTTCATGGCGAGCCTTCAGACCTTGCCAGGTGTGGTCGTGCCCCAGTCGCTGCTCGCTCCAGTTGTGGCTCCTCCTCCTCCTGTAGGGACTCCGGTGAGTATATATGGTTGTTTATTCCTTTAGCTTGTGCGGCCCTCCTGTAGATACTCATGAATTCGCTTCTCCTTTGTGCAGCAACAGTCGGCGAGGTTCGAACCTGACTCCTCAAGGTGGCCCTTCTCCACAGGCCGGGTGGACAACTGGCCCTCCTCAAGGTGGCAGTTCACACTCCGGGTGGGGAGGCTGGCAGTAGGTACCGTTTATTTGTTTCTTTTCATGTTGCATGGACTTGTGTTAGACTTAGCCTTATGTTGGACTACTACTAGAGACATATATATATTGTGATGGATATTGTCATGGATGATGCGAATGTATGATGGATTATGGACAATGGATTTGTATGTGATGTATTATGGATGGTGGATGTGTATGTGATGGGTTATGGATGTGTATGTGATGGAATATGGATGTGTATGTGATATATCCTGTGCTGTGTGTTGATATATATGTGATTTCTTTGTTTGCGCTGATGGAAAGCAAAAAACAAAAAAATAGCATTTTTCCCCTCTTTGCCGAGTGCCACACTCGGCAAAGAGGGCTTTGCCGAGTGCCGTGACCATGGCACTCGGCAAAGCTGGGAAGCTAGAGACCCAATTTCCCAGCTTTGCCGAGTGCCAGAGCCATGGCACTCGGCAAAGATTTTTTTTAAAAAAGAAAAACTTTCTTTGCCGAGTGCAAGAGTATGGCACTCGGCAAAGAATTTTCAAAAAAAAGAAAAAATTCTTTGCCGAGTGCCGCTGAGGTGGCACTCGGCAAAGAGGCCAGTCAGAGTTGACGTCGGTTTTTTTTGCCGAGTGCTGACGTGACACTCGGCAAAGGCTTTACCGAGTGCCCGATATGTGGCACTCGGCAAAGAAACATTTGCCGACGGGTTCTTTGCCGACTACTCTTTGCCGAGTGCGACACTCGGCAAAGCCTTTACCGAGTGTATTTCAGGCTTTGCCGAGTACCGTAGGCACTCGGCAAATTGTCGGTTTCTGGTATTGATTGCAAAAAGGATTTGAAAATGAATGTCAAACAAGGAAGCAATTGTCAAGGTCCAAATAAATGTGCTTACATCATCATGAAAGTGACATTCCCTGGCTTCTATTTGATTTTCTTTATGACACATGATTAATATATTGTTGTGTTTTCTGATTATAACCCAAGCTTGAGGCCCGTGTCAACCCCACCACATGCATTGTGGCTTACACGTACTGCATAGTTTGCCATTCACCACCAAAACACACGTACTGCATAGTTTCTCCCTCCCCTTCCTCTCTCTCCTCTTCCCTCCTGATGCGGCAGCAGGCGGTGCGGCCGGCTCCCCGCGCTGCATGCGGTCGGCCCCAAGGCGACGTGCCAGTGCCTCCGCCGCTCCCTCCCCCACACTCACGTGTTCTTTCATAGTTGTTTTATCTTCATCGTATTCTTTGCCTTCACTGTTGCCTGTTCTAGGGTTAGGATTTTGGCCCAGCTTGTATGAAGAGTTTGCTCTAGGGTTACCCACCTTTAGGTATGAGGAGTTTCCCTGCAATTTTACCATGCATGTTGAAAGATTTCATAGATTCATTCATATGCCCAACCTGTGATGCTTATTTACTACTTTCTGTGCAGGTCCTATGTAGTTGGAAGAAATTATTTTTCTCTTAGCTCAAATATGATGCTCTGGTATGCTCTACGAGTCTCATGCCCTTTTGGTCTATGGTCTTATTGTGGGGGGTACGACCCCAGAAACCCATGGCAGACCACATGGGCTGCGCCCTCAGGGGCGGCCCAACCCACAAGACAAAGCCTTGTGGGGCACGACTCTAGTCAGCGGCTTCCGCAAGACATCTGGACGATATCCTGAAGATACTATGAGATCTGTTAGGATATGTATGATCCCAAGATTCCTGTAATCAGTTATTACTTTCTGGTTATCTCTCAAATCTAACCGACTTGTAACCCTGCTCCCCGAACTATATAAGGTGGGCAGGGACCCCCTCCAAACACACGCAATATCATACGATAGCTAATACAAACCAACAGACCACAGGAGTAGGGTATTATGTCATACTGATGGCCTGAACCTGTCTAACTCGTATGTCTCTGTTGCCTTCTTGTTCTTGATCTCACGCTCCTCTGCCGATCAATCTACCTTCGTGGAAAACCCCTCGGAGGACTGCCGATGATATTCTGTCGATAGTTGGTGCGCCAGGTTGGGGACTGCGTGCTGTCTCCTTGTCGAACAAGATGGTTTTTTCCATAGGCTCTTCGTCCCTCCCGCAGCCCGACCAGATCTTCACGGTCGGATCGATCTCCTAGATCATCAACGCTAGCGGAGTCGGAGAGCTCCTCGAGCCGGCGGAGATCATTTCTGCGCCGATCATCCCCGCACCTGTGATTGTAGATCCAATCTCAAAACCACCTCCAAGGTCGCCTTCATTAGCAGCTCGCTGCCCGCTTCCTCGCTACTAGAGGAGGTAGATCAACAATGATGATCTAGTCGAGTCCATCGATCGGGTCGGTCTGAAGCATGCCAATTGCCTCTCCATCGCCGAATCGGCCCTGGACACTTTGGTTCAGCGCCGACCACCCTCCGATCCAAATCTATCGGAGGCTGCTCAGAAAACTCTAGGAGTTGCAGCTATGCCCTTTGGGCTCATCAACGTCGCCGCTACTTACCAAGACACCCTGAGGGGAAAATTCGCCAACCAAGTAGAAGACACCCATCCACTCGCCGACTAGCTCACCGTCCAGCCTCCGCCAGCCATCAACACGCTACACATAGGCCGGTGCCCTAGGGCGTCCCTCCAGACCATCCCGGAGGAAAACCCAGGCTCCGAGTCTCAGGGCTCTATGGAGACCCTCGCCGAAACCTTCACTAAGCAACTCCTCCCACCCTTCCAGGGTGGCACGATCTTCAACGTCAGCGTCGATAGCCCTCCTTGGAATGGTGAAACCGAGGAAGAACGTGTCGCTCGTGAGAACCAGAACGTCAACCGCGCACAGCGCCGAGAAAATGAGGCAGCCATTGCGAGGACCGAGGCTGCTTGAAATAATTGGCTCGACTCACAAGGAAGGCCACTCCCGCTCTACCGCGACCTCGACGAAGAATTTCTCCGTGTTGATGGCCACGACGTCTTCAAGACTCCAAGCACCAATCTGGCAGTGGCCGCCAATGAGCTCTCCTGCCTCCCATAGACACCCGAGCTCGCCAAGGTCATCACCATGCTTAAAGCAGCACACTGTCAGGTTAATGAGATCCATGAGGATCAAAGACCTTTGTGCTCTAGGAGCATGATTAGTCGATCAGCTGCGCCGAGATCCAATCGCTGCCCTAGTCAAAGCCGTTTTGCCGACCAGTCACTACCTCTCCAGGGGGGAGCCGAGGTCCACCACACTGAACACCATTGCCAACACGACCAGGAGGTCGAACAGGATGCTCGAGTGCACCTCAGCAACCTCTGGGATGCACGATGGCATATCGAACAACGTCGCTTCGGTCGCCATGAAGACTAAGTACGCCGCCGCCAGGAGTATGAGCAGGAGTATGGAAACCCGAACTCAGCTCTTGTGATGATCAACATCGGCAATGCTGCGGCCAATGCCGACCACAACCCCGAAGGGCCCCCAGCGTTTACAAGGGTGCTCCAAACACTTTAGTGGCCCTGTGATTTCAAAATCACTGGGGTTGAGCCCTACGAGGGAAGGATGAATCCAACACAGTGGCTATAGGCTTACGCCACCGCTGTCTGCGCCGCTAGAGGAGACACTAGTGTCATGGTGAACTATCTCCCTATCATGCTCACGCCACCCGCCATGAGCTGGTTTACTAGCCTTGCCCGAGACTCCATCGGATCCTAGGAAATGCTAAAAAAAGTCTTCACCGACAATTATATGGCTACGTGTACTCGGCCGGGCACCAAGCATGATCTCAACCACATCAACCAGAAGCCGTCTGAGCTCCTCCGTAGCTACATCCGATGCTTTTTCGAGATGAGAAATTCTATTCCCAACATCGCGGAAGCTGAGGTCATCACCGCCTTCACCCGAGGACTCCACCATTGCGAGCTTTGCTCCAAGTTCAACCACAAGCTGCCCATAGGCATTGGTGAGATGATCACTACTGCCAACCAATAAGCTGACGCTGAGGAAGCCAAGGTGCGCTTCAATGAGGATGCGGGCACTCATCGCCCACCTCGCCGCTACGATGACCACCCTGACGACAGATGCCACAATGACCACTGCTTCATAGACCACAGAGACAGCGGCCGTGATCGAGCAGAAGGACCCAAGTCTGGCCAAAATTGCCGCCACCGGCAAGACCACATCGTCGCCGCCATAAGTCAACCTCGCGCCAAGCGCAACTATGACGAGTAGTACCAAAAGATCCTCGACGGCCCGTGCCCTCTTCACAAGAATGCCAAGCACAAGATGAAGAACTGCCTCGGCTTGGCTAAGGAGTTTCAGGACAAAAAGCTAGAAGACGACGCCTACGACGTAGCCGGAGGCCGCCGACCGCCTAGGGGCAACAACAATGCCTTCTAGGACCACGACAAGGTGGTCGCCACCATCTTTGGGGGCCTCGCCTCCACCAAAAGCAGAAGAGAACGGAAGCTTGCCGCACGGCGGGTGCTCTCCATCGCTACGGAAGACGCCACCGCCAACCCCAGTTATTGCCCATGGTCCAAGGTACCCATCACCTTCAGCAGGGCTGACCAGTGGGCAGACATCCCCTACATAGGGCGCTTCCCCCTTGTCCTCGACGCAACCGTCTAGAAGGTGCTTTTTTAGAAAGGTGCTCGTTGATGGTGGGAGCGCTCTGAATCTCCTCTTCGCCAAAGCCCTAAAGGAGCTAGGCCATGGGTTATCAGATCTCACACCCTCCGACTCCTCCTTTTGGGGTGTGTACCTAGCAGGGCCTCCAAACCGCTTGGAGAGATCACCCTACCAGTACATTTCGGCACGGCAAGCAACTACCGCGTCGAACACATCAACTTCTACGTCGCCGACTTCAACACCGCCTATCACGCCATACTTGGTTGGCTAGCTCTGGCCAAGTTCATGGCTGTACCGCACTATGCGTATCTGGTGCTGAAGATGCCTTTGCCTGTAGGAGTTCTGGCCCTGCAGGCCAACCTATCCATCGCCTACGCCTGCGAGACAGAGAGTCTTGCTCTCGTCGAAGCCACTAACCACTCCATCCAGATGGCCAGCGTGGTCACCGAAGCCAAGACGTTGCCCACCGACGACATGGAGATCCTAGAGCTAGAGCCTCCCCATGCCTCCACCAAGTCCAAGGAAATAAAAGAAGGTCGGCCTCGGCCTCGACGACCCCTCCAAGAACATGAAGATTGGGGCTCACCTTGACCTCAAATAGGAAAGCGCGCTTACCTCCTTCCTATGTGCCAACGCCAACATGTTTGCTTGGAAACCTATAGACATGCTGGGGGTACCACGGGAGAAGATCGAGCACTCCTTGAATGTCTCGCCAACCGCCAAACCGATCAAGCAGAAACTCTGACGATTCACGCCAGACAAGAAGGAGGCTATTAGGGTAGAAATAAAATGGCTCTTAGCTGTCGGATTTACAAAAGAAGTGTATCATCCTGAGTGGTTGGCAAACCCTGTTCTCATTCAAAAAAAATAAAGAATAGAGAATGTGCATTGATTACACTGATCTTAACAAACACTGCCCTAAAGACCCCTTCGGTTTGCCATGGATAGACGAGGTTGTAGACTCCACCGTCGGCTGCGAACTGCTCTCCTTCCTTGACTCTTACTTTGGCTATCACCAGATATCCCTCAAGGAAGTAGATCAGATCAAGATGTCGTTCATCATGCCCTTCGGTGCATACTGCTACACCACCATGTCCTTCGAACTCAAGAACGCCGGGGCAACCTATCAAAGGGCCATCCATATGTGCCTTGATCAACAGATCGGCTGCAACATCGATGATGTGGTCATCAAGTCTAGGACAGTCGACAATCTCATTGCCGACCTCGAAGAAACGTTTGCCAGCCTAAAAAAGTACCGATGGAAGTTGAACCCTTCAAAGTGCATCTTTGGAGTTCCATCCGAAATACTGCTGGGCTACATCGTCAGCGCTCATGGCTTCGAACCCAACCCTGACAAGGTCTCTGCCATCACCAACATGAAACAGCCAACATGTGCCAAGGATATACAGAAACTTATAGGCTGCATGGCTGCTTTAAGCCGCTTCATATCGCGCCTCGACGAAAAAGGGCTACCATTCTTCAAACTCCTCAAGGCCTCTGAGCATTTTTCCTGGTCGAAGGAGGCAGATACGGCTTTCGAGCAGCTCAAGTTGTTTCTAACAAAGCCTCCGATCATGACGGCACCATGGCCAGACAAAACTCTCCTGATCTACATCACCGCTACTTCTAGCGTCGTCAGCACAACCATCGTGGTCGAACGCGAGGAGGCCGGGCACACCTATAAGGTGCAACGTCCAGTATACTTCATTAGCGAGGTCCTTAGCGATCCCAAAACTTGTTATCCTCAGGTCCAAAAGCTACTATACGCCATACTGATTACATCGCGTAAGCTCCACCACAACTTTGAGTATTATAGGATCGCCATGGTCACCGAGTACCCTTTGGGGGACATCCTCCATAACAAAGAGGCCAACGGCCATATCATCAAGTGGGCTATCGAGCTCGGCACTTACTCCATTGAATTCAGAAGCAGGCCTACGATCACGTCTTAGGCGCTTGCTGATTTCATGCTGAGTGGACCAAGATCCAAGAGCCCATCGTCGACACCTGCCCCGAGCACTGGGTGATGTACTTTGACGGTGCCCTTAACATCAATGGTGCTGGTGCGGGCATTCTGTTCATTACGCTGACCAAGGATAAGCTTCGATACATTCTCCGGATACACTTTCCGTCCTCCAACAACGCCGCCGAATATGAAGCATGTCACCATGGACTCCGTATAGCCGTTGAGCTCGGCATCAAACGCCTCATGGTATACGGGGACTCCGCACTAGTCATCAACCAGCTTAACAAAGACTGGTCCTGCTCCAGCGAGAAGATGGATGCATATTGTGAAGAAATTAGGAAGCTTGAAGGAAAATTCTATGGCATCGAGTACACCAAGTGGTACGCGACCAGAATCAGCTCGCCGACCATTTATCCAAGTTGGGCTCATCTCGCGCCACGATCCCACTGAGGGTCTTCATTCAAGATCTCCTGGCGCCATCCATTAAAGAAGATAAGGAAGTTCAGGAAGTTCCCCCCACCGAGCAGCTGGTATTGGTGGTACCTTCGCCGACCGCCGATTAGAGGGAACAATTCATCAAGTACCTCACCAGCGCCGACATACCCACCGATAAGACTGAAACCAAATGCCTAATCCGTCGAAGCAAACATTACGTGCTGGTGGACGGCAACTTGATGAGGAAAAGTGCCAAGGAAGGGATTCTACAAAAATACATCACCCAAGAAGGAGTGAAGTTACTTCTCGAAATTCACTCTAGTTCCTGCGGCAACCACGCGACTTCAAGAACACTGATCGGCAAAGCTTTTCAAGCTAGTTTTTACTGGCCCACGGCCATCTCCGATGCAGAAGACCTCGTCTGACGTTGTGAAGGATGCCAATTTTTTACCAAGCAAATACACGTGCCGGCACAAGAGCTGTAGACCATTCTAGCTTCCTGGCCCTTTGCATGTTGGGGACTGGACATGATTTGCTCTTTTAAGCCAGCGCCAGGTGGCTTCTGGTACGTATACATCGCCATTGATAAGTTCTCCAAGTGGATTGAGTATAAACCGCTCGTCTCAGCTACTACAAAGAAAGTAGTCGAGCTCTTCGAAGATATCATCCACAGATTCGGTCTCCTGAACAGCATCATCACCGACCTCGGAACTATGTTTACTGGTCATCACTTTTGGGACTTCTGCGAAGACCATTGCATCTTCATCAAATACGTCTCTGTTGCTCATCCTAGAGCCAACGACCAGGTCGAATGGGCGAATGGCATGATCCTTGATGCCCTAAAAAAGAGACTATATCAGAAAGAAGAAAAGCACATGGGCAAATGGATTAAGGAGCTACCAGCTGTAGTCTGGGGACTGCGTACTCAAGTTAGTCGCAACACCGGTGTGTCTCCATACTTCTTGGTCTATGGCTCAGAAGCGATACTACCAGCGAACATTGCCTTTCGAGCACCTAGGGTGGGAAACTATGTTGAAGGGCAGGCCGCAGCTGTTTGAACAGAGGACATCGATAGGGCCGAGGAAGAACGCCTAATCACCTGCGTCCGCACAGCCAAATATCTGGAAGGCTTGCGGAGGTACTACAACTACAACATCAAAGGTCATTCATTTGTTGTCGGTGACCTCGTTCTCTGCAGAAAACAAAAAACCGAAGGGATGCACAAGCTCTCCTCCCCTTGGGAAGGGTCTGACATCGTCAAAGTGGTCACCCGACCAGGGTCTTATCGCCTATGTGACTTCGAAGGAATCGATGTTCCCAGCTCGTGGTACATCGAGCACCTCATACGTTTCTATCCTAGAAACGCCCCAGATATGTACTCTCCACTTTATGACGAACAAAGTTTTGGTCTCCATAAATTGTCTCCACTACCAGCGGAGTCCGGGCATTGCCTTTCGAGCACTGGTTTGAGGCCAACAACTACGGCTTCAAACTTGCCCCTCTGGGTCTGGGTGTCCTGCTCCAGCACATTGAACTATGCCTTGACCCTCCGACGGTAGTCAACAAGCATTACAAAGTTCCATCAAGCAAGGAAATTACTTCAGCAGTAACCCCGACTAGGGAGTACTCACCATTCAGCTCTTCGGCCAGTTTGTTCGCTCGCCCTGTCTCCTTCGCTTTCTCCTCTCGGAGTTGTTTGAGGACTTGGCGTAGCTAGCCGAGCTCCACATCTTGCTCTACAAGCACAACAGTCGTCACAAAAAATGAGCATATCCAACTAAGCAAAATGCTTTCACCGATCACACGTACCTTTCTTCAGCTCGAAGATTTTCTGTAGCTGCTCCAATTGCTTGGAAGCATCCTTCAGTTGTGTGGAGGCAGTGGCTAGCTGCTCGGACTTGCTCCACAGCTATTCGAACATAGCGGCCAGCTGCTCAGATAGGACCCCCCTCTGGTGCTCTAGGTCCCACGCGTTGGATTCAACAAGGTCTTGCTCACGCCGGGCCCTCTAGGTATTTCTCTCTGAGAGGTTCATCACCTCCTTGAGTTTTTGGTTCTCCTCAGTGAGGGGCTCTATCCTCTTTATCAACTGGTGCTAGTGTTCGGCAGTCCGAGTTATCCCCTGAAAAGGCATGGTGACAATAAAGGAATTCGGTCTCCAACATCAAAGACGAGTATTCAGGATTCAGTACTAACCTCGATTTGTTTTATTACTCTGGTGAGGGAGGATTTCAATCTTCTTATCTCCTTGGGGGTGTCCTCCTCTTCGACAATTACCACTTCGTCGCCGCGCTTGCGGAGGATTCGAACGGATTGGGTTTGAGGTTCGGCACGAACGATCTCTTCCACTTTGTCCTCCTCCGCTTCAACTGGAGGCCCCGCCAGGGAGCTCTGCGGCCGAACAGTGGGACCGACCATGCCCTGTGATGCCTTAGGCGGCGCTGTTAGCTCCTCGGATGCCACTGGATTCACCGACCTGGATTCTGGTGCATCGCCGACAACTCCAGCTTCAAATCCCGAGGGTCCGGCAGTACCCGTCATTGCTTCGGGTATTGTCAATGACCCGCCCCCCCAGTGTCGACCTCTCACCGTCTCCAAGTCCACCCCTAGCGGTGGTTGACTCTTCTGCCGGCTACCGAGCACTCGGGGATTTTGATATAGGAACCGTCGGCGCTGCCTCCACTTCGGGATCAGCCCGAGGCTGCTCGTCAGTGTGGGCGGACGGGTCCGGACCCTCTGTATGCCTTGCACTGCATCAGATCATTTCATCAAAGCACCAAAAAAGCTAAGATAAGACAGCAAAGTAGCTCCAACATGAGGATACTTACTGTTT
This sequence comes from Miscanthus floridulus, assembly GCF_019320115.1. Lineage (NCBI taxonomy): Eukaryota > Viridiplantae > Streptophyta > Magnoliopsida > Poales > Poaceae > Miscanthus > Miscanthus floridulus. The sequence goes on along the minus strand of NC_089583.1, from coordinate 25,219,421 downwards.
GTTCTGCCGGTAAATTTTTTTGAATTGGTGATTCCTGCCCGAGCCCCCAGAAGGGGCTATGGGTCGACTCCCGTGCACTGGGGTAGAGGTCTCGCTTCTTCTAGAGTCAGCCTCTGCTCCGCCTACTGCTTCGAGACTTCTCCTACCCATCACTCTAGGTTTACCTCTGCCTGTTGCTCGGGGACTCTCGTCGCCCGCCCAGCGGGGACTTCCATCGTTTGCTGCGTGGGGATTTTCTTCGCCTGATGCTCGGGGAATCCACTTGCTCGCTGCTCAGGGACTTTTTCATTTCCTTTTGATTGCTCTTCCATGCGTGTGCTGTGCGGAGGTGCCTGCATGCTCGAAGAAGGAGCAACTGGAGTTTCATCGTCATCAGACCACTCGATCACCACAGTCCTTCGCGTTCGAGTGGTCTTGTCACCTTCAAGTGAGATGTCGCCCAGTTTGAGGGTAGCGGCAGCCGCCGTCTTTCTCTTCTTCTGGGCTGGCTCGTCTACCGCTGCTCTCTTCCCCCAGACTTTCTCTAACACCGGGGGCGAACTCTCTGTCCGACCAATGTCGGTGCCTCCGGACTCTAAGGAGGCGCTGGCAGCATCTTCCTATGGCCGAGCCGAGGCTGGGCATCTACCCCCCTCGGCCAATCACTCCTAGGCACGCCAGAGAAATACACCGCTCTTTCCTACGAATGGATCTTTGCATAAGTGAATCAGCTCACTACTCGGCAATGCTTCAGGGTTAAAAGTATCGGGAATAAAAAATCGAGATGATTACCTGAGGAGGCGGATATGTGCAATTGAAGGCCCTTGTTTGCTTTGGCCAGATGAATGAAATGTTGGGAGTGAAAAGCTTTGTGGTCCGCTCTAGGACATTCTTCTTTGTCAGCCACTCCGTCCTCTCTCGGGTCCCATCGTCATCACCTCTATAGTCAAAGCCCGGGTGGGCCCTCTCTTTGCATGGCTGGACGCGGTGCACTATGAAGCTTGCTACCACCAGTTCGCCTCTAATTTCCATGCCTTTAATCAGGTCGAGGAGCTCCCTCACTTGTTCCATGTCAGCACTGTTCGGTTTCTTTGACCAGCTCCTCTGGTTCTCCGGGATATGGTGGACGTCGCAGTGGATTGCAGGGTGACTCTGTTTCATGTAGAACCACTTGGAATTCCACCCTTTCAGAGAAGTGTTCAGTGGTACATTAATGTACTCGCTGGCCATTCCATCCCAGAGCTGTAGATATACGCCGCCGACCACCTTGGAACCACCGCCGCCTTTCTTCTTCAACCAGAACAGGTGTCTGAAGAGGTTGAAGTGCGGTAGAACCCCTAGAAACGCCTCATAGAAATGGATAAAGATCGAGATGTGTAATATGGTGTTGGGGTGGAGATTGCACAGACTAACCGCACAGAACTCCAGCAGATCCCGCAAGAACAGATGAATAGGGAACCCCAACCCACGTCAGAAATAATCCTCAAAAACTACAGCTTCATCAGTGTTGGGCATCGGGAAGGGCTCACCGCTGGCTGGCCGCCATCCGGCAGTGACGCAATCAGGAAGCACGCCCGCCTCCACCAATCTCTCGAGCTCTGCTTCCCCCGTATGCGACGGCACCCACTCTTCGTCACGACTGGCTCCTGCTCCTGCTTTCTTTGGGCTTGCCTTCTTCGGGTTCACAGCTCTCCTCTTCAGCGCCATCTCTTAGATCTAGATGGGGACTGGTATCGGGAGCGTGCGTGGATTCGAATCTAGAAATGTGAGGACTGAGGATGAAGATGGGATGGCAAAGTGGCAAAGGTATGAACATGGGAAGCGGCGATGCTGTTATAAAGCACTTTCCCCATCCTTTCGCATGCGAGGGTTTTTGGGAAACTGTTCCCGTGATTTGCGCCCCTCCGAATTCTCCGACGTGGCTCAATGGGCCTTAGCCTGGGCTTTTACGCAATCGCAGCCCATGTCGCTCATTTGTCGCCGCCGATTGGTTATTACTTGCCGAATAATTGCCGACTTCTCCGCCATTTATTTAGGCTCAAAAATAGTTTCTGTACAACCATTACTCCAGTTTTCTCTTCATAGTTGGGTTTTTCAGATATGTCCGTAAATGGCTCGAGGACTGGCTGCCTGCTCGGCTGGTCTTTTACTATTCTTCTACTTTGGACCCTGGCACCACATGACTATCTCATCTACTATCAGGCTTAGGGACTAAGTGGGCACACTTCACCTTGCGGTGAATGTGCTCTCTCTCATTTTAGGGCTACGCTCGAGGACTGGCTGCCTGCTCAGCGGGTCTTTTACTATTCTTCTACTTTGGACCCTGGCACCACATGACTATGTCATCTACTATCAGGCTCGGGAACTAAGTGGGCACACTTTACCTCGCGGTGAATGTGCTTGCTTTATTTTGGAAGACTCCACGCCTCTTGAAGTTGAAGAAGACTATCTCCTTTTCTCGTGGTCGGACTCTAAGTGGGCACACTTGTTCCACTGCGAAGAAATTTTCGATTCTGAAGTTGAGCTCCTTACACCCTTATGGCAAGCCGTGCTTGGGTTATGCTGCTCAGCTATGGTTTGAATTGCTCGGTTACAGTATGCGCTGCTCGGTAGCTCTTCAATGTGGTCGGACCATGAGTTTCGACTGCTTGGCTTCGTTTGCACCTGCTCGGACAAGCTCAAGACGGTGTTGCACTATGGGTACAAGGCGCTCGGGGATTAGCTATGGGGGGTATGACCCCGGATACCCATGACAGACCACATGGGCTACGCCCGCAAGGGTGGCCTAGGCCACAAGATGAAGCCTTGCAGGGCACGACTCTGGTCGGTGGCTTCCACAAGACATCTGGACGATATCCTGAAGATACTAATAGATCTGTTAGGATATGTATGATCCCAAGATTCCTGTAATCAGTTATTACTTTTTGGTTATCTCTCAGATCTAACCGACTTATAACCCTGCTCCCCGGACTATATAAGGCGGGCAGGGACCCCTCCAAACACACGTAATATCATACGATAGCTAATACAAACCAACAGACCACAGGAGTAGGGTATTACGTCATACTGATGGCCTGAACCTGTCTAACTCGTGTGTCTCTGTTGCCTTCTTGTTCTTGATCTCACGCTCCTCTGCCGATCAATCTACCTTCGTGGGAAACCCCTCGGAGGACTCACTACTGGAGACGTCCTCTTTGCCGAGGGCTTCTTGGTTTGTCGAGGGCTAGATCTCGGGCACTCGGCAAAGGGGGTCTTTACCGAGGGCCAGCCCTAGGAGCCCTCGGCAAAGCTAGGCCCTCGGCAAAGAAGCCTTTGCCGAGGGCCTAGCCCTCGGCAAACAAACGGCCCTCGGCAAAATAAATCTTTGCCGAGGGCCTAGCCCTCGGCAAATATGGCCGGATGGGTCACGGTGGCCACTGGCGTCAGTCTTTGCCGAGTGCCCGCCGTCAGGCCCTCGGCAAAGATTTTTTATTTTTTTTAAATATTCTTTGCCGAGGGCCATTGGCCAGGCCCTTGGCAAAGACCCCCTTTGCCGAGGGCTAGGCTAGGCCCTCGGCAAAGATTTTTTTTGTCCGTGGGCGGGGAATTTGGGCCGCTGGCCGATTTAGGGTTGGGTCCTTTGCCGAGGGCCCAGATCCTGGACCCTCGACAAAGATTTTTTTATTTTTTTAAATATTCTTTGCCGAGGGCCATTGGCCAGGCCCTCAGCAAAGACCCCCTTTGCCGAGGGCCAGGCTAGACCCTCGGCAAAGAGTTTTTTTTTGGTTTTTTGAACCCAGTTTTTTTGTGGTGCTATAATGCATTATTTAAATCTTAATTTTAAAATTTGGGCCAAATTTGACTTTTTTTGATATATTTAAATTTGTCCCAAATTTTAAAATTGAGATTTAAATAATGCATTATAGCACCACAAAAAAACTGGGTTAAAAAAACAAAAAAAAACTCTTTGCCGAGGGTCTAGCCTAACCCTCGGCAAAGGGGGTCTTTGCCGAGGGCCTGGCCAATGGCCCTCGGCAAAGAATATTTAAAAAAAATATAAAAAATCTTTGCCGAGGGCCTGGGATCTGGGCCCTTGGCAAAGGACCCAACCCTAAATCGGCCAGCGGCCCAAATTCCCCGCCCACGGACCAAAAAAAAATCTTTGCCGAGGGCCTAGCCTGGCCCTCGGCAAAGGGGGTCTTTGCTGAGGGCCTGGCCAATGGCCCTCGGCAAAGAATATTTTAAAAAAAATCTTTGCCGAGGGCCCTGGATCAGGGCCCTCGGCAAAGGGCCCAACCGTAAATCGGCCAGAGCCCAAGTTCCCCGCCCACAGAACGCTTGACGCCACCGCTGTGCACCCCGTCGCTGCCCCGCGCCCCGCGTGGCCTGCCGTAGCTCGCCCGACCACCCCACGCCCCCCGCCGTAGCGTGGCCGGCCGCCCTACGCGCCCCGCCGCCCACCACCGCGCTGCCCCGCGCGCCCCACGCCCGGCAGCCGCAGCGCGCCCGGCCGCCACCACCACCCCACGCGCCCCCGGCCCCTGGCCGCCAGAGGAGGAGCAGGCCACCGGAGGAGCCCCACCCTGCCGCTCGCCTCAACCCACCGGAGGTGCCCCGCCCCGGCCGCGCCGCCCGCCGACCGGCCCGCCCCGAGGAGGAGGAGAACCTCCGCGCCATCCGCCAGCCACCTGAGAAGGAGGACCCCGCGCCACCCGCCAACCCCGTCCACGCCGTCTGCCATGCCCGCCCCCGTTCCGAGCAGAAGGTGGGAGAAAGGGAGGAAGAGGAGAAGGGGAACAAGAGAAGAGAGGAGGCCGAGAAGAGAGGAGGAGGAGGTGCCCCTGCCCCGGCCCCTTGATGCCGCCCCGTCCGCAACCCTCGCCCCATCCGCGGCCTTCGACGTCCCTCCGACGTCTAGGTATGCCCTTCCCTCGCTTCATGGTGTACAATGCTGGTGAAGGGGGAGGTCTAGGTGGAGGTCGAGGTGGAGGTGGAGGTGGAGAAGGAGGGTAGTGTGTTCGTTGAGGTGGTGGTGGTGTGGTCGTTGTGGTGGATGTGGTGGTGTGGTCGTTGTGGTGGATGTGGTGGTGTGGTCATGGTCGTTGTGGTGGATGTCGTGGTGTGGTCGTGGTCGTGGTCGTGGTGGTAGTGTGGTGGTGGTGGTGGTGGTGGTGTGGTCATGGTGGTGTGGTCATGGTGGTGGAGGTTGTGGTGGTGGTGGTGTGGTTGTGGTCGTGGTGGTTGTGGTAGTGTGGTGGTTGTGGTGGTGGTGGTGTGGTCGTGGTGGTGGAGGTGGTGGTGTGTTGGTGGTGGATTAATATATATCTGGCTATCGGCCATCGTGCCGTATTTGTTCCCTTGATATGTGGTTGTCGGCCATCGTGCCGGTTTTTTCTTGCAGGTTTTGGAAACCTCCCTGTACAGGGGAGGTTTTGCCGAAATTTTCAACTTATAGTATTGTGTTTCTTCTTTTGCAGAGAAGAGCACATCAGAGGGGACTCGGCGACCCCGATCCTCTTCGTCGGCATTGCGGGTCTGCCTGCACAGCATCGCCTCGTCACTGCCCCAACTCGCCACTGCCCCGCTAGCCTGACTCCACCGCCACCCTAGGTATAAATAAGCCCTCCTCCCGTATCATTGTCTTAGATCGCGTAACCCTAGTTAGGCGTCTCCCGTCCGAAAGAGATACGGTCGTAGGTATGTGGATCTTTACATATCTACGACCAGTATCTGTTTCGGATTGTCCATGTTTTTTGGACAGCCCGCGGATGCGTGGATGGGTTAGTTTCCATGGTCTGCTCCAGTCCGAGACCAAGTTTAGCAGCTCTTCCCTATTGTTCTCCTGGATACACACTCTCCCTGGCAGGACATGTATCAGGAGAACAGCAGGGGAGGTGCTGCCAAAATTCTGTCTCGGAGAGGAGCGGAGCCTAGAAACTGACCTCATCTACGCATCCGCGGGGGTGGGATTAGGACCTATCCTCACCTATTAGACATTAGGAACACCGCGTAGATGCAATTGATGGTCACAATACTCTGTGATGTAAATGTTAAAGGATGGAGGACCGTTAGTGGATGTACACGGGCTGGAGAAGCGGCAGTGACTACGACTATGAATGGGTGAAGGGGACAGATCGTTTCTTGAAACATGCATTTGGCCTAGGAGCAGGAGGACATTCTTTAGTTTGGTGTCCCTGTAGCAAATGTGACAATAGGAGAAAGGTAGACGAGAAGACCATGGGTAGACATCTTGTGTTCAATGGTTATACACCTGGCTACCAGCAGTGGATCTACCATGGTGAAGCAGATCATATAAGAGCGGAGGTGGTGAGAGCACGCCTCGAGGCTTTTGATGATGATGCCGGGGTAGCAGACATGCTAGATGACGCCCACCAAGCTCACTTCGCTGAACGACGTGAGAAGGAGGAGATGGAGGAATCCACAAAGGACTTCTACAAAATGTTGCACTCGGCACAGAAACCCCTTCATGAGCGTACAACGATTTCTCAGCTGGATGTGGTTGGACGCATAATGGGGTTGAAGGCCGAGTTAAACCTAAGTCGAGAAGGCTTCGATAAGATGTTGGCCGTGTTTGGCACCATGCTACCGGAGAAGCACACTTTGCCAACGAACTTGTACGAGGCAGAGAAACTCCTGTGTATGCTTAAGATGCCATATGACAAGATACATGTTTGTCCAAAGGGGTGCGTCCTATTTAGGAAAGAACACAAGGACGCAAATTACTGTCCGAAGTGTAAATCCTCCAGGTACCTGGAGGTAGACTCTGGTGATGGTCAGAAAAAACAACTTTCGATCCCCGCGAGAGTGCTACGGCACCTTCCTTTCCTACCGAGGATCCAATGGCTATTCATGATCGAGGAATCCAAGAAACAGATGACATGGCACAAAGATGGCAAATGGTACAATCCTGGGAAGATGGTACATCCATCTGATACTGAAGCATGGACGTACTTCAATGACAAACATCATGACAAAGCAGCTGAGGCCCGCAATGTATGTGTCGCAGCTGGCAACAGATGGGTTCAATCTGCCCCATACACATGCTGGCCCGTTTTTGTTATCCCCCTCAATCTCCCTCCCGGCATCTCCTTTCAACGGCATAACAGTATTCTTGTCGTTGATAATTCCTGGACACCTGGGGAGTAATATGGGTGTGTTCATGGAGCCTGTGATTGATGAATTGATCCACGCTTGGGAGAAGGGGGTATGGACATACAACCGAGCTACAAAGACAAGCTTCAAAATGCACGTTTGGTACCACTACTCCCTGCATGACTTCCTGGCGTATGGGTTATTTGCTACCTAGTGTGTTCATGGGAAGTTCCCATGCCCAATATGCAAGGAAAGCTGTGAGGTTCATTTGGTTGAAGAAGGGTGGCAAGTATTCATCATTCGACCAGCATCGTCAGTTCCTCCCTCTAGACCATGAATTTAGAGAAGACATCAAGAGCTTTACGAAAGGTGTCAAAGTGACAGACCCTAAACCGCACTTGAGGACTGGTGCCGAGGTTCGTGCTTAGATAGATGCTCTGGTGCCCAATGAAGAAGGTGGTTTTGTGGGATATGGTGAGGAACATATGTGGACTCATAAGTCCGGCTTGATGAGGCTCCCCTATTTCGATGACCTTCTTCTGCCACATAATATTGATGTAATGCACACTGAAAAGAATATCGCTGAGGCACTTTGGGAAACTCTCATGGACACTGACAAGTCTAAGGACAATGTTAAGGCTAGAGTGGACCTAGCGACTGTTGTGCGATAGACCGAATCAAGCGATGCAGCCTCCTAGTGGCCGAAACAAGAACCGGAAAAGGCCTAAGGTCAATTTCGTCTTGCAAATCGATCAAAGGAGGGAAGTACTAAAATGGATCCAGACGTTAATGTTCCCAGATGGATATACAGCAAATCTTAGTAGGGGAGTGAACTTAGGCACTCTGCGAGTCAACGGGATGAAGAGTCATGACTACCACATATGGATTGAGCGGCTTCTTCCAGCGATGGTCCTGAGGCTATGTCCCTGAGCATGTTTGGCTAGTGCTGGCAGAGTTGAGCTTTTTCTTTCGCCTAGCTTTGTACCAAGGAGATATCTAGGGCCATCGCTCAGGACTTGGAAAAAGCAGGCACCTGTGTTGCTCTGTAAGCTGGAGAAGATCTTTCCACTCGGCTTCTTCTTGCCGATGCAGCATCTGATTGTGCACCTCCCGTCCGAGGCATGTTTGGGGGGGCCCGTGCATGGCCCATTGGTGCTATCCAATCGAGAGATGTCTAAAGACTCTTCGCAAAAAATGTACAAATAAAGCCTAGAATTGAGGCTTCCATTGCAGAGGCATGCCTTCGGGAGGAGGTGGCAAACTTCACAACGCAATACTACAAGCCGAACCTTCCTAGCAATCATAATCCACTCCCTTGTTACAATGCTGGCGAAAATGAATCGACCCTCAGCCTTTTCCAAGGCCAACTCGACAGCGCAAGTGGATCAACCCTGAAGCTATTGGGAAATGAAGAGTGGCGTAGTATCATGCTATATGTGTTGAATAACCTTACCGAGGTGCAGCCGTTCATCAAGTAAGTTCTCAACCATCTCAATTCAATACGCCGTCACTATTCTGCATCCAACCCCATTGATTCTCGTTCGGACAGGGAATTTGTTTGTGAATTCTGGCATCAATCAAGGGATCCTACCTCGCATGAACAAGACACCCTTGTTTCGCGGGGTGTGGGAGCGGGGAGGCCTGGTTTTATTTCTTGGTTCAAACAAAAGGTAATGTCCAATTTAGCTCTGTACGTTCGATCGTCCAAGGTGATCGTACGTTTGATTAATATAACGATCTATCATGCTTCACCTTGCAGGCCCAGACCAGTTCGTCCATGAGTGATGAGTTGAAACAGGTTGCAAACGGCTGTGACATTAGGGTGAAGTCATTTATCGGCTATGACGTGAACGGATATCGCTTCCACACAACAAGTTACGAGCAGATTCGGCCCAAACGAAAAACCACAAATAGCGGAGTTTGTACGCCCGGCACTAATGGCCTCGACTATCATGGTAGAGTTGAGGAAATCTATGAACTCTCATTTCATGGAGACAAACCTCTTAAACCTATCATGTTCAAATGCCACTAGTTTAATCCTCGATCAACGAGACGAACCCCTCATCTTGGGCTAGTCGAGATTCGAGAAGATTCCATCTATCCTAGAAAAGATGTCTACATTGTGGCTCAACAGGCTGTGCAGGTGTATTATACTCGATATGCCAACCAAGACAAAGAGGATCTTAAGGGTTGGGCTATTGTGCACCAGGTATCTCCACACGGTAAACTACCTGCCCCAAACGATGATGATTACAACTTCAACGCAAACACATATGATGGACAGTTCTATCAAGAAGATGGGCTACCAGGCATGTTTGAGATAGTCTTACTCGAAGCAATCGAAATGGAAGTAGACAACGAAATGGTTGATGGCGAGGTCGATGGAGATGTGGTGGTAAATGCTAAGGACATAACAATGCTTGAGCGAATACTTCTAGGCAATGACTACGATGACAACATAGAACCTTCGGATAGTGTTGCCCATTTGGACAATTTTGACAGTGATGATGAGACCTATGATCCCAATCATGAAGATTATTCCTAGTACATGTAATACTATGTTTTTTTTAATTTGTGTTTTGTTTATATATTTTGAATCTATTTCTAATATATGTACTAATTAGTCTTGTTCATTCTTTGTGATTGCAGGAGATTGAACAAAGATGGCGAGCAGACGTCCACGCCGTGACACGCCCTCGGTTTATGGGAGAGATCGCCCTCTCCTTCGAGGTGAGGGGTCATCGTCTGGGGCAGCATCCGTAGGAGGGGACAAGAGGAGGACCAGGGGCAGCAGCCGTAGGAGGCAGCGATCTCCTCCCTCGCCATGTGACGAGGTGCTGGAGGAGGAGCACGTGACGGCCACGGCCACATCCTCGTCGGAGGACGAGAGGGGTCAGCAGATGGGCGAGGGAGGCGAGGCGCTCGAGGGCGAGGGAGGCGAGGGGCTCGAGGGCGACGGAGGGGGTACCGCTACCCAGACTCCCTACGAGCGAGGTCCCGACGAGCCTCCTCCTGGTTTCGCTTCCTCACAACCGCCCAGTGATTCGGCCTATGGCAAAGAGGTAAGTAACTATAGATGTTATCACAACTACATCATAAGATATGTTGGAAATCATAAGAGAAACTGATAAATTTTCTTAATCACTTATGTAGGGGCCTGGTTGGTTTTGTCAGGTACTCCAGCACGCACCCCCGCGAGCATCCTTGGTGTTTTGTGCAGGAAATGGTACCCCGGCATTGTGCAACTGTCCGAAGAGCCGGTGGTGCGGGAGCCGGCCTCCAACTGGGACAGGTACGCGCTGGTCACGGATGACACTTACTACAACAAGCAAGAGCGGGTATTGGCAGAGTTTTGGGTAAGTTTCTCTCGCACAACATTGCTTAATACATCTCATTCATTGGTTAAATGTTTTATTGAAATAATGAATGGATACATCGGTTTTGTATGCAGAAAATTTTCAAGGCCGTAGAAGGACTTGAGGCCCAGGACGGATAGGGCGGCTGCCGCAGCTTGTAGGAAGTACGTCACCGAGATGCACCACCATGGGCGCGTCCAAGCCCACATAGACTACTATAGGTCGGTACTTAAGCGGTCCCTCCCCAAGCCTCAAGCAAGACTGATTACGCTGACCCGGGACCAGTACCTTGAGGTAGGCGAATAACATTCATAATGATTCATTTTGATATTAAGTAGGTTCAATTTCATCTTCTTATATGTCAAATACTCGATGACTTGTAGGTGATTCCTTGGTGGTGCCGATCGTATCCCGAGTGCTGGGCCATGATCGTGGACAAGTGGTTATCACAGGACTTTGTTGGCACGCACGAGAGGCTGTGGGAACAGCGTCTGATGAGGCAAGATCCAACTCACCATCAAGGCAGCCGCAGCCTCCCCGGATACAAACAAGCATACGTAAGTGATTTCTTTGATTTATTTTGATGCTCAATTCTTCTTGATTTGTCACCATCTTACCGTCTTTCTCGCAGGAGGCTGCGCACCTAGGCGAGGAGGTCTCGGAGTTCTCTGCATGGGCTATGTACCACATGGGCAGGGCGTCGTCCTCTGTCTCCTTTGACCTGGCTGCCCCGCCCCAGGTGTACTCCGACCCAAACGTATACATTAAAGTCCAAGAGTACACGTCCTCGGTAAGGGAGATCTATGGGGAAGATTACAATGTGCGCACTGAGCCCATTGATGTAGAGACGATCATGAGGCTCGGAGGAGGCAAGAAGCATGGACGGCTATGGATTGTAGATGGCGCCATCAACTCCACCACTGTTCCCTCCCTCGACGCTATCCGAGCATAGAGCACGAGCTCCAGCTAGCCCATACGCTCACGGCCTTCTCCAGCACTGCAGCAGGTCCAGGCACTCCAGGTAATTCCTGTTTTACTCGTCGTACATTGATATTTACAACACCTAAATTAGATTTGCATTACTGATACATTGGAGTGAAATATTGCAGGCCGAGCTGCAAGAAACAAAAAGGCAAAGTCAAGAGCAGAACACGGAACTGACCGCACAGCTGCAGGCCCAGCAGGTCGCGTTCGAGGCCGCGTAGAAGCAGATGGCGGAGATGATGGTGATCATGCAAAGTCTTGGGCAAGCATCGGGTGTACCTGTGCAGTTTTCAGCTCCTCCACCTCCTACTCCTGCAGCTACTCCTGTAAGTATGAAAGTTCACTTTTCGCTTGTGCTTTGCATGTATGTCGGCCTTCGTGCTGTTGTGGATGTCGGCCTTCGTGCCGTTGTGGATATCGGCGTTCGTGCCGTTGTGGATGTCGGCGTTCGTGCCGTTGTTTCTTGCAGGTTTTGGAAACCTCCCCGTGCAGGGGAGGTGCTACCGAAAATTTTCAATTGAGTCTAATTTTTTTGTATTCCTAGATTACTAGATGCAATCTCTAAGTTCCAAACTGTTTTCTCGGATTACTCACACATGCAATCTCTGCTCCTTTGTGCAGCCTCCGTCCTGCGGGTTCCAATCAATTTGGTAGTGCATCATCGGGTGATCCCGCCTTTCCTTCACCACCGTCTCATAGGCTACCTTGATGAGGACTAGTGCTAGGTGATGTGGTTGGACTTTATTGTAATATTTGTGGTTTATGGTTCTGAATTGTGCTTGGATTTCATGAACTTGTCGTAATAAACATGTGAATGATGAGGAACATGTGACTTGTCGTTGTAATATATTGTGATTTGTGGTTCACAATTATGGTTGTGATATATTGTGAGAAAATGGGTTCTGTGTGATATATATATGTGATGGTTGATATATATATATGTATATATATGAAATGCTTGTGTCGACGGAATGCAAAAAACAAAAAAAAAATTAAATTTCTGCCTCTTTGCCGAGGGCAATGACCAAGGCCCTCGGCAAGAAGGGTCCTTTGCCGAGGGCCGTCCCATTGCCCTCGACAAGATTTTTTTTTAAAAAAAATAAAATTTCTGCACATTTCTTTTGCCGAGGGCCATGGTTGGAGGCCCTCGGCAAAGACTTTTTTTAAAAAAATAAAATTTCTTTGCCGAGGGCCTGCGTGGAAGCCCTCGCAAAGATTTTTGGAAAAATTCTGCACATTTCTTTGCCGAGGGCCATGGTTGGAGGCCCTCGTCAAAGATTTTTTTTAAAAAAAAGAATAATTCTTTGCCAAGGGTCCCGGAGACGGCCCTCGGCAAAGACTCCGTCCTAGGCGCCGGCGCCGTGACGGCTGCTTTTCTTGCCGAGTGTCGCTCCAGCCCTCGGCAAAGGCTTTGCCGAGTGGCCCGATAAAGAGTCCCTCGGCAAGACCCTCTTCGCCGACTCAAAATTCCCCGAAAGCTCTTTGCCCGAGGGCCGACCTCGGCAAAGCCTTTGCCGAGGGTTAATGGGCCTTTGCCGAGGGCCTCAGGCCCTCAGCAAAGAGGCCGTCTCCAGTAGTGACTGCCGATGATATTCTGTCGACACTTATATTCATGTTTTTTGAATTTGGGGTAAAATTGATAGTCGAGGCTCGTTTGGAAAAAATATTTTTTCCTCTTACCTCAAATATGATGTGCTCTGTTATGCTCCATGAGTCCCACGCTCTTGTGGTCTATGGTCTTATATTCATGTTTATTGAGATTTGGGACAAAATTGATAATCGACGGTTTTAGTTTCTCATTTTTTTGGGACAACATCCACGTATCGTCACATCAATAAAAAATCAGTATTGTGTACTCCTATATATAATGTTTTGTTCTTTTCCGGTGTCAGTTAAAAGTCTACAACATCTTAGGCTAACTAGATGACACACTGTGCCTTGTTTCCGTTTTAATTTATCCTAGTACTCATATTTCCTACTCTCTTTATTCATGCTGCTAGCTAAATATCTGTGCAAATTGCTAATTTCAGAAAATTCAGTTTCATGTACACAGTCGGTACAACTCTGCAATTTTGTTTGAGTTCTCCAATTTTGATGTTCTATGAACAAACCCTGTGTGAGATTGGATTACAGAGGGTAACATGCCTTGTACTGTGATCTAGGCATTTTTTTACTTTGCTTTGGAAATTTATTTTTACATAGTCATGATTGAACTGCTTTATTATTTTTATCTTGGTGAAATTACTCTCTCTACTGCCCACCTTCTTGTATATCTACTATAGCCTTGCAATTGCCTAATACATCTGCAATTTTTAGTGTCTTCATCATTGGCAATAGATTTCGGTTGTCACCATTTTATTTTACATAGTCATGATTGAACTGCTTTGGTACTTTTATCTTGGTGAAATACACTCTCTATCTGCTGCCCACCTTCTTGTATATCTCTATAGCCTGCAATGGCCTAATACATCTGCAATTTTTAATGTCTTTATCAATGGCAATACCTTCGATTGACATCGTCAGTGGTGGCACAAGTGGGCGGTGCAGCGTTGGTCTGCCAACCTGCGGATTTAGGTTGTCCAAGTCCTCTGGGAGGATATTGCTTGGCTGAGAGTGTCAAGAGGAGCTCTAGGAGGTAGTTAGATGCTAATTGACCTTCTGCTCTTGGTATTGTACTATTGCTTGTGTTCCACAATTTGCTAATTTCTATCAAAACGATGCAGACTGTTCCATATCCTGTGGAGCATACGGACAAGTTCGACCAGTTTGGCATGTCTCCAGCCAAAGGAGTCTGTACTATGGTCCTCCGCTTGCAGTAAGATCTTGTGGCAAAGGCAATTATCAGTGAGTGCCAGGTTGTGTGTGCCTTGGGTGTTGGACAAGTTTGTGCCTTGTGTTCCAACGGGTGGCGTAAGAGATTGAGACTGCTTACCGCTGCACCTGCACCGTGCTAACTAGGTATGTTTCTGATCATGTAGTTCCGGATACTAATAGAATATCTCTTTGAGAAATTTCCAAATTGGCAGAAGGTACGTATCCAGGCCATTGGGGACCTTCAGGTAACACGATCAATGCAATGATGCAAAAAATTGTCGCTTACCTCTCTACACACAAAACATACAAACATGAAAGCCAAATATGATACCAATCACTAAGAAAATTGTTTACGATAAAATGATTTTGACACACATGGCCTTCAGCCTTTTAGTAGAGATTTTCCTTTAAGTGTGTGGTCAAATTTTACACAATTCCTGCGAACGTTCCATGGCTTTTGGGAATTTATTTTCCATAAGAATTCCTAAATCACTATTCTGATTTTGATAAAGAAGTGTTTTAGGAAATTATTTTCTAGACAAATTTACTTGCTGCTCTGTATGCACATCCATTTTATATGTGCCGCTACCAAGATCAGGTACACCGATTGTTCCATGCCATGTGCCAACTTATCATATACTTTAAATACCAGTATAACTTACACATCGAGATGCATACACAGATTCATCCACCAGCCCTTGCTGCTTCGAACAGAACAACAAGGTACTGCCATATAACAAGATCTGGCATCAGCATCTGCGCAGCGCTACCTGATGCTTATTATGTATAATATGCGTGCTCATGTGCACACCAGTATCACTACACATATCGTAGCCTAACATATGCAGCCTAGAATTGTACAGTTAAGACATTTCTAGCTTTTTAGAATGTAACTATCTAATGTATGGGCTTTACCACAACTTTTGCATGTAATATAAGCATCCTGCAGGTTCCAGCTTATTACATCGGCCGCAAATATGTACAACGTACGGCATGAGAACTCTACATTGAAAAACCTAAGCTTATTCTCTTACCGGCGCGTGCGAAGGCGCGCGGCCTTCACTAATTACTTATATACTCCATCCATTCCAAATTATAAGATGTTAAAGCATTGTGTGTCATTAGGTACTACTGTAAACCTACGAAAAAACACCTGCATCACTAGTGATGACCTAGTACTCATACCTTGAGTAACACAGCATCAGCTGGAGGGATGTACTCCATCATGTCGCCGGCGATGAACTCAACAGCACCAACATCAGCCGGCACGGCGTCCACCACCTGGGGCAACTCCAGCACGGAGCACCTCATGTGCGGGTAGGCCCTGGCGATGGCCCTCGCCGTCGTCCCGACACCTCCTCCGACGTCCACCAGGGACGTCAGTCCCGCGAACACCGGGGCGCAGCCGCGGTGTCTCTGCTGCTGCGGCGTCTCCCTCGTCGTCCCTGAGCCAGTCAGCCAGGCTCTGAGACGCCCTGAAGTGGAGCGGCGAGCAGCACAGGAGCATGAACTGTGAAAGGCATGTATGTTGACTGCTGCTGACGCTATTGTCGTCGTCGACGAGGAGGCGAGACGCCGGTCGAGGCTGCTTGAAATAATTGGCTCGACTCACAAGGAAGGCCACTCCCGCTCTACCGCGACCTCGACGAAGAATTTCTCCGTGTTGATGGCCACGACGTCTTCAAGACTCCAAGCACCAATCTGGCAGTGGCCGCCAATGAGCTCTCCTGCCTCCCATAGACACCCGAGCTCGCCAAGGTCATCACCATGCTTAAAGCAGCACACTGTCAGGTTAATGAGATCCATGAGGATCAAAGACCTTTGTGCTCTAGGAGCATGATTAGTCGATCAGCTGCGCCGAGATCCAATCGCTGCCCTAGTCAAAGCCGTTTTGCCGACCAGTCACTACCTCTCCAGGGGGGAGCCGAGGTCCACCACACTGAACACCATTGCCAACACGACCAGGAGGTCGAACAGGATGCTCGAGTGCACCTCAGCAACCTCTGGGATGCACGATGGCATATCGAACAACGTCGCTTCGGTCGCCATGAAGACTAAGTACGCCGCCGCCAGGAGTATGAGCAGGAGTATGGAAACCCGAACTCAGCTCTTGTGATGATCAACATCGGCAATGCTGCGGCCAATGCCGACCACAACCCCGAAGGGCCCCCAGCGTTTACAAGGGTGCTCCAAACACTTTAGTGGCCCTGTGATTTCAAAATCACTGGGGTTGAGCCCTACGAGGGAAGGATGAATCCAACACAGTGGCTATAGGCTTACGCCACCGCTGTCTGCGCCGCTAGAGGAGACACTAGTGTCATGGTGAACTATCTCCCTATCATGCTCACGCCACCCGCCATGAGCTGGTTTACTAGCCTTGCCCGAGACTCCATCGGATCCTAGGAAATGCTAAAAAAAGTCTTCACCGACAATTATATGGCTACGTGTACTCGGCCGGGCACCAAGCATGATCTCAACCACATCAACCAGAAGCCGTCTGAGCTCCTCCGTAGCTACATCCGATGCTTTTTCGAGATGAGAAATTCTATTCCCAACATCGCGGAAGCTGAGGTCATCACCGCCTTCACCCGAGGACTCCACCATTGCGAGCTTTGCTCCAAGTTCAACCACAAGCTGCCCATAGGCATTGGTGAGATGATCACTACTGCCAACCAATAAGCTGACGCTGAGGAAGCCAAGGTGCGCTTCAATGAGGATGCGGGCACTCATCGCCCACCTCGCCGCTACGATGACCACCCTGACGACAGATGCCACAATGACCACTGCTTCATAGACCACAGAGACAGCGGCCGTGATCGAGCAGAAGGACCCAAGTCTGGCCAAAATTGCCGCCACCGGCAAGACCACATCGTCGCCGCCATAAGTCAACCTCGCGCCAAGCGCAACTATGACGAGTAGTACCAAAAGATCCTCGACGGCCCGTGCCCTCTTCACAAGAATGCCAAGCACAAGATGAAGAACTGCCTCGGCTTGGCTAAGGAGTTTCAGGACAAAAAGCTAGAAGACGACGCCTACGACGTAGCCGGAGGCCGCCGACCGCCTAGGGGCAACAACAATGCCTTCTAGGACCACGACAAGGTGGTCGCCACCATCTTTGGGGGCCTCGCCTCCACCAAAAGCAGAAGAGAACGGAAGCTTGCCGCACGGCGGGTGCTCTCCATCGCTACGGAAGACGCCACCGCCAACCCCAGTTATTGCCCATGGTCCAAGGTACCCATCACCTTCAGCAGGGCTGACCAGTGGGCAGACATCCCCTACATAGGGCGCTTCCCCCTTGTCCTCGACGCAACCGTCTAGAAGGTGCTTTTTTAGAAAGGTGCTCGTTGATGGTGGGAGCGCTCTGAATCTCCTCTTCGCCAAAGCCCTAAAGGAGCTAGGCCATGGGTTATCAGATCTCACACCCTCCGACTCCTCCTTTTGGGGTGTGTACCTAGCAGGGCCTCCAAACCGCTTGGAGAGATCACCCTACCAGTACATTTCGGCACGGCAAGCAACTACCGCGTCGAACACATCAACTTCTACGTCGCCGACTTCAACACCGCCTATCACGCCATACTTGGTTGGCTAGCTCTGGCCAAGTTCATGGCTGTACCGCACTATGCGTATCTGGTGCTGAAGATGCCTTTGCCTGTAGGAGTTCTGGCCCTGCAGGCCAACCTATCCATCGCCTACGCCTGCGAGACAGAGAGTCTTGCTCTCGTCGAAGCCACTAACCACTCCATCCAGATGGCCAGCGTGGTCACCGAAGCCAAGACGTTGCCCACCGACGACATGGAGATCCTAGAGCTAGAGCCTCCCCATGCCTCCACCAAGTCCAAGGAAATAAAAGAAGGTCGGCCTCGGCCTCGACGACCCCTCCAAGAACATGAAGATTGGGGCTCACCTTGACCTCAAATAGGAAAGCGCGCTTACCTCCTTCCTATGTGCCAACGCCAACATGTTTGCTTGGAAACCTATAGACATGCTGGGGGTACCACGGGAGAAGATCGAGCACTCCTTGAATGTCTCGCCAACCGCCAAACCGATCAAGCAGAAACTCTGACGATTCACGCCAGACAAGAAGGAGGCTATTAGGGTAGAAATAAAATGGCTCTTAGCTGTCGGATTTACAAAAGAAGTGTATCATCCTGAGTGGTTGGCAAACCCTGTTCTCATTCAAAAAAAATAAAGAATAGAGAATGTGCATTGATTACACTGATCTTAACAAACACTGCCCTAAAGACCCCTTCGGTTTGCCATGGATAGACGAGGTTGTAGACTCCACCGTCGGCTGCGAACTGCTCTCCTTCCTTGACTCTTACTTTGGCTATCACCAGATATCCCTCAAGGAAGTAGATCAGATCAAGATGTCGTTCATCATGCCCTTCGGTGCATACTGCTACACCACCATGTCCTTCGAACTCAAGAACGCCGGGGCAACCTATCAAAGGGCCATCCATATGTGCCTTGATCAACAGATCGGCTGCAACATCGATGATGTGGTCATCAAGTCTAGGACAGTCGACAATCTCATTGCCGACCTCGAAGAAACGTTTGCCAGCCTAAAAAAGTACCGATGGAAGTTGAACCCTTCAAAGTGCATCTTTGGAGTTCCATCCGAAATACTGCTGGGCTACATCGTCAGCGCTCATGGCTTCGAACCCAACCCTGACAAGGTCTCTGCCATCACCAACATGAAACAGCCAACATGTGCCAAGGATATACAGAAACTTATAGGCTGCATGGCTGCTTTAAGCCGCTTCATATCGCGCCTCGACGAAAAAGGGCTACCATTCTTCAAACTCCTCAAGGCCTCTGAGCATTTTTCCTGGTCGAAGGAGGCAGATACGGCTTTCGAGCAGCTCAAGTTGTTTCTAACAAAGCCTCCGATCATGACGGCACCATGGCCAGACAAAACTCTCCTGATCTACATCACCGCTACTTCTAGCGTCGTCAGCACAACCATCGTGGTCGAACGCGAGGAGGCCGGGCACACCTATAAGGTGCAACGTCCAGTATACTTCATTAGCGAGGTCCTTAGCGATCCCAAAACTTGTTATCCTCAGGTCCAAAAGCTACTATACGCCATACTGATTACATCGCGTAAGCTCCACCACAACTTTGAGTATTATAGGATCGCCATGGTCACCGAGTACCCTTTGGGGGACATCCTCCATAACAAAGAGGCCAACGGCCATATCATCAAGTGGGCTATCGAGCTCGGCACTTACTCCATTGAATTCAGAAGCAGGCCTACGATCACGTCTTAGGCGCTTGCTGATTTCATGCTGAGTGGACCAAGATCCAAGAGCCCATCGTCGACACCTGCCCCGAGCACTGGGTGATGTACTTTGACGGTGCCCTTAACATCAATGGTGCTGGTGCGGGCATTCTGTTCATTACGCTGACCAAGGATAAGCTTCGATACATTCTCCGGATACACTTTCCGTCCTCCAACAACGCCGCCGAATATGAAGCATGTCACCATGGACTCCGTATAGCCGTTGAGCTCGGCATCAAACGCCTCATGGTATACGGGGACTCCGCACTAGTCATCAACCAGCTTAACAAAGACTGGTCCTGCTCCAGCGAGAAGATGGATGCATATTGTGAAGAAATTAGGAAGCTTGAAGGAAAATTCTATGGCATCGAGTACACCAAGTGGTACGCGACCAGAATCAGCTCGCCGACCATTTATCCAAGTTGGGCTCATCTCGCGCCACGATCCCACTGAGGGTCTTCATTCAAGATCTCCTGGCGCCATCCATTAAAGAAGATAAGGAAGTTCAGGAAGTTCCCCCCACCGAGCAGCTGGTATTGGTGGTACCTTCGCCGACCGCCGATTAGAGGGAACAATTCATCAAGTACCTCACCAGCGCCGACATACCCACCGATAAGACTGAAACCAAATGCCTAATCCGTCGAAGCAAACATTACGTGCTGGTGGACGGCAACTTGATGAGGAAAAGTGCCAAGGAAGGGATTCTACAAAAATACATCACCCAAGAAGGAGTGAAGTTACTTCTCGAAATTCACTCTAGTTCCTGCGGCAACCACGCGACTTCAAGAACACTGATCGGCAAAGCTTTTCAAGCTAGTTTTTACTGGCCCACGGCCATCTCCGATGCAGAAGACCTCGTCTGACGTTGTGAAGGATGCCAATTTTTTACCAAGCAAATACACGTGCCGGCACAAGAGCTGTAGACCATTCTAGCTTCCTGGCCCTTTGCATGTTGGGGACTGGACATGATTTGCTCTTTTAAGCCAGCGCCAGGTGGCTTCTGGTACGTATACATCGCCATTGATAAGTTCTCCAAGTGGATTGAGTATAAACCGCTCGTCTCAGCTACTACAAAGAAAGTAGTCGAGCTCTTCGAAGATATCATCCACAGATTCGGTCTCCTGAACAGCATCATCACCGACCTCGGAACTATGTTTACTGGTCATCACTTTTGGGACTTCTGCGAAGACCATTGCATCTTCATCAAATACGTCTCTGTTGCTCATCCTAGAGCCAACGACCAGGTCGAATGGGCGAATGGCATGATCCTTGATGCCCTAAAAAAGAGACTATATCAGAAAGAAGAAAAGCACATGGGCAAATGGATTAAGGAGCTACCAGCTGTAGTCTGGGGACTGCGTACTCAAGTTAGTCGCAACACCGGTGTGTCTCCATACTTCTTGGTCTATGGCTCAGAAGCGATACTACCAGCGAACATTGCCTTTCGAGCACCTAGGGTGGGAAACTATGTTGAAGGGCAGGCCGCAGCTGTTTGAACAGAGGACATCGATAGGGCCGAGGAAGAACGCCTAATCACCTGCGTCCGCACAGCCAAATATCTGGAAGGCTTGCGGAGGTACTACAACTACAACATCAAAGGTCATTCATTTGTTGTCGGTGACCTCGTTCTCTGCAGAAAACAAAAAACCGAAGGGATGCACAAGCTCTCCTCCCCTTGGGAAGGGTCTGACATCGTCAAAGTGGTCACCCGACCAGGGTCTTATCGCCTATGTGACTTCGAAGGAATCGATGTTCCCAGCTCGTGGTACATCGAGCACCTCATACGTTTCTATCCTAGAAACGCCCCAGATATGTACTCTCCACTTTATGACGAACAAAGTTTTGGTCTCCATAAATTGTCTCCACTACCAGCGGAGTCCGGGCATTGCCTTTCGAGCACTGGTTTGAGGCCAACAACTACGGCTTCAAACTTGCCCCTCTGGGTCTGGGTGTCCTGCTCCAGCACATTGAACTATGCCTTGACCCTCCGACGGTAGTCAACAAGCATTACAAAGTTCCATCAAGCAAGGAAATTACTTCAGCAGTAACCCCGACTAGGGAGTACTCACCATTCAGCTCTTCGGCCAGTTTGTTCGCTCGCCCTGTCTCCTTCGCTTTCTCCTCTCGGAGTTGTTTGAGGACTTGGCGTAGCTAGCCGAGCTCCACATCTTGCTCTACAAGCACAACAGTCGTCACAAAAAATGAGCATATCCAACTAAGCAAAATGCTTTCACCGATCACACGTACCTTTCTTCAGCTCGAAGATTTTCTGTAGCTGCTCCAATTGCTTGGAAGCATCCTTCAGTTGTGTGGAGGCAGTGGCTAGCTGCTCGGACTTGCTCCACAGCTATTCGAACATAGCGGCCAGCTGCTCAGATAGGACCCCCCTCTGGTGCTCTAGGTCCCACGCGTTGGATTCAACAAGGTCTTGCTCACGCCGGGCCCTCTAGGTATTTCTCTCTGAGAGGTTCATCACCTCCTTGAGTTTTTGGTTCTCCTCAGTGAGGGGCTCTATCCTCTTTATCAACTGGTGCTAGTGTTCGGCAGTCCGAGTTATCCCCTGAAAAGGCATGGTGACAATAAAGGAATTCGGTCTCCAACATCAAAGACGAGTATTCAGGATTCAGTACTAACCTCGATTTGTTTTATTACTCTGGTGAGGGAGGATTTCAATCTTCTTATCTCCTTGGGGGTGTCCTCCTCTTCGACAATTACCACTTCGTCGCCGCGCTTGCGGAGGATTCGAACGGATTGGGTTTGAGGTTCGGCACGAACGATCTCTTCCACTTTGTCCTCCTCCGCTTCAACTGGAGGCCCCGCCAGGGAGCTCTGCGGCCGAACAGTGGGACCGACCATGCCCTGTGATGCCTTAGGCGGCGCTGTTAGCTCCTCGGATGCCACTGGATTCACCGACCTGGATTCTGGTGCATCGCCGACAACTCCAGCTTCAAATCCCGAGGGTCCGGCAGTACCCGTCATTGCTTCGGGTATTGTCAATGACCCGCCCCCCCAGTGTCGACCTCTCACCGTCTCCAAGTCCACCCCTAGCGGTGGTTGACTCTTCTGCCGGCTACCGAGCACTCGGGGATTTTGATATAGGAACCGTCGGCGCTGCCTCCACTTCGGGATCAGCCCGAGGCTGCTCGTCAGTGTGGGCGGACGGGTCCGGACCCTCTGTATGCCTTGCACTGCATCAGATCATTTCATCAAAGCACCAAAAAAGCTAAGATAAGACAGCAAAGTAGCTCCAACATGAGGATACTTACTGTTTGTTCTGCCGGTAAATTTTTTTGAATTGGTGATTCCTGCCCGAGCCCCCAGAAGGGGCTATGGGTCGACTCCCGTGCACTGGGGTAGAGGTCTCGCTTCTTCTAGAGTCAGCCTCTGCTCCGCCTACTGCTTCGAGACTTCTCCTACCCATCACTCTAGGTTTACCTCTGCCTGTTGCTCGGGGACTCTCGTCGCCCGCCCAGCGGGGACTTCCATCGTTTGCTGCGTGGGGATTTTCTTCGCCTGATGCTCGGGGAATCCACTTGCTCGCTGCTCAGGGACTTTTTCATTTCCTTTTGATTGCTCTTCCATGCGTGTGCTGTGCGGAGGTGCCTGCATGCTCGAAGAAGGAGCAACTGGAGTTTCATCGTCATCAGACCACTCGATCACCACAGTCCTTCGCGTTCGAGTGGTCTTGTCACCTTCAAGTGAGATGTCGCCCAGTTTGAGGGTAGCGGCAGCCGCCGTCTTTCTCTTCTTCTGGGCTGGCTCGTCTACCGCTGCTCTCTTCCCCCAGACTTTCTCTAACACCGGGGGCGAACTCTCTGTCCGACCAATGTCGGTGCCTCCGGACTCTAAGGAGGCGCTGGCAGCATCTTCCTATGGCCGAGCCGAGGCTGGGCATCTACCCCCCTCGGCCAATCACTCCTAGGCACGCCAGAGAAATACACCGCTCTTTCCTACGAATGGATCTTTGCATAAGTGAATCAGCTCACTACTCGGCAATGCTTCAGGGTTAAAAGTATCGGGAATAAAAAATCGAGATGATTACCTGAGGAGGCGGATATGTGCAATTGAAGGCCCTTGTTTGCTTTGGCCAGATGAATGAAATGTTGGGAGTGAAAAGCTTTGTGGTCCGCTCTAGGACATTCTTCTTTGTCAGCCACTCCGTCCTCTCTCGGGTCCCATCGTCATCACCTCTATAGTCAAAGCCCGGGTGGGCCCTCTCTTTGCATGGCTGGACGCGGTGCACTATGAAGCTTGCTACCACCAGTTCGCCTCTAATTTCCATGCCTTTAATCAGGTCGAGGAGCTCCCTCACTTGTTCCATGTCAGCACTGTTCGGTTTCTTTGACCAGCTCCTCTGGTTCTCCGGGATATGGTGGACGTCGCAGTGGATTGCAGGGTGACTCTGTTTCATGTAGAACCACTTGGAATTCCACCCTTTCAGAGAAGTGTTCAGTGGTACATTAATGTACTCGCTGGCCATTCCATCCCAGAGCTGTAGATATACGCCGCCGACCACCTTGGAACCACCGCCGCCTTTCTTCTTCAACCAGAACAGGTGTCTGAAGAGGTTGAAGTGCGGTAGAACCCCTAGAAACGCCTCATAGAAATGGATAAAGATCGAGATGTGTAATATGGTGTTGGGGTGGAGATTGCACAGACTAACCGCACAGAACTCCAGCAGATCCCGCAAGAACAGATGAATAGGGAACCCCAACCCACGTCAGAAATAATCCTCAAAAACTACAGCTTCATCAGTGTTGGGCATCGGGAAGGGCTCACCGCTGGCTGGCCGCCATCCGGCAGTGACGCAATCAGGAAGCACGCCCGCCTCCACCAATCTCTCGAGCTCTGCTTCCCCCGTATGCGACGGCACCCACTCTTCGTCACGACTGGCTCCTGCTCCTGCTTTCTTTGGGCTTGCCTTCTTCGGGTTCACAGCTCTCCTCTTCAGCGCCATCTCTTAGATCTAGATGGGGACTGGTATCGGGAGCGTGCGTGGATTCGAATCTAGAAATGTGAGGACTGAGGATGAAGATGGGATGGCAAAGTGGCAAAGGTATGAACATGGGAAGCGGCGATGCTGTTATAAAGCACTTTCCCCATCCTTTCGCATGCGAGGGTTTTTGGGAAACTGTTCCCGTGATTTGCGCCCCTCCGAATTCTCCGACGTGGCTCAATGGGCCTTAGCCTGGGCTTTTACGCAATCGCAGCCCATGTCGCTCATTTGTCGCCGCCGATTGGTTATTACTTGCCGAATAATTGCCGACTTCTCCGCCATTTATTTAGGCTCAAAAATAGTTTCTGTACAACCATTACTCCAGTTTTCTCTTCATAGTTGGGTTTTTCAGATATGTCCGTAAATGGCTCGAGGACTGGCTGCCTGCTCGGCTGGTCTTTTACTATTCTTCTACTTTGGACCCTGGCACCACATGACTATCTCATCTACTATCAGGCTTAGGGACTAAGTGGGCACACTTCACCTTGCGGTGAATGTGCTCTCTCTCATTTTAGGGCTACGCTCGAGGACTGGCTGCCTGCTCAGCGGGTCTTTTACTATTCTTCTACTTTGGACCCTGGCACCACATGACTATGTCATCTACTATCAGGCTCGGGAACTAAGTGGGCACACTTTACCTCGCGGTGAATGTGCTTGCTTTATTTTGGAAGACTCCACGCCTCTTGAAGTTGAAGAAGACTATCTCCTTTTCTCGTGGTCGGACTCTAAGTGGGCACACTTGTTCCACTGCGAAGAAATTTTCGATTCTGAAGTTGAGCTCCTTACACCCTTATGGCAAGCCGTGCTTGGGTTATGCTGCTCAGCTATGGTTTGAATTGCTCGGTTACAGTATGCGCTGCTCGGTAGCTCTTCAATGTGGTCGGACCATGAGTTTCGACTGCTTGGCTTCGTTTGCACCTGCTCGGACAAGCTCAAGACGGTGTTGCACTATGGGTACAAGGCGCTCGGGGATTAGCTATGGGGGGTATGACCCCGGATACCCATGACAGACCACATGGGCTACGCCCGCAAGGGTGGCCTAGGCCACAAGATGAAGCCTTGCAGGGCACGACTCTGGTCGGTGGCTTCCACAAGACATCTGGACGATATCCTGAAGATACTAATAGATCTGTTAGGATATGTATGATCCCAAGATTCCTGTAATCAGTTATTACTTTTTGGTTATCTCTCAGATCTAACCGACTTATAACCCTGCTCCCCGGACTATATAAGGCGGGCAGGGACCCCTCCAAACACACGTAATATCATACGATAGCTAATACAAACCAACAGACCACAGGAGTAGGGTATTACGTCATACTGATGGCCTGAACCTGTCTAACTCGTGTGTCTCTGTTGCCTTCTTGTTCTTGATCTCACGCTCCTCTGCCGATCAATCTACCTTCGTGGGAAACCCCTCGGAGGACTCACTACTGGAGACGTCCTCTTTGCCGAGGGCTTCTTGGTTTGTCGAGGGCTAGATCTCGGGCACTCGGCAAAGGGGGTCTTTACCGAGGGCCAGCCCTAGGAGCCCTCGGCAAAGCTAGGCCCTCGGCAAAGAAGCCTTTGCCGAGGGCCTAGCCCTCGGCAAACAAACGGCCCTCGGCAAAATAAATCTTTGCCGAGGGCCTAGCCCTCGGCAAATATGGCCGGATGGGTCACGGTGGCCACTGGCGTCAGTCTTTGCCGAGTGCCCGCCGTCAGGCCCTCGGCAAAGATTTTTTATTTTTTTTAAATATTCTTTGCCGAGGGCCATTGGCCAGGCCCTTGGCAAAGACCCCCTTTGCCGAGGGCTAGGCTAGGCCCTCGGCAAAGATTTTTTTTGTCCGTGGGCGGGGAATTTGGGCCGCTGGCCGATTTAGGGTTGGGTCCTTTGCCGAGGGCCCAGATCCTGGACCCTCGACAAAGATTTTTTTATTTTTTTAAATATTCTTTGCCGAGGGCCATTGGCCAGGCCCTCAGCAAAGACCCCCTTTGCCGAGGGCCAGGCTAGACCCTCGGCAAAGAGTTTTTTTTTGGTTTTTTGAACCCAGTTTTTTTGTGGTGCTATAATGCATTATTTAAATCTTAATTTTAAAATTTGGGCCAAATTTGACTTTTTTTGATATATTTAAATTTGTCCCAAATTTTAAAATTGAGATTTAAATAATGCATTATAGCACCACAAAAAAACTGGGTTAAAAAAACAAAAAAAAACTCTTTGCCGAGGGTCTAGCCTAACCCTCGGCAAAGGGGGTCTTTGCCGAGGGCCTGGCCAATGGCCCTCGGCAAAGAATATTTAAAAAAAATATAAAAAATCTTTGCCGAGGGCCTGGGATCTGGGCCCTTGGCAAAGGACCCAACCCTAAATCGGCCAGCGGCCCAAATTCCCCGCCCACGGACCAAAAAAAAAATCTTTGCCGAGGGCCTAGCCTGGCCCTCGGCAAAGGGGGTCTTTGCTGAGGGCCTGGCCAATGGCCCTCGGCAAAGAATATTTTAAAAAAATCTTTGCCGAGGGCCCTGGATCAGGGCCCTCGGCAAAGGGCCCAACCGTAAATCGGCCAGAGCCCAAGTTCCCCGCCCACAGAACGCTTGACGCCACCGCTGTGCACCCCGTCGCTGCCCCGCGCCCCGCGTGGCCTGCCGTAGCTCGCCCGACCACCCCACGCCCCCCGCCGTAGCGTGGCCGGCCGCCCTACGCGCCCCGCCGCCCACCACCGCGCTGCCCCTGCGCGCCCCACGCCCGGCAGCCGCAGCGCGCCCGGCCGCCACCACCACCCCACGCGCCCCCGGCCCCTGGCCGCCAGAGGAGGAGCAGGCCACCGGAGGAGCCCCACCCTGCCGCTCGCCTCAACCCACCGGAGGTGCCCCGCCCCGGCCGCGCCGCCCGCCGACCGGCCCGCCCCGAGGAGGAGGAGAACCTCCGCGCCATCCGCCAGCCACCTGAGAAGGAGGACCCCGCGCCACCCGCCAACCCCGTCCACGCCGTCTGCCATGCCCGCCCCCGTTCCGAGCAGAAGGTGGGAGAAAGGGAGGAAGAGGAGAAGGGGAACAAGAGAAGAGAGGAGGCCGAGAAGAGAGGAGGAGGAGGTGCCCTGCCCCGGCCCCTTGATGCCGCCCCGTCCGCAACCCTCGCCCCATCCGCGGCCTTCGACGTCCCTCCGACGTCTAGGTATGCCCTTCCCTCGCTTCATGGTGTACAATGCTGGTGAAGGGGGAGGTCTAGGTGGAGGTCGAGGTGGAGGTGGAGGTGGAGAAGGAGGGTAGTGTGTTCGTTGAGGTGGTGGTGGTGTGGTCGTTGTGGTGGATGTGGTGGTGTGGTCGTTGTGGTGGATGTGGTGGTGTGGTCATGGTCGTTGTGGTGGATGTCGTGGTGTGGTCGTGGTCGTGGTCGTGGTGGTAGTGTGGTGGTGGTGGTGGTGGTGGTGTGGTCATGGTGGTGTGGTCATGGTGGTGGAGGTTGTGGTGGTGGTGGTGTGGTTGTGGTCGTGGTGGTTGTGGTAGTGTGGTGGTTGTGGTGGTGGTGGTGTGGTCGTGGTGGTGGAGGTGGTGGTGTGTTGGTGGTGGATTAATATATATCTGGCTATCGGCCATCGTGCCGTATTTGTTCCCTTGATATGTGGTTGTCGGCCATCGTGCCGGTTTTTTCTTGCAGGTTTTGGAAACCTCCCTGTACAGGGGAGGTTTTGCCGAAATTTTCAACTTATAGTATTGTGTTTCTTCTTTTGCAGAGAAGAGCACATCAGAGGGGACTCGGCGACCCCGATCCTCTTCGTCGGCATTGCGGGTCTGCCTGCACAGCATCGCCTCGTCACTGCCCCAACTCGCCACTGCCCCGCTAGCCTGACTCCACCGCCACCCTAGGTATAAATAAGCCCTCCTCCCGTATCATTGTCTTAGATCGCGTAACCCAGTTAGGCGTCTCCCGTCCGAAAGAGATACGGTCGTAGGTATGTGGATCTTTACATATCTACGACCGTATCTGTTTCGGATTGTCCATGTTTTTTGGACAGCCCGCGGATGCGTGGATGGGTTAGTTTCCATGGTCTGCTCCAGTCCGAGACCAAGTTTTAGCAGCTCTTCCCTATTGTTCTCTGGATACACACTCTCCCTGGCAGGACATGTATCAGGAGAACAGCAGGGAGGTGCTGCCAAAATTCTGTCTCGGAGAGGAGCGGAGCCTAGAAACTGACCTCATCTACGCATCCGCGGGGGTGGGATTAGGACCTATCCTCACCTATTAGACATTAGGAACACCGCGTAGATGCAATTGATGGTCACAATACTCTGTGATGTAAATGTTAAAGGATGGAGGACCGTTAGTGGATGTACACGGGCTGGAGAAGCGGCAGTGACTACGACTATGAATGGGTGAAGGGGACAGATCGTTTCTTGAAACATGCATTTGGCCTAGGAGCAGGAGGACATTCTTTAGTTTGGTGTCCCTGTAGCAAATGTGACAATAGGAGAAAGGTAGACGAGAAGACCATGGGTAGACATCTTGTGTTCAATGGTTATACACCTGGCTACCAGCAGTGGATCTACCATGGTGAAGCAGATCATATAAGAGCGGAGGTGGTGAGAGCACGCCTCGAGGCTTTTGATGATGATGCCGGGGTAGCAGACATGCTAGATGACGCCCACCAAGCTCACTTCGCTGAACGACGTGAGAAGGAGGAGATGGAGGAATCCACAAAGGACTTCTACAAAATGTTGCACTCGGCACAGAAACCCCTTCATGAGCGTACAACGATTTCTCAGCTGGATGTGGTTGGACGCATAATGGGGTTGAAGGCCGAGTTAAACCTAAGTCGAGAAGGCTTCGATAAGATGTTGGCCGTGTTTGGCACCATGCTACCGGAGAAGCACACTTTGCCAACGAACTTGTACGAGGCAGAGAAACTCCTGTGTATGCTTAAGATGCCATATGACAAGATACATGTTTGTCCAAAGGGGTGCGTCCTATTTAGGAAAGAACACAAGGACGCAAATTACTGTCCGAAGTGTAAATCCTCCAGGTACCTGGAGGTAGACTCTGGTGATGGTTAGAAAAAACAACTTTCGATCCCCGCGAGAGTGCTACGGCACCTTCCTTTCCTACCGAGGATCCAATGGCTATTCATGATCAAGGAATCCAAGAAACAGATGACATGGCACAAAGATGGCAAATGGTACAATCCTGGGAAGATGGTACATCCATCTGATACTGAAGCATGGACGTACTTCAATGACAAACATCATGACAAAGCAGCTGAGGCCCGCAATGTATGTGTCGCGCTGGCAACAGATGGGTTCAATCTGCCCCATACACATGCTGGCCCGTTTTTGTTATCCCCCTCAATCTCCCTCCCGGCATCTCCTTTCAACGGCATAACATATTCTTGTCGTTGATAATTCCTGGACACCTGGGGAGTAATATGGGTGTGTTCATGGAGCCTGTGATTGATGAATTGATCCACGCTTGGGAGAAGGGGGTATGGACATACAACCGAGCTACAAAGACAAGCTTCAAAATGCACGTTTGGTACCACTACTCCCTGCATGACTTCCTGGCGTATGGGTTATTTGCTACCTAGTGTGTTCATGGGAAGTTCCCATGCCCAATATGCAAGGAAGCTGTGAGGTTCATTTGGTTGAAGAAGGGTGGCAAGTATTCATCGTTCGACCAGCATCGTCAGTTCCTCCCTCTAGACCATGAATTTAGAGAAGACATCAAGAGCTTTACGAAAGGTGTCAAAGTGACAGACCCTAAACCGCACTTGAGGACTGGTGCCGAGGTTCGTGCTTAGATAGATGCTCTGGTGCCCAATGAAGAAGGTGGTTTTGTGGGATATGGTGAGGAACATATGTGGACTCATAAGTCCGGCTTGATGAGGCTCCCCTATTTCGATGACCTTCTTCTGCCACATAATATTGATGTAATGCACACTGAAAAGAATATCGCTGAGGCACTTTGGGAAACTCTCATGGACACTGACAAGTCTAAGGACAATGTTAAGGCTAGAGTGGACCTAGCGACGTTGTGCGATAGACCAAATCAAGCGATGCAGCCTCCTAGTGGCCGAAACAAGAACCGGAAAAGGCCTAAGGTCAATTTCGTCTTGCAAATCGATCAAAGGAGGGAAGTACTAAAATGGATCCAGACGTTAATGTTCCCAGATGGATATACAGCAAACCTTAGTAGGGGAGTGAACTTAGGCACTCTGCGAGTCAACGGGATGAAGAGTCATGACTACCACATATGGATTGAGCGGCTTCTTCCAGCGATGGTCCGAGGCTATGTCCCTGAGCATGTTTGGCTAGTGCTGGCAGAGTTGAGCTTTTTCTTTCGCCAGCTTTGTACCAAGGAGATATCTAGGGCCATCGCTCAGGACTTGGAAAAAGCGGCACCTGTGTTGCTCTGTAAGCTGGAGAAGATCTTTCCACTCGGCTTCTTCTTGCCGATGCAGCATCTGATTGTGCACCTCCCGTCCGAGGCATGTTTGGGGGGGCCCGTGCAGGCCCATTGGTGCTATCCAATCGAGAGATGTCTAAAGACTCTTCGCAAAAAATGTACAAATAAAGCTAGAATTGAGGCTTCCATTGCAGAGGCATGCCTTCGGGAGGAGGTGGCAAACTTCACAACGCAATACTACAAGCCGAACCTTCCTAGCAATCATAATCCACTCCCTTGTTACAATGCTGGCGAAAATGAATCGACCCTCAGCCTTTTCCAAGGCCAACTCGACAGCGCAAGTGGATCAACCCTGAAGCTATTGGGAAATGAAGAGTGGCGTAGTATCATGCTATATGTGTTGAATAACCTTACCGAGGTGCAGCCGTTCATCAAGTAAGTTCTCAACCATCTCAATTCAATACGCCGTCACTATTCTGCATCCAACCCCATTGATTCTCGTTCGGACAGGGAATTTGTTTGTGAATTCTGGCATCAATCAAGGGATCCTACCTCGCATGAACAAGACACCCTTGTTTCGCGGGGTGTGGGAGCGGGGAGGCCTGGTTTTATTTCTTGGTTCAAACAAAAGGTAATGTCCAATTTAGCTTGTACGTTCGATCGTCCAAGGTGATCGTACGTTTGATTAATATAACGATCTATCATGCTTCACCTTGCAGGCCCAGACCAGTTCGTCCATGAGTGATGAGTTGAAACAGGTTGCAAACGGCTGTGACATTAGGGTGAAGTCATTTATCGGCTATGACGTGAACGGATATCGCTTCCACACAACAAGTTACGAGCAGATTCGGCCCAAACGAAAAACCACAAATAGCGGAGTTTGTACGCCCGGCACTAATGGCCTCGACTATCATGGTAGAGTTGAGGAAATCTATGAACTCTCATTTCATGGAGACAAACCTCTTAAACCTATCATGTTCAAATGCCACTAGTTTAATCCTCGATCAACGAGACGAACCCCTCATCTTGGGCTAGTCGAGATTCGAGAAGATTCCATCTATCCTAGAAAAGATGTCTACATTGTGGCTCAACAGGCTGTGCAGGTGTATTATACTCGATATGCCAACCAAGACAAAGAGGATCTTAAGGGTTGGGCTATTGTGCACCAGGTATCTCCACACGGTAAACTACCTGCCCCAAACGATGATGATTACAACTTCAACGCAAACACATATGATGGACAGTTCTATCAAGAAGATGGGCTACCAGGCATGTTTGAGATAGTCTTACTCGAAGCAATCGAAATGGAAGTAGACAACGAAATGGTTGATGGCGAGGTCGATGGAGATGTGGTGGTAAATGCTAAGGACATAACAATGCTTGAGCGAATACTTCTAGGCAATGACTACGATGACAACATAGAACCTTCGGATAGTGTTGCCCATTTGGACAATTTTGACAGTGATGATGAGACCTATGATCCCAATCATGAAGATTATTCCTAGTACATGTAATACTATGTTTTTTTTAATTTGTGTTTTGTTTATATATTTTGAATCTATTTCTAATATATGTACTAATTAGTCTTGTTCATTCTTTGTGATTGCAGGAGATTGAACAAAGATGGCGAGCAGACGTCCACGCCGTGACACGCCCTCGGTTTATGGGAGAGATCGCCCTCTCCTTCGAGGTGAGGGGTCATCGTCTGGGGCAGCATCCGTAGGAGGGGACAAGAGGAGGACCAGGGGCAGCAGCCGTAGGAGGCAGCGATCTCCTCCCTCGCCATGTGACGAGGTGCTGGAGGAGGAGCACGTGACGGCCACGGCCACATCCTCGTCGGAGGACGAGAGGGGTCAGCAGATGGGCGAGGGAGGCGAGGCGCTCGAGGGCGAGGGAGGCGAGGGGCTCGAGGGCGACGGAGGGGGTACCGCTACCCAGACTCCCTACGAGCGAGGTCCCACGAGCCTCCCTCTGGTTTCGCTTCCTCACAACCGCCCAGTGATTCGGCCTATGGCAAAGAGGTAAGTAACTATAGATGTTATCACAACTACATCATAAGATATGTTGGAAATCATAAGAGAAACTGATAAATTTTCTTAATCACTTATGTAGGGCCTGGTTGGTTTTGTCAGGTACTCCAGCACGCACCCCCGCGAGCATCCTTGGTGTTTTGTGCAGGAAATGGTACCCCGGCATTGTGCAACTGTCCGAAGAGCCGGTGGTGCGGGAGCCGGCCTCCAACTGGGACAGGTACGCGCTGGTCACGGATGACACTTACTACAACAAGCAAGAGCGGGTATTGGCAGAGTTTTGGGTAAGTTTCTCTCGCACAACATTGCTTAATACATCTCATTCATTGGTTAAATGTTTTATTGAAATAATGAATGGATACATCGGTTTTGTATGCAGAAAATTTTCAAGGCCGTAGAAGGACTTGAGGCCCAGACGGATAGGGCGGCTGCCGCAGCTTGTAGGAAGTACGTCACCGAGATGCACCACCATGGGCGCGTCCAAGCCCACATAGACTACTATAGGTCGGTACTTAAGCGGTCCCTCCCCAAGCCTCAAGCAAGACTGATTACGCTGACCCGGGACCAGTACCTTGAGGTAGGCGAATAACATTCATAATGATTCATTTTGATATTAAGTAGGTTCAATTTCATCTTCTTATATGTCAAATACTCGATGACTTGTAGGTGATTCCTTGGTGGTGCCGATCGTATCCCGAGTGCTGGGCCATGATCGTGGACAAGTGGTTATCACAGGACTTTGTTGGCACGCACGAGAGGCTGTGGGAACAGCGTCTGATGAGGCAAGATCCAACTCACCATCAAGGCAGCCGCAGCCTCCCCGGATACAAACAAGCATACGTAAGTGATTTCTTTGATTTATTTTGATGCTCAATTCTTCTTGATTTGTCACCATCTTACCGTCTTTCTCGCAGGAGGCTGCGCACCTAGGCGAGGAGGTCTCGGAGTTCTCTGCATGGGCTATGTACCACATGGGCAGGGCGTCGTCCTCTGTCTCCTTTGACCTGGCTGCCCCGCCCCAGGTGTACTCCGACCCAAACGTATACATTAAAGTCCAAGAGTACACGTCCTCGGTAAGGGAGATCTATGGGGAAGATTACAATGTGCGCACTGAGCCCATTGATGTAGAGACGATCATGAGGCTCGGAGGAGGCAAGAAGCATGGACGGCTATGGATTGTAGATGGCGCCATCAACTCCACCACTGTTCCCTCCCTCGACGCTATCCGAGCATAGAGCACGAGCTCCAGCTAGCCCATACGCTCACGGCCTTCTCCAGCACTGCAGCAGGTCCAGGCACTCCAGGTAATTCCTGTTTTACTCGTCGTACATTGATATTTACACACCTAAATTAGATTTGCATTACTGATACATTGGAGTGAAATATTGCAGGCCGAGCTGCAAGAAACAAAAAGGCAAAGTCAAGAGCAGAACACGGAACTGACCGCACAGCTGCAGGCCCAGCAGGTCGCGTTCGAGGCCGCGTAGAAGCAGATGGCGGAGATGATGGTGATCATGCAAAGTCTTGGGCAAGCATCGGGTGTACCTGTGCAGTTTTCAGCTCCTCCACCTCCTACTCCTGCAGCTACTCCTGTAAGTATGAAAGTTCACTTTTCGCTTGTGCTTTGCATGTATGTCGGCCTTCGTGCTGTTGTGGATGTCGGCCTTCGTGCCGTTGTGGATATCGGCGTTCGTGCCGTTGTGGATGTCGGCGTTCGTGCCGTTGTTTCTTGCAGGTTTTGGAAACCTCCCCGTGCAGGGGAGGTGCTACCGAAATTTTCAATTGAGTCTAATTTTTTTGTATTCCTAGATTACTAGATGCAATCTCTAAGTTCCAAAACTGTTTTCTCGGATTACTCACACATGCAATCTCTGCTCCTTTGTGCAGCCTCCGTCTGCGGGTTCCAATCAATTTGGTAGTGCATCATCGGGTGATCCCGCCTTTCCTTCACCACCGTCTCATAGGCTACCTTGATGAGGACTAGTGCTAGGTGATGTGGTTGGACTTTATTGTAATATTTGTGGTTTATGGTTCTGAATTGTGCTTGGATTTCATGAACTTGTCGTAATAAACATGTGAATGATGAGGAACATGTGACTTGTCGTTGTAATATATTGTGATTTGTGGTTCACAATTATGGTTGTGATATATTGTGAGAAAATGGGTTCTGTGTGATATATATATGTGATGGTTGATATATATATATGTATATATATGAAATGCTTGTGTCGACGGAATGCAAAAAACAAAAAAAAAATTAAATTTCTGCCTCTTTGCCGAGGGCAATGACCAAGGCCCTCGGCAAAGAAGGGTCCTTTGCCGAGGGCCGTCCCATTGCCCTCGACAAAGATTTTTTTTTAAAAAAAATAAAATTTCTGCAACATTTCTTTGCCGAGGGCCATGGTTGGAGGCCCTCGGCAAAGACTTTTTTTAAAAAAAATAAAATTTCTTTGCCGAGGGCCTGCGTGGAAGCCCTCGGCAAAGATTTTTTGGAAAAATTCTGCACATTTCTTTGCCGAGGGCCATGGTTGGAGGCCCTCGTCAAAGATTTTTTTTAAAAAAAAGAATAATTCTTTGCCAAGGGTCCCCGGAGACGGCCCTCGGCAAAGACTCCGTCCTAGGCGCCGGCGCCGTGACGGCTGCTTTTCTTTGCCGAGTGTCGCTCCAGCCCTCGGCAAAGGCTTTGCCGAGTGCCCGATAAAGAGCCCTCGGCAAAGACCCTCTTCGCCGACTCAAAATTCCCCGAAAGCTCTTTCCCGAGGGCCGCCCTCGGCAAAGCCTTTGCCGAGGGTTAATGGGCCTTTGCCGAGGGCCTCAGGCCCTCAGCAAAGAGGCCGTCTCCAGTAGTGACTGCCGATGATATTCTGTCGACACTTATATTCATGTTTTTTGAAATTTGGGGTAAAATTGATAGTCGAGGCTCGTTGGAAAAAATATTTTTTCCTCTTACCTCAAATATGATGTGCTCTGTTATGCTCCATGAGTCCCACGCTCTTGTGGTCTATGGTCTTATATTCATGTTTATTGAGATTTGGGACAAAATTGATAATCGACGGTTTTAGTTTCTCATTTTTTTGGGACAACATCCACGTATCGTCACATCAATAAAAAAATCAGTATTGTGTACTCCTATATATAATGTTTTGTTCTTTTCCGGTGTCAGTTAAAAGTCTACAACATCTTAGGCTAACTAGATGACACACTGTGCCTTGTTCCGTTTTAATTTATCCTAGTACTCATATTTCCTACTCTCTTTATTCATGCTGCTAGCTAAATATCTGTGCAAATTGCTAATTTCAGAAAATTCAGTTTTCATGTACACAGTCGGTACAACTCTGCAATTTTGTTTGAGTTCTCCAATTTTGATGTTCTATGAACAAACCCTGTGTGAGATTGGATTACAGAGGTAACATGCCTTGTACTGTGATCTAGGCATTTTTTACTTGCTTTGGAAATTTTATTTTTACATAGTCATGATTGAACTGCTTTTATTATTTTTATCTTGGTGAAATTACTCTCTCTACTGCCCACCTTCTTGTATATCTACTATAGCCTTGCAATTGCCTAATACATCTGCAATTTTTAGTGTCTTCATCATTGGCAATAGATTTCGGTTGTCACCATTTTATTTTTACATAGTCATGATTGAACTGCTTTGGTACTTTTATCTTGGTGAAAATACACTCTCTATCTGCTGCCCACCTTCTTGTATATCTGCTATAGCCTGCAATGGCCTAATACATCTGCAATTTTTAATGTCTTTATCAATGGCAATACCTTCGATGACATCGTCAGTGGTGGCACAGTGGCGGTGCAGCGTTGGTCTGCCAACCTGCAGGATTTAGGTTGTCCAAGTCCTCTTGGGAGGATATTGCTTGGCTGGAGAGTGTCAAGAGGGAGCTCTAGGAGGTAGTTAGATGCTAATTGACCTTCTGCTCTTGGTATTGTACTATTGCTTGTGTTCCACAATTTGCTAATTTCTATCAAAACTGATGCAGACTGTTCACTATCCTGTGGAGCATACGGACAAGTTCGACAAGTTTGGCATGTCTCCAGCCAAAGGAGTTCTGTACTATGGTCCTCCGCTTGCAGTAAGATCTTGTTGGCAAAGGCAATTATCAGTGAGTGCCAGGTTGTGTGTGCCTTGGGTGTTGGACAAGTTTGTGCCTTGTGTTCCAACGGGTGGCGTAAGAGATTGAGACTGCTTACCGCTGCACCTGCACCGTGCTAACTAGGTATGTTTCTGATCATGTAGTTCCGGATACTAATAGAATATCTCTTTGAGAAATTTCCAAATTGGCAGAAGGTACGTATCCAGGCCATTGGGGACCTTCAGGTAACACGATCAATGCAATGATGCAAAAAATTGTCGCTTACCTCTCTACACACAAAACATACAAACATGAAAGCCAAATATGATACCAATCACTAAGAAAATTGTTTACGATAAAATGATTTTGACACACATGGCCTTCAGCCTTTTAGTAGAGATTTTCCTTTAAGTGTGTGGTCAAATTTTACACAATTCCTGCGAACGTTCCATGGCTTTTGGGAATTTATTTTCCATAAGAATTCCTAAATCACTATTCTGATTTTGATAAAGAAGTGTTTTAGGAAATTATTTTCTAGACAAATTTACTTGCTGCTCTGTATGCACATCCATTTTATATGTGCCGCTACCAAGAATCAGGTACACCGATTGTCCATCGCCATTTGCCAACTTTATCATATACTTTAAATACCACGTATAACTTACACATCTAGATGCATACACAGATTCATCCACCAGCCCCTGATGCTTCGAACAGAACAACAAGGTACTGCCAGATAACAAGATCGGCATCAGCATCTGCGCAGCTGCTACCTGATGCTTATTATGTATAATATGCGTGCTCATGTGCACACCAGTATCACTACACATATCGTAGCCTAACATATGCAGCCTAGAATTGTACAGTTAAGACATTTCTAGCTTTTTAGAATGTAACTATCTAATGTATGGGCTTTACCACAACTTTTGCATGTAATATAAGCATCCTGCAGGTTCCAGCTTATTACATCGGCCGCAAATATGTACAACGTACGGCATGAGAACTCTACATTGAAAAACCTAAGCTTATTCTCTTACCGGCGCGTGCGAAGGCGCGCGGCCTTCACTAATTACTTATATACTCCATCCATTCCAAATTATAAGATGTTAAAGCATTGTGTGTCATTAGGTACTACTGTAAACCTACGAAAAAACACCTGCATCACTAGTGATGACCTAGTACTCATACCTTGAGTAACACAGCATCAGCTGGAGGGATGTACTCCATCATGTCGCCGGCGATGAACTCAACAGCACCAACATCAGCCGGCACGGCGTCCACCACCTGGGGCAACTCCAGCACGGAGCACCTCATGTGCGGGTAGGCCCTGGCGATGGCCCTCGCCGTCGTCCCGACACCTCCTCCGACGTCCACCAGGGACGTCAGTCCCGCGAACACCGGGGCGCAGCCGCGGTGTCTCTGCTGCTGCGGCGTCTCCCTCGTCGTCCCTGAGCCAGTCAGCCAGGCTCTGAGACGCCCTGAAGTGGAGCGGCGAGCAGCACAGGAGCATGAACTGTGAAAGGCATGTATGTTGACTGCTGCTGACGCTATTGTCGTCGTCGACGAGGAGGCGAGACGCCGGTGTGAGGCTGTAGCGCACGCCTACGACGGCCTCTCCGTCTACCGGGATCTCTTGTCGGAATATCCCAGACACGGCCAAGAACGTCATGATGCGGGACACGCATGGCCGTTTGCTCGCGGTGACGGGGAGAGCGGCGTGCAGCTCGGGCAGAGACGCAGTGCCACCGCAGTGGTGGATGGCGTTGGGGATCCCGAGCTTGATCGCGCACTGCAGCGCCAAGGATTTGAGGTAGCCGAAGGCGTGGCACCAAAGCTCTGCCTCGGCCTGCAAGAGCTCAGCCATGCTCGTCATGCAGAAATTGTTGGAAAAAGGGACGCACGATGAAAAGAAAAGTGAAGTTGCGTGCGAGGAGAAGAATTGAGCAGGGTGTATTAGGTCTTGTTTAAATATAGGGTGTAAAGTTTTGGGGTGTCACATCGGATATTATATGGAGGTGTCGTATGGGGCGTTCGGATACTAATAAAAAAATTACAGAATCCGCTAGTAATCCGCGAGACGAATTTATTAAGCCTAATTAATCCGACATTAACACATGTGTTACTGTAGTACCACATTGTCAAATTATGGACTAATTAGGGTTAAAAAATTCGTCTCGCAAATTAATTAATTAAAGCATATGCACAATAAGTCATATATGTACTTATGTGGTGCTACATATGGTACTGAGAAAAGGAGCTTTCTTTGGTAAGGGGGAAAAGGAGCATGTAAGCTGTTGCCGCACTACAATTGCTTTCTTCTTTTTGAAACCGTGCTACTAGTACAATTGGTCTGCACTAAGTGTGGTCTTGTTCAATCACTTGGCATATATAGGCTACAGGACCGTAACTGTATCTGCGTTAGTACTCATGAAAATAGTGTAATGATAGCTAACTTGTAGAGAAAAAGAATTTGTTGAAAAGTTGTTATACATACCATAATTTTTCCAAAGGTTCGATCCCCTAAAATTTATAGCTTGTGCTCAACACACGGGTGTTTCTTCATAGAGCTTCTTCCATGACTGACGATACCCGCCCCGCCCAACTACTTCATCTTCGATCGGCCTGTACGTGGTCTGGTTAAACCGGTTTTTGGTTAAAACCCAACCCAATCCGTGTGAGATGCTATGCTTCGGGTTTGGTACCCATAGTTCACGGTTTAACCCGTGGCAGACTCCATTCCAATCGTTTGCTCCCGCACAGTCTGCCGCCGCTGCCGAGCTCAGAGTCAGCAATGGCGTGGTCCGCGGGCTCCGTGGACAGCTCCTTCCTTGCCATGGACCGTCCGCACGCAGTCCGCGGCGTTCGCCTCTGGGCCGTTCGCATGCAGTCCACGGCTCCGCGGCGGCAGCGACGGCGCTTACACAGGTCGACATGGAGAGAGGCTCGCGGCGGTGCGCTACGTCGAGCAGGTGCAGGGCTGGATGGTGCTCGGTCTTGAGACGAATGTCCATGGCTGCCCTCTCGTCGCCGAGATCGCCGCCGCCGCTCGCCGGCATAGGAACGGGCTCCACGCCACTACCGCTGCCCAGATACGAGACCGCCGCCCGTCGCGCTCTGGTGCTTGACGCCGTAGCAGGCATACGCGAACGAGATTGCCGCTAGCAAAAGGGGTCCGCTGCTCGACGCCGGAGCATGGGGCACTCGATCGATGAGCAAGAGAAGCCGTTGCCGGACCCTTTTGTAAGCCACAAGCTCGCGCATGGGAAGAGCCAAGAGGCGACGGCCTGGAGCCTGGGCCACCTTCCAAACGCTGCATCCACCCTGCGAGGCGCGACATGTTTCATCTTCCACGCCGCCGCCGAGTTCAGATTTCAGCGAGGAGGACCATGGCCCTTCTGTACAGATGCAGGGTTAAGCGGGTTTCTCGGGTAAACCCGCAGACCGATGCGACCCACGTGAACGTGGTTTGACGGTTCCTCCTGGGCCGGTATCCGGTTACGACGAACCAATGAACAGGGTTAATCTCCGGCAGCTCCCACAGTCCCCACCACCGCGCTGAGATCCTACTGTAATTTCCCCGTCCCGGCGGTGGCCCAACCTAGGCCGCTGATCACTACCGGAAACAGAGACTTTGCCGAGTGCAAAATTCTTTGTCAAGTGTCAAAAATTGAGCACTCGACAAAGACCTTCTTTGCCGAGTGCTGCACTCAGCAAAAAATTGCACTCGGCAAAGAGTTCTTTATCGAGTGTCGGGCACTCGGCAAACAAGGGCACTCGAGTGCCAGACTCTCGGTAAAATATCTACACTCGGCATAGGCTGCCCGCGAAACGGTGTTCGGTCACGGCCTTATTTGCCGAGTGCCTGCTGTTAGGCACTCGGCAAAGATTTGATTTTTTTTTTTTAAAAAAATTCTTTGCCAAGTGTCCCAGATCTGGCACTCGGCAAAGATATATATATATATTTTTTTTTAAAATTCTTTGCCGAGTGTCTCAAAACTGGTACTCGGCAAAGATTTTTTTTTTAAAAAAAATACTTTGCCGAGTGCCCCTGGCACGGCACTCGGCAAAGATTTAATTTTTTTTTATAATTTCTTTGCCGAGTGCTCCTGTGGATGCACTCGGCAAAGAGAAATTTTTTTTAAAAAAATTTAAAACCCTCTTTGCCGAGTGCCTTATGCCTGGCACTTGACAAAGACACCTTTTGCCGAGTGCCATGCCCCGGCACTCGGCAAAGTTTTTTTTTTGTTTTTGGCCTCCAATTTTTTTGTGCAGTCCTTTTAAAGCACCAGGAACTCTTAGTTACAATTTGGGGATTTTTTTGTGGCTTTTTGATATATTTAGTTACTTTATTTCGTTTACTTGAATTTTTTCGAAAAATAGAAATTTGAACTGTATGTAGTACGAATAATGGAATTTAATGATTCAAAAATTGATAGTCATGTTAGTGAGTGTTGTGAGAGGCCGTATCCAGGAACAGACCCAAAATTTCGGACATCTTGTTCACGAAATATGTCCGCGAAATTGCGTGTGAAGTGTTTTTAAATTCTATAAAAAGCAAACGAAGTCCGAAAATCATGAAACTTGTTGAGATGTCGTGATATCATATGTGGAGGCTATGATAAAAATTTTAGAAGATTTCGTGTACGTTGTCACGTACGATGCTTACAAACCAGGACATCTCTACATATGAGATCTGATATCACATGTAGAGATGTCCTGGTTTTTAAGCATCGTACGTGACAATGTACATGAAATCTTCTGAAATTTATATCATAGCCTCCACATATGATATCATGATATCTCAACAAGTTTCATGATTTTCGGACTTCGTTTGCTTTTTATAGAATTTAAAAACACTTCACACGCAATTTCACGGACATGTTTCGTGAACAAGTTGTCCGAAATTTCGGGTCCGTTCCTGGATACGGCCTCTCACAACACTCACTAACATGACTATCAATTTTTGAATCATTAAATTCCATTATTCGTACCACATGCAGTTCAAATTTCTATTTTTCAGAAAAATTCAAGTAAACGAAATAAAGTAACTAAATATATCAAAAAGCCACAAAAAATACCCAAATTGTAACTAGGAGTTCCTGGTGCTTTAAAAGGGCTGCACAAAAAAATTGGAGGCCAAAAACAAAAAAACAAAAAAACTTTCCCGAGTGCCGGGGCATGGCACTCGGCAAAGGGTGTCTTTGCCGAGTGCCAGGATAAGGCACTCGGCAAAGAGGGTTTTAATTTTTTTAAAAAATTTCCTCTTTGCCGAGTGCATCCACAGGAGCACTCGGCAAAGAAATTATAAAAAAAAATTAAATCTTTGCCAAGTGCCGTGCTAGGGGCACTCGGGAAAGTATTTTTTTAAAAAAATTTCTTTGCCGAGTGCCAGATCTGAGACACACGGCAAAGATTTTTTTTAAAAAATTAAATCTTTGCCGAGTGCCAGATCTGGGGCACTCGGCAAAGAATTTCTT
The DNA here is from genome assembly GCF_019320115.1 of Miscanthus floridulus. Taxonomy (NCBI): domain Eukaryota; kingdom Viridiplantae; phylum Streptophyta; class Magnoliopsida; order Poales; family Poaceae; genus Miscanthus; species Miscanthus floridulus. The sequence goes on along the minus strand of NC_089583.1, from coordinate 25,176,948 downwards.
TAAAAAAAATCAAATCTTTGCCGAGTGCCTCCCTGATCTGGCACTCGGCAAAGGGCGGTTGGGGGCGGGGGGCGCGGGGACTTAGGCATTTTGGGCCGGTCGGGTAGTCAGAGCCAGCCAGCCCCGCGCCCACGCCTGCCCGCCCCCGCCTCCGCGCCGCGCGCCGTGCCCACGCCGGCCCGCTCGCCCGCAGCCACCGGCGCTCGCGTTCCCTCTGCCCCAGCATACCGCCGCACGATCCCTGTCTAACGCCCGTCGCGCTTCCCGCTGGGCCGCCATAAACCTGCCCCGCCCCTTCCCCCCCCGTGTGTCCCCCGTATCTCCGGCCCTTCCCTCCCCTCCGCCCCCCGGCCGACCGCTCTCGACGACAGCGCTGCCCCGCGCGCCCTGACCGCCGGCCGCCACCTGCCCCGGCCGACCCTTCCCCCCGGCCGCGCTCTGCCAGCCCGGCCGGCCTGCCCCCGGCCATGCCCTTTTCTCGGCCGCGCCTCAACGCCCGGCGGGGCCCTGTTCGGGCGCGCCCTGCCCCTGGCCGCGCCCCGTGGACCGCCCCGCCCCGATGCCGTCCGTGCCTAACCCCATCCCCGACTCCGGCGACCCTGACTCCGCCCGATCCCGACGTCGCCCGCCCCAACCCCGGCGTCCGTCAGGTATGCCTTCTCTCTTATTGTTGTCGAGGTAGTTGTAGTTGTAGTAGTAGAATTAGTGGTAGTAGTAGTAGAAATAGTGGTAGTAGTAGTAGTACAACTAATGGTAGTAGTTGTAGCAATAGTGGTAGTAGTAGTAGTAGAACCAATGGTAGTAGTAGTAGCAATAGTGGAAGTAGTAGTACAAGTTGTGGTACTACTTGGATATATTCTTCTGCATGGATTGATATCTAAACTACATGGCTTCTCTTGAGACATATGTGCTTGTCGGCCATCGTGCCGTTGTTTTTTGTAGGTTTTGGAAACCTCACTGTGCAGGGGAGGTTCTGCCAAATTTTTTTGTAAATGACAATATTTTGTTCCTTTTTTGTAGAGAAGAGCCCATCAGAGTTGAGTCGGAGTTCTCGCCACCGTGCCGGTCTGCCTGCACCGCGTCGTCTCGCCACTGCACCGACCCGCCACGGCCCCGCTAGCCTGACTCCGCCGCCACCCTAGGTATAACCCCTCTTTTCGTATCATGGTCGTAGATCGCGTAACCCAGTTAGGCGTCTTCCGTTTGAAAGAGATACGGTTGGAGGTATGCAGATCTTTGCATATCTATGACCGTATCTATTTTGGATTGTCCACGCTTTTTGGACAGCCCGCGGATGCGTAGATGGGTTAGTTCCCATGTTCTGCTCTGGTCCGAGACAGAGTTTTGGTATCACCTCCCTATTGTTCTCCGGATATGCACTCTTCTTTGGCAGAACGTGTATCTGGAGAACAACGGGGAGGTGCTGCTGAAATTCTGTCTCGGATAGGAGTAGAGCATGGAAACTAACTTCATCTATGCATCCGCGGGTGGGATTAGGACCTATCCTCACCTATTAGACAATAGGAACACCATGTAGATGCAATTGATGGTTACATTACTCGCTGATACATATGTTAGAGGATGGATGACCGTTAGTGGATGTAGACGGGCTGGAGAAGTCAGAGTGATTACACCACGGAATGGATGAACAAGACCGATGCTTTCTTGAATAGTGCATTTGGCAACGCTGCTAAAGGACAATGCCTAGTTTTGTGTCCCTACAGCAAATGTGGAAACAGGAGAAGGGTAAACAAGGTGGAAATGGGTAAACATCTTGTGAAGAATGGATTTACGCCGGACTACACCCAGTGGGTCCACCATGGTGAAGCCCATCGTATGAGAGAAGAGGTGGTGAGACCACGGGTGGAGGCTTTTGATGTTGATGCCGGGGTAGCAGACATGTTAGATGACTTTCACCAAGGACAGTTCGATGAGGGACATGAGAAGGAGGAGATGGAGGCAGCCGCACAGGTGTTCTACAACATGATGGACTCGGCACAGAAACCCCTTCACGATCGGTCAACGGTGTCTGAACTGGATGCCATTGGACGCTTAATGGGGTTGAAGTCCGAGTTAAACTTGAGTCGACCTGGCTTCGATAAGATGTTGGCCGTGATTGGCACCCTGCTTCCGGAGGGCCACATTCTGCCAAAGAGCATGTACGAGTCACAGAAACTCCTTCGAGCACTTAAGATGTCGTATGAGTAGATACATGCTTATCCAAAAGGGCGCGTCCTATTTAGGAAAGAACATGAGCATGCAAAGTTCTGTCCAAAGTGTAAATCCTCCAGGTACCTGGAGGTAGACTCTGATGATGGCCAGAAGAGGCAACTTATGATCCCCATGAAAATCCTACGGTACCTTCCGTTCCTACCGAGGATCCAATGGCTATACATGACCGAGGAATCCGCGAAACAGATGACATGGCACAAAAATGGCAAACGGTACAATCCTGACAAGTTGGTACATCCATCCGATGGTGAAGCTTGGATCCGCTTTAATGACAAACATCGTGACAAAGCAGATGAGGCTCGTAATGTACGTGTCACGTTGGAACAGATGGGTTCAATCCTTATGGAATGATAGCTGCCCCATACACATGTTGGCCCGTCTTTGTTATCCCCCTTAATCTCCCCCCGGTGTCTCCTTTCAACGACATAACGTATTCTTGTCGTTGATAATTCCTGGACACCTAGGGAGTAATATGGGTGTGTTCATGGAGCCCGTGTTTGATAAATTAGTCCGTGCTTGGGACGAAGGGGTATGGACATACGATTGAGCTACAAAGACAACCTTCAAAATGCACGTTTGGTACCACTACTCCCTGCATGACTTCCTGGCGTATGGGATATTCTACGCCTGGTGTGTTCACGGGAAGTTCCCATGCCCAATATGCAAGGAAGGTGTGATGTTTATTTGGTTGCAGAAGGGTGGCAAGTACATCATCAATTCCTACCTCTTGACCATCCATTCAGACAAGACATCAAGAACTTTATGAAAGGTGTCAAAGTGACAAACCCTGCACCGTGGATGATGACTGGTGCCGAGGTTCATGCTCTGATAGACGCTCTCGTGCCCAATGAAGAAGGTGGGTTTGTGGGATATGGTGAGCAGCATATGTGGACTCATATCTCGGGCATGACGAGGCTCCCCTATTTCGATGACCTTCTTCTACGACATAACATTGATGTAATGCACACTGAAAAGAATGTCGCTGAGGCACTTTGGGCAACACTCATGGACACTGAAAAGTCTAAGGACAACCCAAAGGCTAGAGTGGACCTGGCAACGTTGTGGGATAGACCAAATCAAGAGATGCAACCTCCTAGTCATGGCAAGACCTGGAGAAGGCCTAAGGCCAATTTCGTCTTGAAAAAGGACCAAAGGAGAGAAGTACTTGAATGGATCAAGAAGCTAATGTTCCCTGATGGGTATGCAGTGAATCTAAAGAGGGGAGTTAACTTAGGCACTCTACGAGTCAACAGGATGAAGAGTCATGACTACCACATATGGATTGAGCGGCTTCTTCTGGCGATGGTTCGAGGCTATGTCCCGAAGCATGTCTGGCAAGTGCTAGCAGAGTTGAGCTACTTATTCCGCCAGCTTTGTGCTAAGGAGCTCTCTCGGACCGTCATTGATGACTTGGAAAAAGCGGCACCCGTGTTGCTCTATAAGTTGGAGAAGATCTTTCCACCCGCCTGCTTCTTGTCAATGCAGCATTTGATTGTGCACCTCCTGTATGAGGCACGGATGGGGGGGCCGTGCAGAACCGTTGGTGCTATCCAATCGAGAGATGTCTAAAGACTCTTCGCAAAAAATGTAGAAATAAAGCCAGAATTGAGGCTTCCATTGCAGAGGCATACATTCTAGAGGTGTCGAACTTCACAGAGAAATATTACACTGAGAAACTTCCTAGCATTTATAATCCACCCTCTCATTACAATGCTGACGAAAATGAATCGAACCTCAGCCTTTTCCAAGGGCAACTCGGAAGCGCAAGTGCATCGACCACTAAGCAATTGAAAAATGAAGAGTGGCGCAGTATCATGCTATATGTGTTGACCAACCTTGTCGAGGTGCAACCGTTCATTGGGTAAGTTCTGAACGAACTTGTTTCATTTCGCCGTATGTCCTTGCTTCTTCGTCCAACCCCCTTGTTTCTCATTGGTACAAGGAATTTCTTTGTCAATCCTGGCGTGGATCAAGGCAACCTACCCCGCAAGAAAATGATACCCTTCTTTCACGGGGTGCGGGACCAGGGAGCCCCAATTTCATTTGTTGGTTCAAACAGAAAGCCCAAACTGACGCGCCTATAAGTGATGAGTTGAGACAGGTTGCAAAAGGCTGTGCCGTTAGGGTCAAGTCATTTACCGGTTATGATGTGAATGGATATCGTTTTCACACAGCAAGCTACGAACAGAGTCGGCCCAATCGACAAACCACAAATAGCGGAGTTGTTACGCCCGGCACTAATGGACTCGACTATTATGGAAGAATTAAAGAAATCTACGAACTATCATTTTATGGTTCCAAACCTCTTACTCCTGTCATATTCAAATGCCACGTGAGGAGGACCGCCAGCCGCAGGAGGAGGTGGCGCCCGTGGACGAGTCAGACGAGGAGCTGGTTCGGTAGACAGAGGAGGAGGAGGAGGAGGAGGGGGAGGCGGCAGGCACGGGTTCCGCTTACTCCAACTCCTCTTCGAGTGTCTACTTGCGAGGTCCTGCGAGCCTCCCGTAGGTTCTGCTTCCTCACCAACACCCAGTGATTCGCCCCGAAGGACAAAAGTAAGTAACTGTATATGTTATCACCACTACTTCATATGATATGATGAAAAAAAACTAATAATTTTTCTTAATCACTTGTGCAGGAACTGGGTGGTTGTGTCGGGTGGTGGCGCACGGCTAGTCAATGGCATCCTGGGTCTTTTGTGCAGGCACCACTTCCCTGGCATTATCACGTACGCATCGAAGATGGAGCCGACCCACTCGTTTGACCACTACGCCGTCGCCCCTGATGCGGAGTACCCCAACAAGGCGGCGCAGGTGAAGACAGAGTTTTGGGTAATTCTCCCTCGCACAACATTGCTCAATACGTCGCATTCATTGGACTTTTCTTGAAACAATGAATGGATATATCGATTTTGTATGCAGACTTATTACAGATGCGAGGATGGATTTGAGGCCAAGGCGAAGTAGGTGACTACCAAAGCCTGTAAAAAACTCGTCACCGACATGCATCACGAGGTGCGCATCCAGGCCATCATAACCTACTACGGGTCGAAGCTTGGAGAGAGGAAAACCAAGAAAGACGCAAGAGAGATGCAGCTGACCCAGGAGCAGTACCTTGAGGTAAATGAAGAACATCAATATTGATTCGTTTTGAGATTAAGTTGGTTTAATTTGATCTTCTTATATGTCCAATACTTGATGACGTGTAGATGATTCCCTGGTGGTGCCAAGCGTATCCCGAGTGCTGGACGATGATGGTGGAGAGGTGGTTCACAGAGGAGTACCTCAAGATGCACAGGGATGCCCAGGACCGTTGTTTGCTGATGCAAGATCCAGCACACCATCAAGGCAGCCGCAACCTCGCCGAATACAAACAAGCATGGGTACGCGAATTGATTTATCTATTGTCACGCTTAGTTCTGCCTGATTTCTAATCATCGTGCTGTCTTTCTCGCAGTCGGCGTCACATAGTGGCCAGGCTTGCTCGGACTTCCAGGCATGGTGTATGGCCCACAAGGGCAAGGCGACGTTCGACGTCTCCTTCAACCTGGAGGACCCGCCCGAGGCATACACGAACCCGAGCGTCCACTCCTACATCAGTGAGTACACTGAGGTGGCGAGGTCGCTCCATGGGTTAGACCATGATCCGAGCACCTAGGACTTCGATGGAGAGGCCATCATGAGGGCGGGGCAAGGCAAGAAGCATGGGCGGTTCTGGCTTGGCGACGGCGTCATCGACACGGCCTCTACTCCCTCTCTCTCCCAGATCCGAGCACGGAGCATGAGCGAGGGCCCGGCAATTCGCACACGGCCGACCGCTGCACAGCACCGGGTCGACGCACTCAAGGTTATTCCTGTTTTACTCATCATACATTGATCTTTACACACCTTAATTAGCTTTGCATTACTGAAACATTGGAGTGAAATATTGCAGGCCCGCTGGAACAAGAAATGAAGGAACGTCAGGAGCTAGGGGCCCAGCTGGAGGCCGAGCGGTAGGCCCAGGCGTAGAGGCTGATGGACATTACGGAGTTCCTACAAGGGCTTGGACAACGTATGGGCTTGTCTCTGCCACCTGGGCTGTTGGTTCCACCTCCGCCTCCGCGTCCTGCAGCTGCAACTACTCCTGTGAGTATCAAAGTTTTTTACTTTCGCTTGTGCTTTGCTTGTATGGCCTCTATTGTCCTAGATTAGCTATCAAAATAATCTTGTCTCACATGCAATCTTTTCTTCTTTGTGCAGTCCCCATCTGACGGTGGTTTGAATAATCCACCTCATGCACCTTTCGAATGATGCATCTGGGCCTTCACCACAGTTAAAGTGGCTGAGATGAGTGCATGTTGTATTTTTTTTACATTTGTTGTTCACTTGGTGATGGACTTGTGATATACTTGTGATGCACTTGTGGACTTTGATGGACTTGTGGATTTATTTGGATGGACTTGAGCACTTATTATTATATATGTGATATATATTGTGATGGATGTGATATGGGTGGATGGATGTGTGGATGGATGAGATATATATGTGATGGATGAGATATATATGTGATGGATGAGATATATATGTGATATATGTTTGTATGAATTTATTTGTCATGATGGAATGTAAAAAAAATTAAAATTTGTCGTTTTGGGTCACTTTGCCGAGTGTTGCACTCGGCAAAGGACCCCTTTGCCGAGTGCAATGGTCACAGCATTTGGCAAAGCTGGAAAAATGGGCGCCCAGAAAACAGATTTTCTAGCTTTGCCGAGTGTTGTTACTATGACACTCGGCAAAGAATTTTTTTTTTAAAAAAAATTCAAACTTTGCCGAGTGCCGGCCATAGGGCACTCGGCAAAGAATTTTTTTTAAAAAAAATTCAAAACTTTGCCGAGTGCCATCCATAGGGCACTCGGCAAAGAAATTTTTTAAAAAAATAAAAAATCTTTACCGAGTGCCTTCCGGGTTCACACTCGGCAAAGAAATTTAAAAAAAAAATAAAAAAAATTTGCCGAGTGCCCTATGGCTGGCACTCGGCAAAGAAATTAAAAAAAAATTCAAGACTTTGCCGAGTGCCATCCATAGGGCACTCGGCAAAGAAATTTTTAAAAAAAATAAAAAATCTTTGCCGAGTGCCTTCCGGGTTGACAGTCGGCAAAGAAATTTAAAAAATAAAAATAAAAAATATTTGCCGAGTGCCTTATGGCTAGCACTCGGCAAAGAAATTTTTTAAAAACATGAAAAATCTTTGTCGAGTGCCTTCCGGGTTGACACTCGGCAAAGAAATTTAAAAAAAAATAAAAATTATTTGCCGAGTGCCCTATGGCTGGCACTCGGCAAAGAATTTTTTTTTTAAAAAATAAAAACACTTTGCCGAGTGCCTGCAGGGTTGGCACTCGGCAAAGAAATTTTTCAAAAAAAAATAAAAGCTCTTTGCCGAGTGCCTTCCGGGTTGGCACTCGGCAAAGAATTTTTTTTTAAAAAAATACAAAATCTTTGCCGAGTGCCTTACGGGTTGGTACTCGGCAAAGAAAATTTTTTTAAAAAAATAAAAAATCTTTGCCGAGTGCCTGCAGGGTTGGCACTCGGCAAAGTGACCGTCAACGGGACCAGCGCCGTGATGGTCGCTTTTCTTTGCCGAGTGTCCCCGGGGCACTTGGCAAAGCCTTTGCCGAGTGCCTGATAAAAGACACTCGGCAAAGAGGGTTTTGCCGATCAAATTTTTGCCATGTGTTCTTTGCCGAGTGCAATTTGGCCTTTGCCGAGTGCCTCAGGCACTCGGCAAAGAACCTGAATCCAGTTGTGGATGGCACTGACACCTCGCTGCCCCCGTGTCTGCCACCACTGCTGGTCTGGCATTTCACCCATAGATTCATCAAGATTTTTAAAGGCCGTCAGAGATAGAGAACGTAGAACCAGGGAGAGAGAGAGAGGATGAGAAAGGCGGAAACACCAGATCTTTTATGTTATTCTGGAAAATTTATATGCAAGGTTAAAGTCACATATCTCACTGCTTGATTATTGCACTGTGCCACGCTGATTTGATTTCACACACACTTCACTTTCATTATGTACTAGAGTAACAAAAAAGGTTGGATATATACAGCAGACTTATCAAATACAAGAACCTACTACCCATATATTCTGATATGTCGCATCAAAATCTTTCAAAGATGGAGGCTGATGTGTGTCTATTTGTTGTATAAGCTCTTTCGATGTAGGATGAACAATCTAGGTGTATGTGGTCCACGAATAGATGATGAGCTGCATTTGTCTTCACCTCCCTGGATGATTGCAAGAGTTGCAAGAACCTGATAAGTAAGCCCGTCATTAATGTGGTGGAAATAGGATTACCGAGAGATACTAGTTTCTTAACAGAGCTGGAACAGTTTGTCTATGATGAATTAATTAGTTCTACGGTTTGCACGGATTAATCTTTATGAACAGCCTTTACTGCTGTTGCTACCACAATGCTGTAAATAAAATTAGCAGATGTTTGTGCAAATCTGGAAATAATGGATGGCCCGGTATTTCATACCTGTTTCACTGACCTCAAAATTTATCCCATAAAGCTCTGACTTTGAAATCCCATTCGGATACTATTGGAAATTTGGACCTTGAAATATTAGTTTGTAAACCGGTAACTTGTCAAATTTCTACTGGGTCCGTTATTCGATGGCCGGACAGCCGGCCCAGCAATCGCCTCGGTTAATCATTAATGGAGGCGGGCAACCTAATGCACCTGCCTCGGTTAATGTCGATTAACCGCCTCGATTAATAAATTAACCGAGGCGGTTACATTTACACAACCGCCTCGGTTAATCGATTAACCGAGGCAGTCACGTTGCAAGACCCGGCCCAGCCTTTAACCAATCTTGTCCCGACACTCATCGTGTGTGTGTGTACCACCTTCTATTGGCGAGGCTGTGCTGGTAGGAGCGGGCCCGTGCTATTTGTACCACCTTCTATTGGCGTTGCTGCTGGTAAGTTTGTGACTGCTTGTGCTAATGATGATGCCCTGTCCTCCTCACCATCTGCTGATAGAACATCATCTTCTTGTGTTGATGATGATGCCTGGTCCTCCTCACCATCTGCTGATCCAACATCACCTTCTTGATGTGCTGCTGATGATGCCCTGTCGTCCTCACCATCTGCTAATACAACATCGCCTTCTTGTACTGTTGATGATGCCCTGTCCTCCTCACCATCTGCTGATACAACATCACCTTCTTGTGTTGATGATGATGCCTTGTCCTCCTCACCGTCTACTGGTCCAACATCACCTTCTTGATGTGTTGATGATGATGCCCTGTCGTCCTCACCATCTGCTAATACAACATCGCCTTCTTGTGCTGTTGATGATGCCCTGTCCTCCTCACCATCTGCTGATACAACATCACCTTCTTGTGCTGATGATGATGTCCTGTCGTCCTCACCATCTGCCAATACAACATCGCCTTCTTGTGCTGATGATGATGCCTTGTCCTCCTCACCATCTGCTGATACAACATCACCTTGTGTTGTTGTTGATGATGCCCCGTCCTCCTCACTGTCTACTGATACAACATCACCTTCTTGTGTTGATGATGATGCCCTGTCCTCCTTACCATCTACTGATACAACATCACCTTCTTGTGTTGATGATGATGCCCCGTCCTCCTCACCATCTTCTGGCCTGTTGTTGCCAAAGTAAGTGGCCTGTTGTTGCCTGCATTTGGTGCTAGGACAACTGGGGCCGTGCTACTAGTACCACCTTCTGTTGGTGTTGCTGCTAATGGTGATGCACAATCCTCCTCCTTAATATCACCTCCCCAATCCCATACTTCAGTTGTACCAGCACGAATGTACCGTAGCTTCTCTAGCTTCGTGATAAACAGTGGCAACGTCACTATGGAGGTGCCTCTGATGTCGAGGGTCTGCAGACCACCCATTGAAGTTGGCAGACAATTGATCTTTGTATGTCCTCGTAGGGAGAGAAACTTGAGTCGAGTCAGTAGCTTCACAATCTGCTCAAGGTCATCATTAGTTACACCTGTTGCATCCTCAAGATCCAGCACCCGAAGCAGTCTCATGTTCACATTTTTGCTAGAAATGAAGAATGACTCCCACTTTCCAAAAACAGTCAAGGACCACAGCCGTGAAAAATCGATGCTCTCGTATACAGTTCTGTCTCTTCTGTCCCAGGTGCTCCTTATGGTGAGGTGCTGTCCAGCACGTGCCGAGTTGAGGCTGCATCCCTTCTCCAATGCAAACACAAGGTTATCTTCCATTGGCCGTGAGATGATGTGCTCATGGAAGAAGCCATTGATTTGACAAAACACCTTATTACTTGCTGACTCCTGGACTATGCTCAAGTTGATGAGCTCAGAGATGAATTTTTCCTCATTCTCCACACAAGTTCTACCATCAGAAGTGTCTCTGCAGTAACCCTCTGCAATCCACCGCCACAGCAATCGCCGCAACCTAATGTTCTTCTCTGCAGAAAAGATTGATAGGTAGAAGATACATGGCTTGATTGAATCTGAGCAAGCATCAAAGTAGGACTGCATCCAAGAAAACAGGGCCCTTAAACTATGGAATCTTGGTTCTGTCTCCAATATGCCCATGAAGTTATCTCTTAGAGACTCCAAAATGCTCGTGTCTGAGCTGCACACTTCACCTATGGCAGCTATTACTTTGGGCAGCCCACCACACTTGGCTACAATAGGTTTTGATAGCTCTGTCTCTTCAGAAGTTTATCGCTTGTCTTCCGAAGCTATCTGCAATCCAGAAATAAAAAAAATTATGAAATATAAATATATTATGTACATCACTAGCACATAAACCCGTGCTCCATCAATGTCTACAATCTTATTTGTTGCATAAGTACTAAAAATTTCATCGATAACTTTAGTATGTACAACCAATCAAGATTTCTTATATTTAATTCTCCTTTATTCATTTCTTAACACAGTACACATTATATACTCTGTAATTGTCATGAGGAATGGGCCTATTAGGCTGGATTGGGCAGTGTCACCCATTAATGTTAGGATTAATTAGAGACAAAGGTTCTCTTGCTTAGAGGTCCAGTAAGCCTCTCTATATAAGGAGCGGACATGTATCCATCTAATTAAGCAAGACAATATAGATCTATAATCCTAGTACCATTCTCCTATCCCTGCTCTTGTGGTTACAAGTGAGTACGGGAGGGGGTTACAAATAAGAAGGGGACCGAGATGTGTATGGAAGTTACAGATTAGAGACCCCTTTTGAATGGCGCCCCCCTAGCCCCCTACACCACGTTATATACCTGGGGGCAGCGACGTGCAAACGGCCCATGGTTGCTGCCTCTTGCTGCATTTAGGGTGGCGCCTACGGCCGCTGGGGACAATTTTAGGGCATCATTGAGCAGGTCGTTATAATTACGGAGCAGTCACGCTGGTGACTGAGCGTAGCTAGGTGCCATCCCTCAGGCACCGCTACCGGAAACAATAAATATGCCGAGTGTTTACTGATTTGCCGAGTGCAATTCATCGGGCACTCGGCAAAGACCTAATTTGCCGAGTGTAGTTAAGAAGGACACTCGGCATACATATTACACTCGGTAAAAAACCAGATTTGCCGAGTGTAGAATATAAGACACTCGGCAAACTACAATACGACACTCGGCAATAAATTAACACTCGGCAAAATCCTATCATGTGACCGGCAGGTGCGACGGCCGTCTGACGGCGTGCCGGTCGTTAGCAAAAGTGCAACTTTGCCGAGTGTTTTTTCCGCAGCACTCGGCAAAATGATAAGTTTGCTGAGTGTTTTTAGCCGGCACTCGGCAAAATGATAAGTTTGCCGAGTGTTTTTCGCCAACACTTGGCAAATCCAAAACTTATTTTCCTCTCCTGCCCTCCAAACTTTTTCTACCATCCACATACAATATGTGTTACTACATGTTAAAATTTGGTATATTTCTGGATCCGTTTGATATATTTAATTAATTTATTGCGTTTAGAGGAATTTTTTGGTATAAGTCAAATTTGAACTGCAAGTGATTCAAATAATGGAATAAAATTAGTGGAAAAATGATATTCATCTTATTGAGTCCATTTTGAGGCCTTGCCCGGGAAATGAACATAATTTTTGAACATCTTGTTCACGAAACCTAACCATAAACGTATGGCCGAATGGTTTTTAAATTCTAAAAAAAGCAAACGAAGTCTGAAAATCATGAGATTTATCAAAATCTCATGATATCATATGTGGAGGCTGTGGTAAAAAATTGAAAAGGTTTCGGACAATCTATCGCGTATGATGTTTACAATCAAAAGTATCTCAGAAGAATAATCGTAGCGTAGAGAAGGATCCAGTAAGATTTGGATTCAAAGTGACGGTCGAATTGGGGTTTGACTTCAGAACTTTTTGTATAGGCAATAGAGAACATAGATTGATCCATGTGTAATTTTGGTAAATTTTTGGATCTGTTCGATAATTTTAATTTGTTAAGTGCAATTATAGAATTTTAATTGATATACATAGAATTTGAGCTACAACTGCATGAAATAATAAGTTTTTTTTCACTCCTGACCTTGAAACTTTTTCTACTCTCCACATACAACATGTGGTACTCTATGTTAAGAATTGATATATTTCTGGATCCATTTGGTAGGTACATACAACATGTTAAGATGTGGTATTGCATGAAATAATAAGTTTGTCGAGTGCCCCATATATGGGCCTAGCTAGGTGCTTCTTATTTTTTTAAGGTTATTTGTTAACTAGGCCTGATTAGCATTGGAAGTTTGTGAGTGCAGTTTCCAATACGTCCTCGTAGATATCAAACTTGCACAATCACATGTCGAGGTGTGCGACTCGAAGAGAACTTTCTCAGATCAATGACCTACTCATGGTGCTAAGTAAGTGAAGCTAGTAACATATAATTTTCTAATCACATAGCACATTCTAATTTCACCGCCTTTCACACTTTATAGTGCCACGCTGAGTCAAGAAAAATATAGACGGGCACAGGAAGAACCATTTCGAGGCTCATTATATGGAAACACATACCCCTAGAACAGTTAATATCCAACAACAAATGCGGGTTCTACGTGATGTGGGCAATGCATTAGTACCTCAACGAGAGCACAATGGAAGGAAATAAAATGGTGTGTATGTTTCTCATTTTATGTATATCGGTTAATTCAATAAAACACACTACTGTTTTATCTAACACTTGTGCATGTTGATGTCATCTTGCTTCAACGATAGCGTGAGAAACTTAAAACCCCAAAAGCTATTAGACTTCGAGATCAAAGAACTACAAGACAAGCTAGCATCCTTCGCCCATGGACAATGTGTTGAGTAAAAGAGTATCTTTCAGCATTGATCAATCCAAGGATAAGAGTAGTATAGATCCAGAGATGATGAAACTTCTATCGTAGTATATACATTTTTACTGTAATGACATATACATTATTGTAACATTTGTAATATAAATCTTGATGGATTTGTGATGTATGTGATGCTTTAAATATCCAGTCCAGTAACCATAAGAAATAAAATAATGAATAGGCATATGGAAAAATCAAATCAGTTTGCCGAGTGCCCGATATATGGCACTCGACAAATCTCAATTTTGCCGAGTGTCAGACCTGGGACACTCGGCAAACCCCTTCACAGCCCCACCGAGCAGTTTAGTTAATGAAAATGAAAAAAAAACAAAAAGGGGGTTTGCCGAGTGCTAGATCGCGGGCACTCGGCAAACCTCCCTTGTAACCACCCGAATCCCCACCCGGCCACACACACACGCACAGTCAAACACACAACTGCGTGCCCGCGCCCGCCCACATCGCTGGCCGGCCCCGCCGCCCGCCCACACCAGCCCCGGCGCCGCTGGTCTCGCGCTTCGCCGCCCGCCCACACCCGCCGACTCCGCTGGTCCCACGCCTGCCCACAGCAGCCCCCGACGCCGCCCGCCCACACCCATCCCCTCTGGCCCTATGATCGCCCGGCTGCCGGCACCCCCTGTTGACGAAGGGTGGCAAGTATTCTTCGTTCGACAAACATCGACAATTCCTCCCTCTTGACCATCCATTCAGATGAGACATCAAGAACTTTACGAAAGATGTAGTAGTTCAAGGTCCTACACCCCAGATGATGATTGGTGCCACAGTTCGTGCTCAGTTAGACGCTCTCGAGGTCAATGACCAAGGAGATCATTTTCTGGGATATGGTGAGGAACATGCATGGACTCACAAGTCGTGCTTGTGGAACCTCCCCTATTTTGATGACCTTCTACTTCCACATTGCAGACATGGAAAAAATGGCGCCTGCGTTGCTCTGCAAGTTGGAGAAGATCTTTTCACCTGGCTTCTTCAATCTGATGCTGCATTTGATTTTGCACCTCCCGTATGAGGCACGAATGGGGGGCCTATGCAGGGCCGTTAGTGCTATTCAATTGAGAGATTTCAAAAGGTTCTTCGAACTAAATGTAAAAATAAATGCAAAATTGAAGCATCCATAGCAGAGGCATACATTCTAGAGGAGGTGTCAAACTTCACAACAAAATACTATGCTGACAACCTTCCTAGCGTGCATAATCCATTTCCTCGTTACAATGCTGGCGAAGATGAATCGAACCTTAGCATTTTCCGAGGGCAACTAGGAAGTGCAAGTGGTGCGACTGACAAGACCTTGAAACATGAAGAGTGGTGCACTATTATGCTATATGTGTTGACCAACCTATCCAAAGTGGAGCCATACATGCTGTAAGTTCTCAACAAACTTTTTCTCAAGTAGTCACAATTCTGTGTCCAACTCCCTTGTTTCTCATTGGTACAAGGAATTTTATGAACGATTCTGGCGAGAATCAAGGGAACCTACCCAGTAGGAAACTTCGACCCTTCTTAGAGAGGGTGCGGGAAATGGAATGCCCGATTTTATTTCTTGGTTCAAACAGAAGGTACTGTCCATTTTGGCTCGTACTTAGTTTGACATTACAAGTTGCTCGTACGTGCGACTAATATAATGAACTACCTTGCTTGAACTTATAGGGACAAACCGATGCGTCTATGAGTGCCGAGTTGAGATAGGTTGCCGATGGTTGTGCCTATAGGGTCAGGTCATTTACCGGTTATGACGTGAATCGATATCGCTTTCACACAACAAGCCACGAGCAGAGTCGGCCCAATCGAAGAACCACAAATACCAGAGTTTTTATGCAAGGCTTAGATGGGGTTGAGTATTACGGAAGAATTGAAGAAATATATGAACTCATGTTTCATGGTTGCAAACCTCTTAATCCCGTTATATTCAAATGTCATTGGTTTGATCCTGAAGTAGTGAGGCGGACCCCTAATCTTGGGCTAGTCGAAATTTGACAATCATCCGTCTTACCAGGAGACGATGTCTATATTGTGGCTCAATAGGCAACGCAAGTTTATTATCTCTCATACCCGTGCCAAACTATAGACTGTCTTAAGGGTTGGAATGTTGTGTACAAGGTATCACCACACGGTAAACTACCTGTCCCAAACAATCAAGATTACAACATAGACCCCAACACATATGACGGAGAGTTCTTTCAAGAAGATGGGCTCGAAGGGAGTTTTGAGATAGACTTAACCGAAGCTCAGGGAATGGAAGTAGACAATGAAAGTGGTGCTGACGAGGATGCCGGTGATGAGGTTTAGAATGTGATGGACTTAGAATTACTTCAGCGATTACATCTAAGCAACGACGGTGATGACGACATTCCTCCTTCGGAGCACGGGGATGATTATGTCGACATGCGTGATAGTGATGATGAGCTTTTGATCCAAACCGATGAGATCTATTTCGTATGATCATGATTATATTGTCATACATGTACTAAGTAAGCTCATTTGGTACTATGCAGCTGCAGGTGTGACTGGGAAGAGAAGTCGCTTTACTCAAAAGCGACAGCGACGAGTAATAGGGTACAATGCAGCTGAGGGGTCTGGGAAGAGACCTCGGGGTAGACCCAAGGGTCAAATGAAGGGTGGAGGCAAGACGAGGCCACCGTCACCTGTACCTTCGTCGCCGTCTGAGTTACCTTCTGCTCACTCATCCTCTGAGGAGGAGGTACAGGTGGAGGAGGAGGTACAGTTGGAGGAGGAGGCAGGGGTGCAGGAGGAGGCAGGGATGGAGGAGGAGACAGGGGGTACCTCTTCCTCTAGTACAGGTGTGTGGTTGTGAGGTCCCTCAACCTTGCTGAAGCGACCGATACCTCTTGAGAGACGCCCGCTGATTCGACCCGATGGAGACAAGTAAGTAACTTTATATGTTATCACTAATTTTTCATGTGATATGTTCAAAATTATAATAGAAACTAATAATTTATCTTAATCACTTGGACAGGGGTTGGAGGAAGGTCGGTGGGGGTGATCACGCACGCCATGTGAACGGCATCCTTGGTATTTTGATCAAGGAAAAGTTCCCTGGCCTGGTGCAGTTCGGCGGAACTGTCGAGCCGGCCTGCACGTGGGCCCACTATGCCGCCGTCTCCGACACCACTGATCGAGATGGCAGGTGTTTCGCCGATAAGGCACAGCATGTCAAGGCCGAGCTTTGGGTAAGTTTTTCTCGCACTACATTGCTCAATACATCGCATTGATTGGACATTAATGACTGGATACATCGCGTCTATATGCAGGATTTCTTTAGATGCGAGGAGGGATACGAGGCTAAGGCGGATGCTGTGGCTGACAAAGCCGGCAAGAAACTCGTCAAGGACATGCACTATGAGGCGCACATCCAGGCCGTGATCCAATACCACGCGGAATTTCTTAGAGAGAGGATCCCTAAAAGGGTGGCAAGAACCATGAGCCTGACCTTGGGACAATACATGAAGGTAAATATAGAACATTAATACTTATTTTTTTAGATTAATTTTGCTTAATTTCATCTTCTTATATGTCATGTACTTGATGATGTAGGTGCCTCCGTGTTGGTGCGCCTACGATATGCAGTGCTGGGCCCGGATGGTGGAAAGGTGGTGCGACCCCGCGTGGCAGGAGAATCACAACGCTTGCCGAGAGCGGCGTTTGCTGATGCCGGCTCCAACACACCATCAAGGCAACCTCAACCTCTCAGAATATGTGGCTAGATGGGTACGCGAATTCATTTCTTTATTCTAAGGCTCAACTCTGCATAATTTCTAATCATATTGTTTTTTTTGTAGTCGGCATCACATGGTGGCCAACCCTGCACCTAGTTCATGGCATATGCTTTGGCCCACAAGGGGAAGACGACGTCTGACGTCGTCTACAACCCGGAGGACCCGCCCTCGGCGTACAGCAATGAGTCCGTCCACAGCCGTCTCGAAGGATACACATCGATGGCAAGGCAGGTCCGTGGCCCAGAGTACGATCCGAGCGCCCATGACCTTGATGGAGAAGTGGTCATGAGGGCGGGAGGAGGCAAGAAGCATGGTCAGTTCTGGATTGGCGACGGCACCATCGACACGGCCAGTACTCCCACTCTCTCCCAAATTCGAGCACAGAGCACGGGTTCTAGTCCGGCGATACGCCCACGGCCGGACTCTACATGGTTCCAGATGAACGCACTCCAGGTTATTTCTGTTTTATTCATCGTTCATTGATTTTTACATACTTTTGCATTGCGTTGTAACATTGTGATGAAATATTGTAGGCTTAGCTAGGACAAGAAACGAGGCGCCAGGAGGAGCTAGAGGCGAAGATGGAGGCAGAGCGGTAGAGGATGGAGGCAGAGATGGTGGCAGAGCGGCAGAGGATGGAGCTACAGATGTTTGAATATATGAGGCGTGTTTATGCTGCAATCGGTCAACCTCCACCACTGTTTCCAGCCCCTCCTCCTCCTGCTCCAAATACTGTTTCAGGCACTGTGAGTCGCTTTACAACCTTATAATATAGTTTATGCAGAATCAATCTTACTTTGCATCCTTTAAAAGAGAGTAAAATTATTCAAAATGTCATCTAGAGATTGTCAGTTAACAAATGTCTTTCCATGGTTTTCAGTATGCTATTCTATTGATTCCCGTTAATTGTTTGTTGTCTTCTCTGAATTTGGAATCTCAGTTTATGTATATGTATTAGCACACTAAATGTTCACTTTATTTCATATATTGGCGCCATCATTTTCCAGCACTGTATCTGTCAGTGAACAAGAATCCATAATAGCAATATTTTAATTCTATCAATATTTATTTTATTGCTTGCATGATTTTATATGAACTACTAGTTCATAGATGCAAATAAACTTCAATGTTATTCTTACCTTCGCTGGTTCAGTACATGAAAGACGAATCATATCTTGAGATCAGCATTGTGCCCTTGTTGCTTGATGCACTGTTAGGTGCTGCCCTTATGCATGAGAGTGGTCCATGGGTACTGTTTAATGCTTGGCATCTTTCTGACAACGAGATTGATAAAATTCAAGATCGTTTTCTCCGTGCTCTTGTGGCTTTGTTATTTACTATTAATACAAATGATTGTCTCTGGAGAGAATCTGATGCACTTGTATTTTTTGAGCAACTGTTGAGCAATCTTTTCATTGGCTCATCAGTTAATACAAAATGCTTGAAGATTCTACCCTATGTTATGACCTCCATCATAAAACAGTTCTCAGCCTTGAACATAGGTTTTCACTTGAGAAAATAATTGAGAAGATAAACTGGAAAATAATAGAAAACTGAGAAGATATTGCAATCTCTTCTCCTTTGTGCATACGTGTTGTTTAATCTTGTCTCTCACACATGCAATCTCTTCTCCTTTGTGCAGCATCAATCAGCGGCATCGAATCAGCCTCATGACCTAGCCCCGTCGCAGTGGAACTCATGGCCTAAGTGAAGCCCTGTCGCAGTGAACTCGTGGCCTAAGTACTTGTGATTTTATTTGTATTTACATTTGTGGATTACCTGTGATTACTTGTGGTTGTGAATGAGCTGTGACTACTTGTGGTTGTGGATTACCTGTGACTACTTGTGGATTACCTGTGACTACTATTCTGAAGTTTATATGCATCTATGTGTTGTCGATATATCTATATGAACCGCCTGTGATGCCTATTGTGAACTATCTGTGATGGATGTGATGTTTATTTGAATGTGGTATGTGGCTGTGACCGAACCTAATAAACTGATTATTTGTGGAAGCTTTGCCGAATGTAACACTCGGCAAAAAGGCCTTTTGCCGAGTGTCAGGTGTAAAACACTTGGCACAATTCTGTGCATTCTAGGACTAAAATGGCATCTTTGCCGAGTGTCTGCCCTATGGCACTCGGCAAAGAAGCCAAATTCTGTGGATTTTGGAACGGTCTTTGCCGAGTGCCCATACTTTGACACACGGCAAAAGGAGTCACTTTGCCGAGTGCCCCCTCTTTGACACACGGCAAAAAAACATTCTTTGCCGAGTGTTCATACTTTGACACACGGCAAATAGGCCAAATTTGCTGAGGGCCCAAAGTTTGACACACGGCAAAAAGGCAAGCTTTGCCGAGTGCCTAATATTTGACACTCGGCAAACGTGCCGTGACCGTTTCCACTCCGTCACGTACTTTTTTTCGCCGAGTGTCATTTTCAGCTCTCGACAAAGTCTTTGCCGAGTGCCCGACAGAAAACACTCGGCAAAGCTGCTTTTTGTCGGTATTGTAGTTGCTGTGTGCTCTTTGACGAGTGTTACACTCGGCAAACGCTTTGCCGAGTGTTTTTCGGGCTTTGCCGAGCGCCAGTGGCACACGGCAAAACTACTGTTTCCGGTAGTGGCTCTGACTTTGAAATCCCATTCGGATACAATTGGAAATTTGGAACTTGAAATATTAGTTTGTAAACTAGTAACTTCTCAAATTTCTACTGGGTCCGTTATTCGATGGCCGGACAGCAGGCCCAGCAATCGCCTCGGTTAATCATTAACGGAGGCGGGCAACCTAATTCACCTGCCTCGGTTAATGTCGATTAACCGCCTCGATTAATAAATTAACCGAGGCGGTTACCTTTACACAACCGCCTCGGTTAATCGATTAACCGAGGCAGTCACGTTGCAAGACCCACCTCCAAAAAATAGTGGCCCAGCCATTAACCCATCTGGGCCCGACACCCATCGTGTGTGTGTGTCTATATATATATATATATGTATGTATATATATATATATATATATGAAGAGTTAGGGTTATCCACAGCCATCTCTCAATCCCTCACCCGCCGCCGCACACCAATCTCTCTCCTCTCTCGGCTCAGTCCTCACGAGAGAGGAGGCGCTTGTCTCTCTCGCGTCACTCGCGCATGCATGGACCGCTCTCTCCCTCTCGTCTTTCTCCTGCAAGCATGGTCCGCTCTCTCCCTCTCTCTCGTCTCTCACCAACGGGCGCTCCCTCTCTCCTCTTGCGCTGGGCACTCTCTGGAGGCAGTGGGAGGCGCTCGCACCCCAGCGCGCTGCTCGTGCCTAGGCCACGGTGGTGGCTCGCGAGTGCGGCGGGGCAGGGCATCTCGCAACGGCTGGGCCGCTCGCGGCTAGTGGTGGTGGGTCTCTCGCGTCCGGTGGGGTCTCCGGCGTCGGCGAGGCTCACTGACTCATGTTCCTCGACAGTGGCGCGGGGCCTCCGGTGGTGGAGCGCAGACCTAGGGTTCGTGGATCCAGCATCGAGGCTCGCGGATCACTAGATCCGGCATCAGGGCTCGCGGATCTAGGCCACCAACGGCAGCGAGGGCGCGAATCCAGCCACCACCGACATGGATCCGGCATCCAGCGGCGGCGTGGGCGTGGATCCGACCACCTGGCGGTGGCATGGCGTTCCCGGAAGTGGGCTCAGCGTTGGGCCTGAGAGTGGGCTCAATGTCGGGCCTGGACCTTTTTTTTTGTTTTTTTATCGATTTACCGAGGAGGGCGTTATAAGACGCCCGTCTCCGTTAACTGATTAAGCCTCCGTAATTCACAGATTAACGGTGACCTGTCGACGGAGGCGGTTGCCTTTGGCCGCCTCTGAAAATAAAAAACGCCTGCCTCCATTAAGTTTACTGTCGCAGTGACGATGTCTTAGGACTGCTGTGATAGAACTCTCATGTTTGTTATAAGGCCAATGAACCAAACTATGTAAATATGAACCTTGTAATTTGTATATTGCCCGTTATTAATAAAAGTATGGTTTTAGATATCAATCTTGTTCGATCTGTGCGTATCAGCTACTGATCCAAGGACTGATACATAATGCACAGTGGACGCTAAAGTAGGGGCGAGACAAGTATTTGTAGCGTTCTCCATTGCGTACAAACCGTCGATATTCACAAGCTTGCTACAGTTGAAAATATTACAGTTTTGACATACATTGCTCGTATGTCAAGACAGCAGAAAGGACACCTATTCAATTAAATATTCATTATGGCTGGTAGGTAGTTAATTGTTGCTCCGGAGCAGAGCGTCACCTGTCATTCTGCATTGGTTATTTATTTGCTGAACTCGAGTGGCTGCAGTGGTCCAATGAGTCAGCTTCAGACAGTTCACTGAAGCAGCATGGTATTGTGAGCTGCTGTTTTAATTTGTTTTAGTGGTTTTGACAAGGCTTTGAGCAAATTACTAATTGTTCCTAGGGTCATCACATTAGGAGTTGGTGTGTGGGATCTTGACAAATTGAAGAGTGACACATTAGGTTGTCATTGGAGCATATAGGCCAAAGTTCTATCGAATAATTGTTATTGGCTCTCATTCGTCCCTCGTCGCCCTTTTCCCACACTTCTACATAATAAACAATTAGTGCCGGCCTATTAGTGCCGGAATTTTAAAACCGATATGGATAAATGCATCACAGTCGGTTCATAAAGAAAAAGCCTATTACTGCCGGATTTTATTATCAACTGGCAGTGATGGATATTATCACTATCTACCACTGTCGTATTATCAACCGGCACTGATCATAGCCCTCGGACCCAAAAATTTTATTCGTCCTAGTTAATTCTTCACTCACGTCCAACTTTCTTCCTCTCTCTCTCTCCGCTCTCTCATGGAGATATTCGATCTGCTCCTCCGAACTCCCCAGACCTTTCTCCTTCCCGGCACGCTCATGGCCCTGCGCGGCACGTTCGGGCGGCGACCAGGGCAAGCGCGGCTCCACCCCGCCGTGGCGCGGTCGGGCGACGACCGGCACGAATGCGGCTCCACCCCGGCACTCTGACTGGCCCGGCGCGGGCACGAGGCTGCTGTTGCGCGGTTGGGCAGCGATCAATGTGAGCGGGGCCACGCAGCTCGGCGGGGGAGTAGCATGGGCAGGCGGGCAGCGCCGGTGGCTTCTTCCTCACGGCTCATGATGCTTTCTCTTTTCTCACTCTTTCTCTCTCCAGCAATGACCCCTTCCCGGTGCTCTCTCTTCTCTCTCACACTCTGTCTACTCAGATCTGTCATGGGGGCGGGCTCAGAGATTTTTTTATTTTAACACTTTTTTTTAACTATTTTTAATTCTAACACCATTTTTTTTTCAAATCTAACACTTTTGGCCAGCGCCTATTGCCACGGAACGGGCAAACAAGGCTGCCGCACCATGCATAGCAGCGCGGCAGCGGCGATGACATGGCACTTCCAAGGACCATGGCCGCTGATGTGGCAGGAGCTACCCCGCCGCACATCTTGGCGCGGCAGTGCCGCACCACGGCCCACAGCGCGGCCCTTCGTCACATGTGCGATGGCACAGTCCGATCACTCACTTCACTTCATCGCCGCCCTGCGGCCACTGCCCGGCCGTCCTGCTCCTCCTCCAGGCTCCAGTTCTCCGTTGATCGATCACCGTCGCGCGAGCTGGGCATGTGCGTGCACAGGGGTGCACACACGTCAGTGGCAGTGGCTTTGGCGCGCGTATCTGCCCTCTCAACAACCACCGCCACCGTTACAGCCTCCACCAACACCGGCACCCCCATCTACCACACTAACTCCCCTGCTCCCGTCTGCAGGCAACTGTGTCCGTGTCTGTATATATAGTGTAGCAGTGGAGCAGGAAGGACGCGTTTGGATTGGAGGACACTTGAAGAATCACAGACTGAAAAAAACTCGCGTACGAGCACCCGCGGAAGCCTATCTTAACGGTCTAGAGTACGCTGAGATTTGTGCCGGGTCCACAGCTGCATGCAGCTACCGAATTGTTTATTCACATGGGCTCCACACCGGTCAACCGCTGCCTCGACTCGTTTTACGGCCTCAATCCTTGCCTCGATTTTGTGCCTGGATTCTAGCCTCATTCTTATCGTGCTTCGATTTCAAAATGTAAAGCGAACACGAAATGGGGAGGTTGGGTCCACGGCCAACTCTAAAGCAGTACTAAAAGATGTGTGTAACAACGGTGGAATATAAAATTCAGGAAATGAACAGTATCATGTACTCTAAAAATTTCGAACTAGGAAATTAAAAAAAGTTAGGTATGGTGAACAGTGAAAAGCATGACGACCAAAGAAATATACGGAGTAACATTCCAACGTATATTGAACTATTAGAAGAGATTAAGTATCAAATAAAGTAGTTAAGAAATCAGCTAAAAAATGATCCTAACGACGGACATAAAAAGATGAATCAATAGACCATAGGGCTATTGTCGACGGATGTCCACTGTCAACTATCTAGTGGTTTGAATACAAGGAAAACTAAGGGGGTGTTTGGATCCAGTAACTAAAATTTAGGAGGTGTCAAATGAGGGTGTCGCATGGGGTGTTCGGATACTAATAAAAAAACAAATTACATAATCCGTCAGTACTCCACGAGACGAATTTTTTAAGCCTAATTAATTCATCATTAGCACATGGTTACTGTAGCACCACATTGTCAAATCATGGACTAATTAGGCTTAAAAGATTCGTCTCGTAAATTATTCGCAAACTGTGCAATTATTTTCATAATTAGTATATATTTAATACTCCATGCAGCATGTATCGAAACTTCCGTTGGGACAGTGACTAAAATTTTGGAGGAACCAAACACCCACTAAAAAGAAGGGTGAGTAGTGTAAAAATCCATAATGTACGTCTTTTGGATGGGGATACAGCAGTTCCTTATGTAGCACAATTCATATACTAGTAGTACAAATAATTTGGTACAGCTGCATCTACACGCATGTCGTCTTAGACTGCAAAAAGTTGGTTCCGATTAGACGGTATGACCAATCTTGCATAACAGAGCAAAGCGGCATGGCCTATATAGTTCAGGGCTACGAAACTAGAGTCAGTAACGCAGTGCTATGTCAAGTCACGATAAATCGATAAGATGGGATTCAGTATATGCAGCGGCATTGGAAAAGGAGATAAAATCTAATAGGACAAGTACAACAACGTAGAAGCGAGATACAAAGTTTGAAAAAATGTTCATTGAACGAAGAACAGACCATCGTTACGGCAACCAAGCTAGAACACATTTGCACAACATATGACGAAGGGACACGCTGTGGGCCGTGGCGGCGCGGCAGCTCCTGCCACGTCAGTGGCCATGGCGCGTGGAAGTGCCACGTCATCGTCACTGCCGCGCCGCCATGCATGGCGCGACAGCGTTGTTTGCCCGCGCCGTAGCAATAGGCGCGACCAAAAGTGTTAGATTTGAAAAAAAATAGTGTTAGAATTAAAAATAGTTGAAAAACAGTGTTAAAAAAATCGCCTCAGATCTGGCGTTGGAGCAGCAAGGGGCGGCCTCCGGCCTGAGACCAAGCTCGGCCTGCCCAGTGGCACCTCCACTATCTCCCCCTCGTGGCCTCCCCTCCCATCCCTCTATATATGTTGTATGAATCAATTTGTGGATGAGTTGATATGTGATGTGTTGAACCCTTCTCCTTTGTGTTGTACGAATCGATTTATGGATGAGTTGATTTGTGATTTATGGATGAGTTGATTTGTGATATATGAATTGTTTCTTGGATGAACTGCTTGATTGAGCGGCGGTGGCGGCCATCGAGCATGGCGGTGGCGGGGGTAACGAGCATGCTCCAGTGAGCATGGTGGCTGTATTCTTTTTTTTTTCTTTTTAAAGCCTATCACCGCCGGGTGAAATACCGCCTGTGGTGGCCAGCGGCATCATTGAGAGTTACCTACTGCTGGTGGTAAAGTCCGGCAGTGACAGGCCTTTTAGAACCGGTACTGTTTCCCTTTTCTGGAGTAGTGCCATATTTGTCTTTCAAAAGTACCATTCTGTAATTAATTACTTAAATAATATTTTATTTTAAAAAAATGTCTGATGGAATCCGTCTTCCGCCCCTGAAGCATCTCATATGTATACGAACAGGGTCACATCCTTGTAGCTATCCTGAGTGTAATATGAAATATAGTGATTGGTGAAAGCATTGGCTGACATGAATGCGGACCCGTCAGCAGGCCAATAAGATGATCGCAAAAGAGTTCTCCTTTTGCGGAGAGAAAGAAAGGAGACAGGCAGCTGGTAAAGTAGGCAGTCGAGTCAAGTCTCACATGAGTACTACCTTACCGGTACCACTGCATCCAGTGGTGTATAAGCATCCAATCGAACACATCGCCGGGGTTACTCTCAATGACTAGTCCATTGGGAACTAGTTATTTTCGGAGGGTGATGTTTCATTTCTAAGATGGCTGCTTGCTGATACCTCTATATGATAACATTAAGATACCCGACGTACATGGCCAAGAACTTCAGGAGGGCAACATGAACATCGATGGCGTTGGGGACCTAAAGCTTGATGATAGCATACTGCAGGGCCATTAATTATTTGGTAGCTAAAGGGATATCAACCATTATTAGCTGAGCATTCAAGTAACAACTACTCCCTCTGTCCCTGAAAGAATCAATTTGCAGACCAAAAGTTTGTCTCCAAAATAATCGATTTCTAAGGTGAACGGTCCACCAATCCACATTAATCTCTCTCGTAGTCTGGGTTGCATTTAACACAACCTCTCTATCCTGCACTGCTGTTGGATACTCCAAACGACACTACTTAATTAGTCTTCTCGGTAACTAGAGAGCTATATTAAGGTTCAACAGTTTAATGAGGGGCAGCATGGTCTTTTATCTTCTTTGCTAATATGTCCTAAAGTTGCTAGGAATTCATTCCTTCAGGGATAGAGGGAGTATCTCAACTAGATGTCCCAACCCACCTAATAGCACCTAATAGGCTGCAAAAAAAAACTTTTGTCCTCCCACCTATACAAATGGATCTGCTCTACTAATAGCAAATAGAAAAGAAAGGACATTATAAATAAGCCATCAATGCATCCAACCTTTTTGCTAGTGGATCCAAACAAAACCAAACTAACTAATATGTAGCCAATTAAGGATTCGTTAGCTAATATTAGTTGTAAACTATTAACCAAGTGACTATTAGCTCCTAATGGATCGAAATAGGGTCTTATATTAATTTGCCTAGGCTTGTAAGAGCATGTTGTTGTCGATACATCGTCATGGGTGGCATAAACTGGTTTTGAGTCATGCTCTAATTTGCTCCTACAAGTTTGAGTGGTACATGGCACCAAGCCATTACTATCAAAACCCAGGCTTGGTATTTATAGACTTGGAATGTCAGAAGCAATCATCCTTTGGCTTCAAGCAAAACAATCTGGTCAATAATCATACTTTGCCAAATATACTTATGTATAACAGTACAAGTATGGGAAGTTTCTATATGCCATTATAATTATCACGTTTTGGAGATCTGCAACTATAATTCATGACAATACCATTTCAATTATTCCTCTACATGAGATATGTTGGGTCGCTGTTTATTTTGAGGAATTTTTCTGTTTAACAGTTACTGATTGACAACTACAATTCTAGGCTTTCGGTAGCACTTGTCTAACATTGAGAAATTCTTGTCCATCTTGCTTCTCTTTATGAAAATCAAGTTAACCGGAATACGCTAGATTAGCTAACTCTATATCAGTAACTGTGAAACTAGAGCATCAGTTTCTAGTATCTCTAAATCTTCTAGTATATTCGGAGATAGTTTCAAGTAGTTTCTGTTTATCTGATGTAAGCTGTGACAGTTTTAACTCATTTTGACCACTAAAGAAATAATCATGGAAATGTCTGCTCTATATTAGACCAAGGAAGAACTGTGTTTGGGGAAGAATAAGCGGAACTAGATCCAAAAAAGCAGAAATCAATTTTTTGAAAAAGTTCTAAAAAAGGGGTAGGAAATGAAAATCAAGTAAGTGCAGCACTGAGTAGAGATAAAGGAAATAATCTCAACTTATTGATATCACTAGAGCTAACCTCACCACGGTACTGTACAATAAATTGGCCTTTGTGCTCTAATGTGCTCCTACTATCATCACCACTGAATTTGACAAACTCAGGTATTTTGGCCCCTTGTGGATATGCAATGTGCTCATATCTATCAGAATACGGTCTCAGAGATGACCGATTCTTGACTTTAGGTTCTACACCATAAGTTTTCCTAGATATTTCCATCATTCATCTCTTAAGCTAGGCAATTTGGGAGATGATCCATGGTACGTGCCTATATTTTTTTTAGATTGTGGTGTGTTATAGGTTTAGCTTCAAAATGTATATGGAGCATGTTGCTACAAACCACCAAAATTGGACAATGGACTGTGTGGCAAACACTAGTAGAGAACAGACCTTTGATCCTCGGCCAAAATGGGCTCTAGTCCCGGAATTTTTTGCCCCCGGGACTAGAAATACCTTTAGTCCCGGTTGGTGGCTCCAACCGGGACTAAAGGTCCCTGCCCAACGGCTACTGCGCCAGACAGAGGTGGCAGGGACCTTTAGTCCCGGTTGGAGCCACCAACCGGGACTAAAGGTATACTTTTACTCCCGGTTTGTGGCTCCAACCGGGAGTAAAGGTCTACTCCCGGGTCGTGGCTGCGCCCGGGGTTGGAAAGTTACCTTTAGTCCCGATTGGATCTATCAACCGGGACTAAATGTTCTCCCTTTATAAATCGGCCGTCTCCTCCTTCCTCCCCGAGCCCGAGCTCAGCACATTTTGAAGCTCACTGCAGTAGTTTTCTTGCTTCCTCCCTCCCTCCATTGTTCCTCCATCCATTCTTCGATTCCTCCGTCGATTCTTCAGTTGTAAAGGTTACCAATCTCATACTCTCATTTTTTACCATTTTCTTATGCCATTTTATTCACTATATATATTTATGGTTCTTTATTGTGGTTTTTTTTCATTTGTAAGCAATTTGAGCTCAAAATCACTTTAAGCTTGCATATTTACATGATAGAAGGTTAAAGTATATATAAATATAAAGTTAGAAAATAGTTAGAAAATTATAGCAAATCCTTACTAGTTGAACTTGCGGACCGTGTTCAGGTCGGCGAGGATGTTCTCTGCCGAGCGGTAACGGACGTCAAGGAGGAGCTTTGATTCTACGAGGGAGAGCGATAACGGTCGTGGAAGACCGTGTTCCCTTCCTCGTAGAATCGGAGCTCTTCCTTGACCAAGTACGGTGCCGTCCGGTGGAGAAATCCTCGCCGAGCTGATCACGTAAGCAAGGTCAACTAGTACGGATGGTTATTTATTCACACGTCCCGATATCGTCGTAGTAGTCTGTTATGTGTGTACATTCCCATTCTTCTGTTAATTTGCGGAAATATCATATGAATTACTTACCTGCCGCAGTAAAAGACGAGAACACAATGACCATTAAAAATATCATTGTTTAGAGATCTAGATAATTTTATAGTTTGTTAATTTTATTTGTTTATAAAAGAAGAAATTTATAGTGTATTAAAAAATGAGTATAGAGAGTAGATGGCAACTGCTTCCGGGTCCTCGGCCTCTCATGGGTTTCCAAAGCGACTTAGGCCGGGCCTTCCTCTCATTCCATGCGGCAAGTGTCGTGATGAGATGAAGATTGTGATGGAGTACCGAGTGAAGAAGGAGGGTCCCAACAAGGATCGTATCTTCTACAAGTGTCCGGATCGCAATGTGAGTTATTTTATCGTATTTAATGATTATGGTTAGTTTATACCTATTTTCATGATGGTTGTGATTAAAGTTCTAGTTTTTTGTTTTAATTTCAGTGGGATGGCAGTGGACGATGTTCAGGCTTCTACTGGGAGGAAGAGTATGTTGAACTCGTGCAAAAATATCTTGCACAACAGGCAGATACGGCGGCTAATGAGGCAGTGATCCAGCCGAAGAAGCCCAAAGATGTTGCACAATCGGGGGATCTATCTGTTTTAGTTGAGATTGGTTGCGAAATCCTTGTGCTCCTGAAATGTATTTTAGCTTTAGTTCTTTTAGTGGTAGTTGGGATTGTCTACATTGTAGCGATGCTTTCATAAATTTGTATCTTTTGTGGTGGCACGCATGTTGTATAAATAATTAATTATGATCTAGGTTTTAATATGATATTTATGTCATGTAATGCAGATGAGCCGTCATTGGATGTATAATGCTGATCGCCGCTCACAGGAGTTCATTGACGGCGTGCATTCTTTATTACGTGCGGCCGAGACAAACAAACGCGACGGTTTCATGTGCTGCCCATGTGCCATATGTAAGAATACGGTGGAATATCCTTGCTCAAGGACTCTTCATTCACACTTGTTCAAGTCGGGTTTCATGCCAAACTATATTTGTTGGACAAAGCACGGAGAAACCGGTGTTGTAATGGAAGAAGATGAAGAAGAACAATGGGACGACAATGATATTATTCCTGATGGTGCGTGCTTCAATGATACTGCAATGGGAGAAGCTGAAGAAGAGGTAGCCGCAGAAGATGAGCCGGCTGATGATCTTTGTCAGGTCATTCGTGATGCACAAAGAGAATGTGAAAGTGAAAAGGAGAAGATCAAGTTCGAGCGGATGCTAGAAGATCACAAGAAATTGTTGTACCCAACTTGTGATGCAGGGCAGAAAAAGTTGGGAACCACACTAGAATTGCTGCAATGGAAGGCAAAGAATGGTGTATCTGACAAGGGATTTGGAGAGTTACTAAAAATCCAAAAGAAGATGCTTCCGAAGTACAATGAATTGCCCGCCACTACCTACGAAGCAAAACAAGTTGTCTGTCCTATGGGGCTAGAAATAGAGAAGATACATGCATGTCCTAATGACTGCATCCTATACCGTGGCAAAGAGTACGAGAAATTGGATGCATGCCCGGTATGCCATGCGTCGCGGTATAAGATCAGGCGAGATGACCCTGGTGATGTTGAGGGCGAACGTCCACGTAAGAAAATCCCTGCCAAGGTTATGTGGTATGCTCCTATAATACCACGCTTGAAACGTCTGTTCAGAAACAAAGAACATGCAAAATTGTTACGATGGCACAAAGAAGACCGTAAGGTAGACAATATGTTGAGACACCCTGCTGATGGGTCCCAGTGGAGAGCAATCGATAGAGAATTCCCGGAGTTTGCAAATGATGCAAGAAACTTAAGGTTTGCTTTAAGTACAGATGGTATCAATCCTTTTGGAGAGCAGAACAGTAGTCATAGCACTTGGCCTGTTACTCTAAGTATCTACAACATTCCTCCTTGGTTATGCATGAAGCGGAAGTTCATTATGATGCCTGTGCTCATCCAAGGCCCGAAGCAACCTGGCAATGACATCGATGTGTACCTGAGACCACTTATTGATGAACTTCTCATTTTGTGGAATAAAGAAGGTGTACGTGTGTGGGATGAGTACAAACAGGAACACTTTGATCTGCGAGCATTGTTGTTCGTAACAATCAATGATTGGCCTGCTCTAAGTAATCTTTCAGGACAGTCAAACAAGGGATATAATGCATGCACACACTGCTTCGGTGATATTAGAGGTGTATTCTTGAAAAAATGTCGAAAGGTCGTGTACCTTGGCCATCGTCGATTTCTTCCTGCAAATCACCCCGTAAGAAAGAAAGGTAAGCATTTTAAAGGGAAAGCAGACCACCTGACCAAGCCTCGCAACCGAACCGGTGAGGATGTACTCGATATGGTCAATGATGTGAAAGTCGTCTTTGGAAAAGGACATGGAAGCCAACCTATTCCGAAAGACGCTAACGGTCACGCACCCATGTGGAAGAAAAAGTCCATATTTTGGGACCTACCCTATTGGCAAGTCCTGGAGGTCCGTAGCTCGATCGACGTGATGCACCTGACGAAGAATCTTTGTGTGAACCTGCTAGGCTTTATGGGTGTGTATGGAAAGCCTAAGGACACATTTGAAGCACGACAGGACCTGCGTTGTTTGAGAGAAAGAGACAACCTGCATCCAGAGAAGACAGATGATGGACGCCATTACTTACGTCCTGCTAGCTACACTCTAAGCAAAGAGGAGAAGGAAATCATGTTTGAATGCTTAAACAACATCAAGGTACCATCTGGATTCTCCTCGAATATAAAGGGTATTATAAATGTGACAGAGAAGAAATTCTGTAACTTAAAGTCCCATGACTGTCACGTTCTCATGACGCAATTACTTCCAGTTGCATTAAGAGGAATTCTACCTCCAAATGTACGTCTAGCCACCGTAAAGCTATGTGCATTCCTCAATGCAATTTCTCAGAAGGCAATTGATCCAACTGATCTAGCTAAACTACAGAATGATGTGGTTCAATGTCTCGTCAGCTTTGAGTTAGTGTTCCCTCCTTCCTTCTTTGATATTATGACACACCTCCTAGTTCACATAGTCAAGGAGATTTTCACTCTCGGTCCTGTGTTCCTACACAACATGTTCCCCTTAGAGAGATTCATGGGAGTCCTAAAGAAATATGTTCACAACCGTGCTCGCCCAGAAGGAAGCATCGCCAAGGGCTATGGAACAGAAGAGGTCATTGAGTTCTGTGTTGACTTTATTCCCGACCTTGACTCGATTGGTGTTCCTGAATCGAGACATGAGGGGAGACTAAGCGGAAAGGGGACACTAGGGAGGAAAACATATATTGGTACGGATGATGATTATTTCAATAAAGCGCACTACACAGTTCTACAGAACTCCTCTTTGGTAGATCCGTATATTGAGACACACAAGGATCTCTTACGATCCGAGTTTCCAGGGAAGACTGAAGCTTGGATTACGCATAAGCACATGGAAACTTTCGGCGGTTGGTTGCGAAAAAAATGTCAAGGTGATGAGAGCATCCATGAGCAACTGTATTTATTGGCTATGCAACCATCATGGCATATCGTCACATACAAAGGGTACGAGATAAATGGGAACATATTCTACACAGTAGCCCAAGATAAAAGGAGTACCAACCAAAACAGTGGTGTCCGCATAGATGCCACAGACCCGAATGGGAATAAGCAGACATATTATGGACGCATAGATGAAATATGGGAACTAGAATATGCACCTACTTTGAAGATCCCATTGTTCAAGTGCCAATGGGTCAAGGTGACCGGAGGCGGAGTAACAGTAGACAACGAGTATGGAATGACAACAGTAGACCTTAGTAATATTGGGTACAAAGACGAACCATTCGTCCTTGCCAAGGATGTGAATCAGGTGTTCTATGTCAATGATATGTCTACCAAACCAAAAAGAGGGAAAAACAATAATGACTCAACCAAAGAGCCAAAGCGCCACATAGTTCTTTCAGGGAAAAGAGTCATCGTGGGAATTGAGGACAAGTCGGACGTGTCAGAAGAATATGAAAAGGATGACCGAATTCCGCCCTTCAAAGTGAACAAAGACCCTAGCATCTTGGTAAATGATGAGGACACTCCATGGTTACGAAGCGATCATAACCAAGGGACATACGTAAAGAAGAAGTTCACTGCTGTGCCCACTTGATGATATAGTGATTTAATATAGTGTGTGTTTGAGATATTATGTAATAATTGTGAATTCAGATGTTTATTATGTCATATTTCAAATTAAATCAATGTTTGATTTGGTGGGATTTCTCTCTCAAAAAGGTAAATTAGGATACTGAGTGATGAAAAATTAAAATATTAACGTTAAAATGATGTGAAAACAAATTTCCTGTCCAAAACCAATAATTTTAATAATTTTAATTAAACACTACATTTTTGCATTAACGAAATAATAAATATTAGTTACATTATGTTTTATAATTCTAACAAAAAATAAAAAAAGTTAGGTTATCGATTTTTCCTATGTGCAATAAACAAAAATAAAATTCATATTTTTAACAAAATAATTTTATGCCTTTTATTTAATTTACTATGTATTTAATAAAAACTATTGCATTTCTATTGTATTTAACAAGACTATTGCTTAAAACAGGCGGGAAACGAAACTGCAGGCCACCTTTACTCCCGGGTGGGAAGCCCACCCGGGAGTAAAGGTGGGCTGCAGTTTCGTGGCCCGCCAAAAAAAGCCTTTACTCCCGGTGCGTGTTACCAACCGGGAGTAAAGGTATACCTTTACTCCCGGTTGGTAACACGCACCGGGAGTAAAGGCACCTTTACTCCCGGTTGGTAATACGCACCGGGAGTAAAGGGTTTTTACTCCCGGTTGGTGGCTGGCACCGGGAGTAATTCTCCTCTGCTATATAACCTCCAGCGCCTGGCAGATCGATCTGCTCGTCTTCTTCCTCGTCGAACACCGCCGCCCTCTTCTTTGACCTCGCGCCGCGTCCGTTCGCCTTCCGTGACACCGGCGCCGCCGTCTTCTTCCTCGTGCGGCCTCCACCGCGCGCGCCCGTGCCCCTCCTCCGCGCTTGCCCGTGGCCCTCCACCGCGCCCTCCTCCGTGCCCGAGGCCCTCCACCGCGCGTTGCCCCACCGCGCCGGCCCGAGGCCCTCCAGTACGTACACTGCCGAGCTTCGAGGTGATATATTCGTCGATCTCTTTGTACATTCGTCCGAGCCCTCCACTGCCGAGTTATAGATCACGTCGAAAACTACAACTTTGGTGTAAGCCATGTCAACGGTCGAGGTCGATTGAAAATTCCAAATTTTGAATCACAAAATCTATAGAAACTAAAAATGAATATTTGGAACTCTAAATGATTTTAAATAAAAACATATCTTAAGGCAAGTTTTGAATATTTGGAACTCTAAATGACAAGTATAATTAAGGATCACCAATGAAATTACTTTAGAAATTAATTAGATCGATGTAAATCCATGGCTTGTATAATAAACACGCTATATATTATTTGGAAACAACGCTACGAACCATCCGCTAATGATCCAGCCCATCAACCGCCATATATTCATCACTATATGATATGCCATTATTTCAAGATGCAGTTTCAATAGAAGAATTTTTTCTATCTTCATAGATCAATGTTTGTTAACGAAATTTTATCCAAATATATTCATGTAGGGTCTTTTTTTTTGAAGGATTTGTTGTAGGATATATAATGGTCAAATAGGAACTCAATTTTGATACCCAGTTTATAAACAAAGCGTTTTTTAGTTTATCAAAAATATCACATGTTTCTTCATTTGTGAACTTTGAATATACAGATATAATATATTAATGTTGCTAAAGTAATATGAGCATTACATATTTTTTTCCGGGAAGACTATCTTCAAACTTTATATCATAGCATCAGAGATCGCCTATAGAAGAAGAAAATAAATTCTTATCATTTCGGAAATAGTAATGGTTATATGAGCAATAAGACACATATACTTACATTTCATAATGGCTTATACTTATATTATTAACATAGAATTTTCTCATATGATGTATGACTACATGGTTGATCACATGGTACATAGGATCACAACATCACGCACCGACACCGCCCCGGCCCGCCTCACGTCGTCGTCGTCGTCAGCACGCCGGCCCGCCTCACGTCATCGTCGTCAGCACACCGGCCACCGTGCCGACACGTATATATACGTCATTTGTATTCATATGCATTTCGTCCATGCGTTTCTATGTATACGGCGGAGCACCGCCGCCCTCGTTCACCCATGTGTACAGACATATATACGGCGGAGTGGAGCACCGCCACTCTTGTCACACCGCCCTTTCTCGTGCCCTAATTCGCCCTAGTACCGACGTAGTTCGTCCTAGTGTGGCGAATTGCGTCCGTGATCGAGGGGCAAGATTTAATAATGCATATTGTTTGTAGATTTTACGCATGTAATAAGCAAAGATTTGACGTACTATATATTGGTTTTGTTTTTTGAAGCTAGATGGCCGACCCGAGAAATATGGATGAGGAGGAGTTGATGATGAATTTGATCAACACTGGCACTCAAGTTGCCGGCGATGATGGTGCTAAAAATAACGTGCAAGAGGATGTAGATGACGGGAGTCAGTACTTAGCTCTTGAACAAAATGAGCAACAACATATTGGCCAAGTATATATTTTTTATTATTAGCTATATATATATATTATCATATGTCTTATGTGTGCTCATGACATTAAAAATAATGTTTATGTTTTGTAGCCCTCTGGATCGACATCAACAACTACAACGAAGAGTAAAAATGTTCGAGGTCCCAAAAAGCCATTGGAGGGTCGCTTCATCATCTCGGAGTTCAATGTGGATACAGGAGAACGGGGGGGGCCGAATAAAATGAAATTTGTGCACCACTGTGGTTACCTTGTACGGGACCGGCTCCCGATTAGTACCCGTGAATGGAAGAAGAAGACCAATGCTCCTCATATCAGTTTTGTCTCCGATCGTGACAAGGCGTTAATTTGGAATGATGTCTTGGTACATTTCACGCTCCAAACAGATGATTATGATGATATAATAGATGGTGATGAATTGAAGGAGCGAGTTAGGGATTGGGCAATGAAGAAGATGGCCACCCAGTTTCAGACTTGGAAGAAACACCTATACACGACGTATGTCAAGAAGAACATAGCACCAGATTTTACTGTCCCAGGCCCGATCTCAAAGCAGAGGCCCTATTGGGATGAGTTTGTACAGTACAAGACTTCAGAAGAGGGTGTGAGTCGGGTGATAAAGAACCAACGTAATGCCCAACAGAAGACATACCACCATACCTTGGGATCAGGTGGCTACCCGACTGCCATTAAGAAGTGGAACAAAATGGAAGCAGACCTTCTTGCCAAGGGTATCAGACCAGAATCACTCGAGTGGGGAGAACGTGCAAAGAATTGGTTTTTCGCTCATGGGGGAACACTAGACCAGGAGACAGGGAAGTGCGTTTATGGCGCAAGACTGCAAGAAGCAGCAGAAAGATTGTTTTATGCTCAGAGAGCTGCTGCTAGTGGTGCGTTCAGGCCCAACAGAGAGAAGGATGAGCTGACATACGCCATCGGGACTATTGAACATGGTGGCCGAACTAGAGGCAAAGGAAGTGTCTCGTGGGAGCATGGATTCCCTCAGGACAGACCTTCCTACAGAAGTCGCCAGAGAAAGAAGGAAGAAGAGGCACACCGGCTCCAGAGGTTGGAGGAAGCGGTGCGTGAAGCACAGGAGCGGGAAAAAAACCTTGAAGCGAGAATGCAGGAGGAAATCAAAAGGCAAGTGCAAATAGCAGTGAGTGCAAGCAAGCAGGCATCAGAGCCAGGAATCAACATTAGCCAATCTGTTCAGTTGAAAAGCAGCTGCGCTTCCACGGAGATACCAAATCAAGGGGACACAGGACTGCGCTTCCCTGTGGATGACGTCACTGAACCTTGTACAACGTGTGAGCTACACATTCCGAAGGAGAATTCCACAATCAAGGTGGCTATCGGTCTTGTTAATCCTATCGACCGAACCAAGACACCAAGGATTCATGGGAATATAATCCAAGAAGGATATGCCACCATCTCGGTAGATAAAGCTGAAAAAGGTTTTAGTGATTTGCCTCTTGACATTCCTGGAGGTGATGGCGAGAAGACTCTAGGAGAAGCGGAGAAGACATTCATTCTATGGCGCAAGCGCTACATCATCATTCCAGGGATGTCGGCTCCACCTCCTTCTGAACTACCTCACCATAGGTACGTGCGGATGAAA
Source organism: Miscanthus floridulus (assembly GCF_019320115.1). NCBI lineage: Eukaryota > Viridiplantae > Streptophyta > Magnoliopsida > Poales > Poaceae > Miscanthus > Miscanthus floridulus. Next base: position 25,139,978 of record NC_089583.1, on the reverse strand, counting down.
ACACTACATCATTAATTTGTATTGGCTTAAATAATTAACAATCTGCTCATAATAATATGTCATTCCTTTTTTTGTAGCAGATCCTCCCCCAACCTAAATCCAATTGTTCAATCGCCAGATCATCATAGTGCTCTGTACGATGACATTGTGTTGGAAGACGAGGCTGCATCCACACCCTCTCCAAGGAGGTCTCCAACGCCACAGCCGCCACCTCCAAGGAGGTCTCCAACGCCGCTGCCAACACCTCCAAGGAGGTCTCCAACGCCGCTGCCAACACCTCCAAGGAGGTCTCCAACGCCTCCCCCGCCCCCGCCTACCAAGAAGCCTAGCAAGAGGCCAGCCCCTCAAACGAAGAATCAGTCCCCGCCTGCAAAGAAAGCCACCGTGAAACCAAGGGCTATTCCCAAAATAATATCTGAAGAGAAGGAAGAAGGAACTGATGCATATAAAAAAGACATGTCTAGATTCTATGACAAACTTAAAATGAATCAAGAAGCAAGGAGAAACCCAGAGAAACCGTACTTCTTCGTAGCTCCGGATATTTTAAGAAAAAAGGTGACTTCTTACCAGCATCAACAGCGGGAATCTCGTAAGCCGTCCAAATCAACGTTATCAGACTATGACCGCACTCTCACCAAGTCAATTGAGGCGGCACAGAAAAAGAAGCGGGCAGGGAAAGGAGTTGCCCAACTCGGACAACAAGCGCACCAATCAATCCCCCCGCTAGTTGTTGGTAATGAATATGGTTCGAATTTAGGATTAATGCATCAGGCAAACATACCTCCGGATGTCGATTTGGATCACCTTGGTGAATTTCTTGATGAGACTGGTCTCGACCTTTACCAGATGTTTGGTGATGGAAACATTGAGAGTGCGGCGGAGGTTGATATTTGGAAGAAAAAATTTGTACTAGGCCAGAGTCTATACAACCCTCAAGCCTTATCTGATCTGGGGACGCAAATGTACCTGCTAAACAAGTGGTACATGCAGGCGTCTACCAGTGGAGACATCTGCGTTGGTGTCAGAATTAGAGACGAACATTGGTTCCGTGGCGATGATGTTATGTATGTTGACTTTGCAGAATTTCATCAACTATGCCACCTTACCTCTCTGGACAAAGTTATCATTAGCTGCTATTGCCTGTAAGTAATAATTCTTTCGATCTATTATTAAACTCATCATATGTGTGTATATGCATATAAATTATCCTAACAAGTACTATATATATGCAGATTTACAATGACAGAGCTCAGAAAGGAAGGCTGCAATGAAATTGGTTTTGTTGATCCCCATATAGTATTCAAAGACCCAATTACTCCAATGACTAATTGGAAGTCTGAGTCAGAGAGTAACCTCATGAACTTCTTAGTGAACCAACGCCACAAGAAGGATATACTCTTTCCCTATAACTTCAAGTGAGTGTTAATCATGTCGATCATAGCCTTAATGGCTCATATGTTGATTCTAGTTAATTAATGAGTGTTATGCGTTATATCCTATAAACACATGCAGCAATCACTGGATATTGATGGACATCGATCTGGTGAAAAGTCACTTGATAATCTATGACTCGATGAGAAAACCACAACAAGACTACCAAGATATGATAGATATTATCCAGAGGTAATTTCGGGATCTCTAGCAACTATATATACACACAAACATGATGATTAACTATATCTGATGACGTGGCAAATTTTTTATTGGGCAGTGTTTGGAAAACCTTTATTGAGAAGCAACACATGGAAAAATACAAAGCGCCACTGAATGTAATCCCATTGAAAGTAAGTCCCCTGAATCGCATCATCTTTATTAATTAAACATATAGCTTTCACCGGATCACCAGATTGGATGACAAATCTTTTTCTCGTAAAGTGGTGTCTGAGGCAGGAACAGGGGAACAACTACTGTGGTTACTATGTTTGCAAGTTTATCAAGGTGCTCTCCCAAAGAACTCCTACAGAGAGACTCAAAGTACGTTAAAAATACACTATATATTCATTTAATTATTATTATTGATTGTGTTACTATGTCTTTATATATATATATGTACATATATTAATTTATTTTCCTTTAATTCAAACCTGTAGACTCGATGGTTGGAGGAAAAGGTCATACGGCAAGACCAAATCAAAGCAATTCAAGAGTCTATAGCCGGATTTCTTAATGAGCAGGTCATCGATTCCAAGGGCGAGTTCTACTTCGACCCAACACTGCCATTGAAGCCAAGCTAGAGGATGAGAAGAAACTTGTTATGTCACAACAACTATAATGCAATCTTTTGTAATATATGCACATGAAATAATATAATGTAAAATACACATATGCATGCATGCATGTAAATATATATATGATGCATGCATATATATATATATATATATATATATATATATATATATATATATATATATATATATATTTCTATGCTTGAATTGTGTGATTTAATACGTTCATTGTGCTTGAACCGAAACATACTATACGCGCGTATAAATATATAATTAGCAGCGTACAATACGACTTCGAAAACCTATTTTGAAAAGAAAACAAAAAAATGAAAAGAAAAGAAAAAAGAAAAAAACCTTTAGTCCCGGTTCGTATTACCAACCGGGACTAAAGGTGCCGGCCATCGTGGCATGTCAGGAGGCACCTTTAGTCCCGGTTGGTGTTACCCACCGGGACTAAAGGTCCTCCTTTAGTCCCGGTTCCTGACCCGGGACTAAAGGACCCCCCCTTTAGTCCCGGATGCTTGCTCCCGGGTGGGGAACCGGGACTAGAGGGGGTTCCCCACCGGGAGTAAAGCTCGGTTCTCTACCAGTGAAAGCCATACTTTGTGGTGGCACAAAACTATAAATCTCATTATTTCGGCCAGAAGAAGCCAAAGGAGAGGAGGTATGCTGATTATAGGAGAAGAAGGAGATAAAACCATATGGCCATATTGCTCTGGGGGTGTCGCTGATGCACTAGAAGATGCAATTTGTGGTTGAGGCCCATATGAAGTAGATGTAAAATTGCTCTTTTCGGCATCGGAAATGTTACCAAAAGGTTTGTTTTCAGGTTTAGCTGCCATAATAAGCTTATTCATATTCTCAACCAAGACATCAAATTTACATGCTAAGTGTCTTTACATAATTCTGCTAGATATACAAGACAAGTTTATATCTCAAAAAATACAAAATAAGTTGCTACAAGCTTGATGCATAAGTTAAATATAAGTTGTTAGTTGTATAAAAGAGCTTCAAAACACATCCAGTATTGGTTTTATTTCTAGATCTCATCGTAGGGTAACAGAACATTGCAAAAAGGATTTGAAAATGAATGTCAAACAAGGAAGCAATTGTCAAGGTCCAAATAAATGTGCTTACATCATCATGAAAGTGACATTCCCTGGCTTCTATTTGATTTTCTTTATGACACATGATTAATATATTGTTGTGTTTTCTGATTATAACCCAAGCTTGAGGCCTGTGTCAACCCCACCACACGCATTGTGGCTTACACTGCATAGTTTGCCATTCACCACCAAAAGGAAAATCACACGACAAAACAGGAAGAAAGGGGGTTGCACAGTCACACATCGCATGACTAGCCACGTGATATCTCAGTCCAAATGCATTTAGCTCTCTTCTTCCCTCTTTGGGCACCATTTGTCTGCCTTGAACAAACAGTTCATGTAACAAAGTAGGTGTGTAACACAACATATATGGCAAAACTACTTGCTCTTAGGTTAGTGACCAAACTAAATTACATTATATGACATGTCCTCTAATAAAACACTAATATACTTGCATACGTATCTTTTACAATGCCAAAAGTTGATGTATATATAAAAAACAAGGTTTATATAAAATGCAATGTGTAAGCTAGGGCCATAAACCTTGATAGGTCATATGACATGGTCATCTGCAGGGTCCAGCTATGGATAGACCTCGATAAGTGATCGAGATCCTAACACAGGACTAATCTTGTATTGGGTAAATCCTGCATCCAAGAAAATCTTATGCCATTTCTCCTCCTCTCTTTGTTTTCCTGGTAATATAACCATCATACATAGATCCAACAAAAGTTGAGCTTCCAGTGTCTGTTTAGACGGAGATGATCCTAAAACAACATCTATTATTATCACCTTCCCCTTTGGTTCTCTTGTAGAAATAGCTTCTTTGGATAGCTTCAAGATTTGAACACATTCCTCATCACTCCAGTTATGTAGAACAAACTGTCATAAGATATTTGAGTTACTTATATACTCCATCCATTCCAAATTATAAGACGTTAAAGCATTGTGTGTCATTAGCTACTACTGTAAACCTACGAAAATACACCTGCATCACTAGTGATGACCTAGTACTCATACCTTGAGTAACACAGCATCAGCTGGAGGGATGTACTCCATCATGTCGCCGGCGATGAACTCAACAGCACCAACATCAGCCGGCACGGCGTCCACCACCTGGGGCAACTCCAGCACGGAGCACCTCATGTGCGGGTAGGCCCTGGCGATGGCCCTCGCCGTCGTCCCGTCACCTCCTCCGACGTCCACCAGGGACGTCAGTCCCGCGAACACCGGGGCGCAGCTGCTGCGGGCGAGGATCTCCGCCACGAAGCGGCTGTCGGAGCTCATCCCTTCGCTGAAACACGCGCCGAACTCCGTGTCGCGGCAGGCCAGACCGTAGAGGCTCGCTCCGTTCGCCATCATGAACGGTGTCTCTGCTGCTGCGGCGTCTCCCTCGTCGTCCCTGAGCCAGTCAGCCAGGCTCTGAGACGCCCTGAAGTGGAGCGGCGAGCAGCACAGGAGCATGAACTGTGAAAGACATGTATGTTGACTGCTGCTGACGCTATTGTCGTCGTCGACGAGGAGGCGAGATGCCGGTGTGAGGCTGTAGCGCACGCCTACGACGGCCTCTCCGTCAACCGGGTTCTCCTGTCCGAATATCCCGGACACGGCCAAGAACGCCATGATGCGGGACACGCATGGCCGTTTGCTCGCGGCGACGGGGAGAGCAGCGTGCAGCTCGGGCAGAGACGCAGTGCCACCGCAGTGGTGGATGGCGTTGGGGATCCCGAGCTTGATCGCGCACTGCAGCGCCATGGATTTGAGGTAGCCGAAGGCGTGGCACCAAAGCTCTGCCTCGGCCTGCAAGAGCTCAGCCATGCTCGTCATGCAGAAATTGTTGGAAAAAGGGACGCACGACGAAAAGAAAAGTGAAGTTGCGTGCGAGGAGAAGAATTGAGCAGGGTGTATTAGGTCTTGTTTAAATATAGGGTGTAAAGTTTTTGGGTGTCACATGGAGATGTCGCATGGGATGTTCGGATACTAATAAAAAAAATTACAGAATCCGCTAGTAATCCGTGAGACGAATTTATTAAGCCTAATTAATCCGTCATTAGCACATGTGTTACTGAAGCACCACATTGTCAAATCATGGACTAATTAGGCTTAAAAGATTTGTCTCGCAAATTAGTCGCCAATTGTGTAATTACTTATTTTTTAGACTATATTTAATACTCCATACATATGTTCAAATATTCGATAGGATATGGAGTAAATTTTAGGGGGGGAACTAAACGAGCGTTAGTGAGGGACTGCACAGGGGCACAATAAAATACCAGACTGCGAGAGGAAGGAAAGGAGAAGAATTAAACAGGGTCACTACCGGACAGAGCATCTTTGCCGAGGGCCTGTCCCTTTGCCGAGGGCAAATAATCGGGCACTCGGCAAAGAGTCTTTGCCGAGGGCCTGACCCTCGGCAAAGAACAGCCCTCGGCAAAGACAAGCACACGGCAACAATAATTATTTACCGAGGGCTAAACCCTCGGCAAAGGGCCGGCCCTCGGCAACACCGCCTGACACGATGTCCATCTTCTACCGTCAATCTTTGCCGAGGGCATCACCGTTAGGCCCTCGGCAAAGACTTTTTAACCGTTTTTGCAATTTTTTTTTAAAAATCCTTTGCCGAGCACCCTGTGACCTGGCACTCGGCAAAGACAGTCGAAAAAATTCAATGAAACAAAAATAATTAAGGAAATATAGTAAAAAACTCAAAATTGTCCCAAATTTTGAAATGGAGTTTCAATTACTGTAGCAAGGCCCAAGAAAAAATGGGGAGAAAAAAACAATTTTTTTTTAATTTGCCGAGTGCCAACCTTGACACTCGGCAAAGACTGTCTTTGCTAAGCGCCAGGTCACTGGGCGCTCGGCAAAGGATTTTAAAAAAAATTGTAAAAAACTTTGCCGAGTGCCGCTGGGCCCGGCACTCGGCAAAGCTTCTAACCTAACGGCCCACAACGGGCCGGCCCAACCGACCCCCTCCTCTCTCCCACCCGCGCCCCCGTGCCCCCGCGCCCCCGCGTCCCTGCCGCGCCGCCGCCGCTCCCGGCCGCCCGCCGCCGCCCTCGTCGTCGTCCACCTCCGGCCGGCGAGCTCCTGCCGGGCCCGCACCCGGTGCCCGTCCCGCCCCAGCGCCCACCGTCTAGCCCCGGCGGCCCACGCGCCCCCACCCCGGTGGCCCAGCGCCCCACGCCCCGAGCTCGCCGGCGCCAGGCCGGCGCTCTCACCGGCCCCTGGCAGCCCGCGACCCCCGCGCCCGCGCCCCCAGCGTTCCCCGCGCCCCCGCCACCCGCCGCCCGTGCCCGGCACCCCTGCGGCCGGCCAGCAGAGGAGAAGGAGAGGAGCAAGAGGACGAAAGAGAAGGGGAGGAGGAAGAAAGAGAAGGGGAGAGGAGGAAGAGGAAGAAAGAGAAAGGGGAGGAGGAAGAAGAGGAAGGTGCGACCCGACCGCCCGTCGATCCCTCGCTTCGTTCGACCGCCGTTGATCCTAGAGCTGTGCTGCGGTATCCCGCCGTCATCG